>NC_031998.1:10105724-10366448 GCF_001879085.1 Nicotiana attenuata
CTGCCTTCTACTGAGCCTTGTTTAGGGTTCTTCTAAGCATGTTTCTCCTGTTGTTCTTATCAGTATTTGCCATTGTGTGCTCTGAATCCTTCTACTGTGATTGCATGTTGCTTTGCTATACATGTTTTGATCCAATTGCTTGCTCTCTTTTTGTGATTTGCCTGAACTAGGATTCTTATTTCAAAACCCCCACTCTTTTAGGATAATTTCAGAGTTTCATATGATTCTGACTTTTGATAAACTCTTCTAAACTCTGCTACTGGATTTTTATGCTGATTTACACGACAATCTTCTTTCATACTCACATGCTCCTTATATATGATGAATTTCCCTCTAATTGGTCTTTAAGATGTAAATTATTGAATCCCATGGTAAAGGTAATAATTCATTCGATGTTGTATTTAATAAAAAAATGGTACTCTCTTTATTCAAATGACTTCAAAAAAAATAACTTCATCTTTTCTCGCTGGCTTTCTTAATTAGTTTAGAATTTGTAATTTACTTATATTAGGTAAATGAGACTTCTTGAGCATCTTGAGTGCATTTGTAAGGACATTATGTATTGTAGCATGTGGATATCTCTTGTTAAGAATGAGATGGAAACATATGGGAGCACAAGGTGCCATGTGTGTTGAAGTTTGGAAGTTGAGATTTATGATACGAGAAACCGAGGATTTGAGATGGCCGGGATTGTGTATTAGGCATGATGTGAGTGACCGAGTTGGCATTGCCTTCGTTATTTGGATACATTCTTACTTGTCTAGTTCCTGTTATGTCAGTGTTGATTTACTTGGTTATCTGATTTACTTGGTTTCGTTCATTACTACCCGTGTTCTCCCTTATTGTTCCTACTGTTTGTAATTTGATTTTCTCTCCGCTGTTGATATTACCCTGTTAGTTTTATCTCGATATTTTATTATCATATCCTGTTCATTTCATTTGACCAGTAGGTGTCTTGACTGTTCCTCGTCACTACTCCACCGAGGTTAGTCTTGATACTTACCGGGCACCGCTGTGGTGTGCTCATACTACACTTCTGCACATTTTTTTTGTGCAGATCCAGGTATTGTTCGCTGGTAGCTATGCGGATCCTTGCCGAGGAGATTCAAGGTAGCCTTGCTGCTGCGTTCGCAGGCTTCGGAGTCACCTTCCTATTTTATATTCTCACTGTTGTACTTATTTCCATACGGTGGTGTTTAGAAATGGTAGTGAAACTCTGTAGAGCTATGACTTATACCACCGGGTTTTGGGAAGATGTTCATTGAATAAAGGATTATTTCAGAAGAATTTTAGATGTTATTATTTATTGTTGTTTTTCCGCAAATTATTAGGCTTACCTAGTCCTTAAGACTAGGTGCCATCACGAAACCTAACGGAGGGGAAATTGGGTCGTGACACTCCTCTGGCGCAAATTAAGGTCCTTATGCTTGAACAGATGCTGCAAACTCCAGTGATCAGTATAAATCTCACAAGGCACACCGTACAAATAGTGACGCCAGATCTTCAAGGCGTGCACAATAGAAGCTAGCTCGAGATCATGGACAGGATAATTCTTCTCATGCACCTTCAACTGTCTGGACGCGTAGACAATCACCCTACCGTCCTGCATCAATACCCCTCCAAGGCCAACCCTCAAGGCATCACAATAGACAGTATAAGACCCCGAACCGGTAGGCAATATCAAAACTGAGGCTGTAGTCAAAGCTGTCTTGAGCTTCTAAAAGCTCTCCTCACACTCTTTCGTCCACTGGAATGGAGCACCCTTCTGGGTCAGTCTGGTCATAGGTGCTGCAATAGATGAAAACCCCTAAATAAATCTATGGTAATAACCTGCTAAGCCAAACAAACTGCGGATCTCTGTAGCTGAGGATGGCCTGGGCCAACTCTGCACTGCTTTCACTTTCTTCGGATCCACCTTTATCCCCTCACTCGAAACTACATGACCCAAAAATGCCACTGAATCCAACCAAAACTCACATTTTGAGAACTTAGCATATAATTTCTTCTCCCTCAAAGTCTGGAGCACTGTCCTCAGGTGCTACTCATGATCTTCCCGACTCCGGGAATATACCAGAATGTCATCAATAAAGACAATCACGAATGAGTCAAGATATGGCCAGAATACGCTGTGCATCAGATGCATGAAAGCTGCTGGGGCATTAGTCAGCCCAAATGACATAACAAGGAACTCGTAATGACCATACCGAGTCCTGAAGGCAGTCTTTGGGATATCTGGCTCCCGAATCTTCTGCTGATGATAGCCTGAATGCAAGTCAATCTTAGAAAACACACAAGCACCCTGTAACTGATCAAACAGGTCATCAGTACGAGTCAAGGGATAACGGTTCTTCACTGTAACCTTGTTCAACTGGCGTTAATCAATACACATACCCATGGAACAATCCTTCTTCTTCACAAATAAGACAGGATCACCCCAAGGTGATACACTGGGCCGAATGAAACTCTTATCAAGTAATTCCTGCAACTGCTCCTTCAAGTCCTTCAACTCTGGAGGAGCCATACGGTACGGAGGAATAGAAATGGGCTGAGTGCCCAGAAACAGATCAATGCCAAAATCAATATCTCTATCGGACGGCATGCCCGGAAGGTCAACTAGAAGCACATCAGAAAAATCCCGTACTACTGGGACTGAATCAACAGAAGGGGTATCAATACTGACATCTCTCACATAAGCTAGATACGCATCACACCCCTTCTCAACCATACGCTGAGCCTTAAGGAAAGAAATAACTCTACTGGCATAGCCAGCGTCACGGTTTTGGCGTGACAATCAAGAATATCATAATGGGGTGACAACCAGTCCATGCCTAAGATAATATCAAAATCAACCATGTTGAGCAACAATAAATCGGCTCTGGTCTCAAAACCACTAAGAGAAACCAAACAGGACCGATAAACGCGGTCTACAATAAGAGAATCTCCCACAGGAGTAGAAACATAAACAGGGGAACTCAAAGAATCCCGAGATACACCCAAATGCGGAGCAGATTAAGAAGACACATAAGAATAAGTGGAGCCTGGATCGAATAGAACCGATGCATATCTGCGACAGACCAAGATAGTACCTGTGATGACAGAATCGGAGGCGACAGCCGCAGTACGGGCAGGAAGGGCATAGTATCTGGCCTGGCCTCCCCCTCGAGGGCGACCTTTACCTCCCCGACCTTCACCTCTAGCTGACTGAGCAGGTGGGGTAGCAACTAGTGCTGTGATCATAGCCTGAGAACTCTGTGGGGCGCGCTGTGGCTGAGAAGTCTGTGGAGGTGCAGCCCTCCCAAGTCTAGGGAAATCCCTCACCACATGGCGTGTGTCACCACAGTCAAAACAAGCTTTGGGGGGACGTTGCGACTGTGACTGACTCGGGCTAGGTCTGCTGGACTGACCACTGGAAGCACCCCATTCAAAAGGCACACTAGATACTGGAGGTGCATAATAAGGCTCCTGAGGTCTGGGAGGAGCTGGAATACAGCTAGCTGCTGGAAGAGCTGAATGAACAGGGCGGCTCATATAACCCCTACCATGACAACCTGCAGCTGGGGCACGGGCACCAAAATAATGGCCCGACTCTCAAGACCTCTTGGCCTCCCTCTCCTCTCTATCCCTAGCATGCATACCCTCAATCCTCCTAGCAATGCTCACCACCTGCTGATAAGAAATATCTATCTCCAACTCACGAGCCATGCTAGACCTGATGCTGGGAATAAGCCCCTCAATAAATCGGCGAACCTTCTCGCGAACCGTAGAAACCAAGGCTGGTGCATGTCTAGCCAAGTCGGTGAAACGGACAGCATACTCCGAAACAGTCATAGTACCCTGGCGCAAACGCTCAAACTCTATGCGCCAAGCGTCCCTGAGACTCTGGGGGACATACTCCCTCGTGAACATAACGGAAAACTGAGCCCAAGTCAGGGAAGCTGCCTCATCCGGACTGTCTAACTCATAAGCACGCCACCACTGATAGGCGGCTCCTCGAAGCTGGAAGGTAGTGAAAGAAACCCCGCTCGAACCTGATATACCCATGGTACATAGGATACGGTAGCACTCCTCAAGAAATCCAGGCTAGCCCGCTAAATTTGGGAGGCTGATACTTCTGAACCTCTCAAGCCTCTTCTGCTCCTCCTCTGAAACTACTGCCCTCTCCTCGGGCTGAGCTGGGGCTACCGGCTGTACAAGAATAACCTCTAGGGCCTGATCAACATGCACTCGCTGCTTAGGAGTGCGGGCGGCGGGAGTCTGTGCTCCTCCCCCGGCCTGGGATGTAGCTGCAGCAAGGGGAAGCAACCCTGCCTGAGCTAGAGTGGTGTACATAGTCATAAACTGCGCCAGAGTCTCCTAGAGTGCTGGAGTAGTAGTAGCAGACGTATCAGGTGTCTGGACTCCGGCTGGAACTGTTGGTGGCACCTCAGTGGCAGCTCGCGCGGGTGCTCTGGCTGCACCATGAGCACGTTCTCAGCCTCTACCCCGGCCCCGGCCTCTGACGGCTCCAGTAGAGGGCGCGGGTGCCTGATCACCTCGAGTAGCACGTGTCCTCACCATCTGTGAGAGAATAGAAGACATGAGTTTAGAATTGTGATATCAAAATATCGCATGACAAGGAAATCAAATGAAGTGGAATTTTCCTAACAGTTACATAGCCTCTCGTAGATAAGTACAGACATCTCCGTACCGATCCGTGAGACTCCAATAAACCGGCTTGTGATTCATGACTCCTATGAACCTAGAGCTCTGATACCAACTTGTCATGACCCCGGTTCACCTTCCATGAACCATCATGACGGAACCTAGTCTCTATGACTAGTTAAGCCTAACAATGCAGAAAATAAACAAAATTTGCGGAAGAAATGATTAAAAACCGAAATAGTGAAATAAAACAGTGTTTAAAATGCCGCTTGGCATACCCAATATAAACTCTTGAAACTATTAACATTTCCCAAAACCCGGAATCTCATTATCACAAGCTTTTGAATGTCTACAAGTGTCTAACTCCAGAATATCTAAACAAGAAAGGAAATACAGAAGAGCTAATACTTAAGGGAAGAGTAGAAAGGGACTCTTCGGTCTGCGGACGCGGCAGATATACCTCGGAGTCTCTAAAAACGCCTCGCCTCAAGCGTGATGAGTCTGAGTCGCAATACCTGGATCTGCACATGAAAAACATGCGCAGGAAGGGCATGAGTACACCACAGCGGTACTCAGTAAGTGCCAAGCCTAACCTCGGTCGGGTAGTGACGAGGAAGGTCAGGGCCCTACTGAGATTAAAGGAAATATAAGGTATAACAGAAAAAGATAAAACAGTACAGTTAAAAGCTAACAATAAGAATAAATACAGGATAATAAGGATAACAACAACTAAAACAGAGACTAAAGAAATCACAAGGAATTCCACTCTTCATAGAGATATTAACGGGGGATCTCTCAGTATCCCGAGGATCCCTTAGTATCCTCAATATATGTTAGGGATCTCTTGGTATCCCGAGGATCTCTTGGTATCCCGAGGATCTCTTGGTATCCCCAATATGTACTAGGGATCTCTTGGTATCCTCAATATACGCGCTGGGGTTATCTTGGTATCCCGCACTTCAGTTTAAATCAACAATACGTACAGGGTATCTCCCGAGATGCCGTCCCGTAGTCCCAAAGTAAAACACACAGCAATAACACAAGGAATTCTCAATTAAACTCAACTTTATACCAAGGTAAAACAGGAAATTCTAACCTAACATGCTTCACATAACACAAATAAGGCAATTTAAGCAAATAAAACAATTAAGTCAATTAGACATGCTTGTCTAAGCTAACAGCAGGCTTAAATCCCAAGTAATATAAGTAGGAAATGAAAAATACAATTAAAGCTACTTCGGTGAAAACAGGATTTTCAACAATTAGCACAAGTACGCACTCGTCACCTCACGTGAAAGGCATTTCAATTATCAAAATACAAATCCTAAGGGGAATATCCTCGACACAAGGTTAGGCAAGCCACTTACCCCGAACTAGCTCAAAAATCAACCCGAAACCACGCTCTTCCCACGAGTACTCGACTCCAAATGGCCCAAATCTATTCAATTCAATTGCATAATGTAAATAACGCTTCAAGTAACTGATTCTACAATTAAATTCTAAGCTAATACGCGAAATTAGGTAAAATGACAAAAACACCCTCTGGACCCACGACTCGGAATCGGGTAAAATTTACATTTTCAGAATCCTCATACTCTCACGAGTCTAACCATACCAAAATTATTCAAATCCAATGTCAAATACCCAGTCAAAACTCGAATTCTAGGTCTAAGAACTTTCTTCCAATTTTTTCCCAATTTTCATCTCCAATCCGAAATTAAATGACAAAACTAACAATAGATTAATGGAATACAACTAGAAAGGGTCAAGGAATTGTTACCCAATGATTTCCTCTTCAAATTCCTCCCAAAATGCCCTCTCCCGAGCTCCAAATTAATTTCTAACTTTTTGGAACTAAACCCTCGAATTCTGATTTTTCTGCCCAGCAAAGTCGCATCTGCGGCTCAATTTTCGCATCTGCGATACCGCTTCTTCGGTCAAGGGAACCTCTTCTACGGTTCTCACTTAAAATTCCCTTTCCGCACCTACGACCCATATGCTGCATCTGCGGTCCCGCAGGTGCAGTAACATGTCCGCTTCTGTGGTTCCTGCTCACCTTCCTCTTGGCCGCTTCTGCGGCTTGACTCCGCATCTGCGGGAGTCGCATCTGCGGCCTCTCAACCGCAGATGCGGTTATGACAACAGCCCAAAGACTTCAGCTGCAAACTCTAACTTTCCAACTTCCTATTAACCACCCGAAATCTTCCCGAGGCCCCCGGGACCTCAACCAAAAGCACAGACAAGACATATACCACTACCCAAACTTATACCAATCCTCAAAACACCTCAAACAACATCAAATCAACCAATTAGCATCGAATTCAAGCCTAAGAACTTCAAAACTCTCAAAATACGCTTTCGATCAAAAAGTCTATCAATCCTCGTCCGAATGACCTGGAATTTTGCACACATGTCACATTCAACACTACGGAGCTACTCCAACTTCTGAAATTCCATTCCGACCCTCGGATCAAAATCTCACTATCGAACCGAAAACTTCAAAAATTCAACTTTCGGCATTTCAAGCCTAAATTAGCTACGGACCTCCAAAACACAATCTGAACACGCTCCTAAATCTGAAATCACCCAACGGAGCTAACAGAACAATCGAAATTCTATTCCGAGGCCGTCTTCACACTGTTCCAACTTCGGTCAAATTTCCAAAACTTAAGCTCTCATTTAGGGACTAAGTGTCCTAAAACTCTCTGAAACTCCAAATAATTCCTCCTGGCAACTCACAGTAGCAGAAATAAACACGAGGAAAGCTTAAGTTTTGGGTATCAGGCTGCATACCACAGCATGTTTCATTGATTTATGCCATAATTGGCTTGATATAGCGCTAGGGCTAAAGGAGCTCCTCCGGAGTCTGTACACACCCCAGTGAGCGCGGTTGATTTATATTGAGGAATGGATCTTCCCTGGACATGGATCTTGTCCGAAGCATTTATATTTAGGGATGGATCTTCCTCGGGCTGCATTGGCCATATACAGTACTGACTGACTGACCGTCAGTTGCTATGTATATATTCGGGATAGATCTTCCCTAGGCTGGATAGGCCATACACACTACTGAGTGATTGAACATGTCGAGTGATTGAGCATGATGAGTGAAAAGCACGAGATAGAGAGATTGAGTACTCTGAGAGTGTGAGTATATGAGTTCATCTCTAAGATGCATTGCATTGACATGCACACATGACATACAGGCATAGAGATGTATTTTCCTCATGCTGTATGGTATTATGCTATTTCTTGACTTCTCCCACATATTGATATAAGGACATAGAGATGTATTTTACTCTTGTTATTTGGATAAAGGAAACATCTTACTTATTGTTGAAAGGATTTTCGGGAGAAATTACAGTTTTCAAACTTACTCATAATTTTGGTGATTTCAGTAAAAGATTTGAGGTTTCAATTATTTACTTACAAAGGAGGCCTATTTTTCTGGAACTGTGAACGAGCTGATCATTTTATCTTTGAGTTGCTTCTTTTATTACTTTCATTATGTAATATGAAATGTTGTTGGTTATTGCTGCCAGATTCTGACCTATGTTCCAAATCGTCACTACTTTCAACCTAAGGTTAAGTTTGTTACTTATTGAGTACATGGGGTCGGTTGTATTCATCCTACACTTTTGCACCTTGCGTGCAGATGTTGGATACTGATATTGCTGTGATCGACAGGAAATGGAATTGAAGACGTACCTACATTACGATTGTAGCTGCCTCTTGTTCATGGTAGCCTTAGAATCATAAAAATCCGCTTATGAACATTTCGAATAGATGGTGTATTTATTTCATACCAGCTTTGTCAATTCTAATCTTAGAAGCTCATGATTTGTACTACCAGTCCTTGGGGAATGTATAAGATTCAGACATTTTTTACTTAACTGTCTTATTAAATTTCATTGGATTTGGATAGTGTTAATTGGCTTACCTATCGGGTTGGGTTAGGTGCCATCACGACCAGTTGGATTTTGGGTCGTGAAAAGTTGGTATTAGAACTCTAGGTTCAGAGGTTCTACACGTCATGAGCAAGTGTCTACTAGTCTCATGGATTAGTATAATGACGTCCATACCTATTTTCGAGAGGCTACAAGGCATTTAAGATATACTTTCCATCTTTATTTCTTTATCGTGCGACATTGATTCAGCTTGAAGCGTAACCCTTTGAATTTCTTCCACATATTCGTATGCGCATGTGAGTGCTCGGCATCAGCTATGCATCAATGTCTTGTGATTCCATGGATGAGGTGCCAGGTGTGATTTCTGTGTGCTGATGATGGGCCAATCTAGAGGACTTGAGGTCGGTTTTGGCTGTAGCTTGAGCACAAGGATTTCAGTTGTGTGAGCACGTGCTTTTGGACAGTCCGATAGTGTCCCTATTAGTGGAATTTGTGGCTCGATGAGTGGTTGGATGGCTATATGATTAGTACGGTGTGACAGCAAGATGCGTTTAGATGGATTGAATGTGGCGAGAAGAGTTTGCTTGAGATGTAAAAAGAACTATTGGGTGCTTGATTTCTATTTTGATGTGATGTATAGTCTCGAGTTATGAGTGTATTGGAGGATCTTTCATATTGTTAAATTGTTGAGCGAATTAGCTTCTCATGTCTTGTTGATGAGTTTAGACTCAAGAAGATTAAGTGATTGCATTGTAGTTGTGGTTGTGAAGGGGATACAAAGAGATGTCAGTTTGAGGCTAAGCAGATAGGTTATAACCTGTAAGGTAATATATGAATGTGTGATTTTTTTATGATGTTATGTGCAGGCTCTCTTTTCTACCAGTGGGTTATGTTGTGCAATTTGAGTTTGGATCGGTTGTAATAGTTGACTTGACCGCCACGAGGATGAATGAGAGCTTAACAGACGATATGAGGTATTATATGGTTTGTGTTACATGAGCTTATGAAGGATTTAGTTGCATTTTAGTGCGGGATTATGGTATTAATAGAGTATGTGTATTGTGAGTTATCTATTCTTTAATTCCGTGTCTTTGAGCCAAGTAGGGGAGTCTGCTATCGACAAGTTGATTGCACGGTTATGTGTTGTATTGGTTTTGGTTTGAGGTATACTTATGAATTAGTTATGACTTGTAGAGGTCGAGATTAAGGATGCCTCGAGTAAGGGAATCTCTGGATACGGGTTGTATTACACTTTTTGGGTATATGGAAATCATGGAATGATAGAGGTGTTTTCGTAAAGGTTGTAGTGCACATGGAGTAAGATTCACTCGGTTGCTTAAAGGTGTGGATCAGTACTTTGTGTGTTGTTATGCTAATGGGGCACAAGTCGTTTGGTCCATTTGGTCGGTGCAATTGAGATTTGAGCAGAGTGTACGGCTCTCGAGAAGGCTCTAATGGGTTCAAGATTTATATGTAGCAATTAGTAATTTTGCGTATTTGTATAAGGCTATAATCTGAGATTTAAGTTGGATGTTGTCGAGAATTGTGGCATTTCTATATCATTATGCAATCTACATTTCAGCATTCAGGAAGGTGAAGGAAAATAGTTTTGGATTCACAAAAAGGTCTCTTCAGAGTGAGTGTCTCGGTTGTGGTACTTTTGGGGTACTTAATGGGGAATTCAGCAGCTTATGGGCCTTAGAACGGTGTGTCTTTATGATAAGGTCTCGCGTGGTGAGTTTTGGTTGAGGATTGTGGTATTATGAGCAAGGAGAATTATCGACTTGAAGGCAATTCGAAAGAAAACTAGGAGAAATAGGAGAACTTGATAATGGGTTGGATCAGCACAGTAATGGGTATGATCGGTTCTTCGGTTACTTATGATATGGTGAGTCTCTACAGGTGTTTCGTGGTAATGCTCTTGGGTTTTGGTGACCTGCATGGCTTGGTTGAGTTAGAGAGATTTAGTTCTGATGGTTTGGTTATGTTCAAATGGGTTTCAAAGAGTTTTCGATGGTTACTACCACGGTTCGAGGTGCATATTTCCTACTGGCGTGAGGATCATGTTGCGTATTGGGATTTTTTTTCCTAGATGAGATCAAATGGAAGGTTTCTGACATATAGGGTATGTATTCTACTTGGGACTCAGAGTTTATTATGAGATTCTTGTACTTTGGATATTATGGCATGATTGATACGGTGTGTTGAGTTGATCACGGATCTGTTTTGAAGGAAAGGTCATGTATTCTTAGGTAACATAGACGACTTGATATGACTAGGTTAATGATATTACTATTTGGTATTGCTTGGGGAGAGTGTACATTTCAGAAGGCACACTATGTTTTGACTTACGAATGCATCATTGGTATTGCAGCGCTCGTCTGGTTGATCGACTATTGGTATTCAAATTTTGCTCTGTGGCACAAAAGAACTATAGAAACATTTTCTCATGGGATGATTGTGTGTGAGAGATGTGTTAGACATCCGGGCGGTAGAGTTTGGATCAGATATGGTGATTCATGTGTTCTATGAATTTGGAGACTGGGAGTTCTCAGAAGTAGATTGTTTCGTGGTTGTGGACTACGAAGTTGTGGCCAAAGCTAGCCAGATGATAGTATGTGATTTAACTTAGTCATTGTGGACTTTTGGAGGATTTTTAATCTATTTTTGGATGACTAGAGTTGAATCAAGGACGATTGGTAGGCCCAATGAGGATTTGTATTCTATATCGGGTTGGATTGATTGAATCCGTATTGCTGTTGTTGAGGGATGTGCCATTCAGTTATTGTGAGGCCCTGTAAAAAAAATTGGCTCAAAACCTAGTATCTTGTGGTGTCGACTCCGAATATGTGTTAGGAATGCGTAGAATTCTTCGCGGCTCGCAAGCTCGCCGCGGTTCGGACCCTTGGTATTGATCTAAGCTTGTAAAAATCAAAAGAATCAATTTTTCCAGAAAATGCTGCGGCTCAGAAGGCGGTCGCAGATCTAGTATGCGGACCGCATTCCTACCGCAGAGTGAAACAGAAGAGTTGTCAAAATTAATGTTGAAAATGCGGTCTATTATGCGATCGCATAACCGATATGCGAACCACATAATCGTCGCATAAGTTCCTCAAGGATTTGTGAAGGTCAGTTCTGCGGTGCACAATGCGACAGCATAACAGGAATGCGGACCGCATTCCTGTCGCAGACCCGAACAAACTCCTCAGAGTTTTGGGGGCACTTCTGCGGTCCAATCTGCAGACCGCATTTCGGTTCTGCGTTCGCAGAATGTGACCGCAGATCTTGCTCGGGCTTCTATTTTTCTAAATTTTAAAACCCGACCCCTTTGAAATAAAACACCCATCCCCCTCATTCTTTAACGATCTTCTGCACAAAATAAGAGAGAGGAAGAGAGGTTCCTGAGAGAGAAAGTCATCTTCTCCAAAATTTGATTCTTCAAAACCATCCGGGCCGGGAAATTTCAAGCTTATCTTCATCCCCCTTTTCTTGCAGGTAAAATCCCTAACCCTTTTCATTGAATTTCAGGTTTAAACTAGGGGGGGGGGGGAGTATCATGCATTGGTTCTTGAAAATAATGGTTGAACTCATACATGCTTGCCTTTCTATAACCTAAAATCTAGTAGGAGTAGTTGGGTGGGAGCAAAGACTTGTACAAAGAAGGGGCTGATAACCTAGATAAGTTTGAGAAGCATTTGTGAACCCCAATTCTAAGTTATGTGTATTAAATTGTGCATTAGATTGACGTTGCTAGATTATTTGGTGAATTGGAAATAGAAGTTAGAAGGGAATTCGGCTCCAGGTATGTATGGCTAACTTTGATCTTTGTAAAATCACCTTGCTTGGTGTTCAATATTTGGTACGTGTTGTCTACGTGGGTTATTTGTGAAGTTAAACTCTTGCTAGTAATATGTGTTTACTTGTGTGAACCATTTGTGAATTCATGTAAATATTGTGCCTTAAACGTTGTTGGTTAAGACGTCCGATATGATTATGCAAGTAAATGGCAATAAACCAAGTTGTGATTGCGAATGTGTTATGTGGTAAGAACTGTGGAATAAATGATGGAAAGGAATCGAGATTGGTGAAATTGAGATAACTGTGGTAACATCCTTTGTGGCTAGTTGTGGAAAATTATTGTTGTGATTTAAATGGTACAACGGGCTGTTGAAAAAGATGGAAATGGCATTGATAGTCATATAAACCCTGTGTGAGTTGTGTTGTTGTTCCTTGAGATGTGTTGTCGTTGTTATTGGGATTTGTTGTTGTTGTTCCTAAAACTTGTTGTTGTTCTCCTTGTAAATTGTCATTGCTGTGGTATTGTTTGTGAATTGTGATTGCTCGGTGGGATCGGGTTGCGTGCCGCAACATGAAGTAATAAGGTGTGGGTTGTGGTGATAAGGGTGGCCGAGGTAATAAGGGTGGTCGAGGTAATAAGGGTGGAAAGTGACCGAAATCACTATTGAAATGAAATTATGAACAAATTGGGAATTATTGATGTGGAAATGTGGAAGGGGAAAACAGGAGAGATTGTAAACTTGTTTGGCTTGATTGTTCCTTCTTTGTGTATTTGATTGTTATCTCTATTACGATTATATACTTGCTTATAAATTGTGAAATTATTGATGTGGAAGTGTGAAAGAGGAAGCAGGAGAGATTGTATACTTGTTCGGCTTAGTTGTTCCCCCTTTGTTGATTTGATTGTTGTTTTTATTACTGCTACATACTTGTTTATGGTTCGAGTTTACTTGGAGCAAGGTTTGTTCATACATACCAGTACAATTCAAATGTGCCGACGTCCCTTTTGCGGGGGGCGCTACATTCGTGTTATGATTGTAGGTGGATCCGTAGCAGGTACTCCAGTCCACCGATCGTAGCTCCCCTTCGTCCTCCATCAGCTTTTTGGTGAGCCCCTTTCCTCTCGGGGCCCTGCGTGGCTCAGGCCGCTTGTTTCCGGAGTTTTATTTTGATTTTTGTGTAAGGCATAGCCGGAGCCTTGTTACCGGAAAATACTATATTATCCTGTTGTACTATTAGAGGCTCCGTGGACAGTAGATGTGGGTTAAGAACTTGTGTAAATCTATGTTCATGTGTTGGGCAAAGAATTTGTAATTTCATTAACTATTATGTACGTATATATGTTTTGCAAAAAGGTGTTCTAAGTTAATTACATGGCTAATTCTTGGAATATTGAGTAAGGAAAACATGGGGTAACACGTGGGTTAGGAAAGGCACCCAGGTCCGCTTGACTGGAGCTACCCGGTCGGGCGCCGGTCATGTCCCTCGAATTTGGGCGTGACAGTTATAGTTGAGCTTATTCGTGTTCTGATATGTTCTTTAAGTTACCCTTCTATTCTACGAGGAGTTGTGATTCGTTTGTTACATGCACAAATGGTGCGGTTCTATTGGGGCCTTATAGCGGAATTTGAGCGTGATAGGTATTTGGGTAATGCATGATTGATTGCGCATTGGTTATATTCTTCCGGGTTTGTGTGGAATTATGTCATTTTCTTCTCCATGGTTATGGTCATTCACCTTGGGTACTTGATGTCGAGTTGCGCGTGGTTATTGATTTTGAGCAGGGTGGCTGGAGGTATTTCATATGGACTAGTGTTTGGATGGGGTCACACATTGCAGTGGGGTTATGTGGAGATATGGTACTTTGTGTTAGGTTCGTGTGTTGTGGTTTTACGGTGTGTGATGGCTATTTAGCATTTCTGTTGTGGTGGTACTTGTTGAGCCTGCGGGTCGGTTCTCTCGTTTGCGCCATTTTCTATGTTTGAGTACATTTGAATTATTGTGTATTGGTGCACGAATTGCACGGTTTGCGGCTTTGGGTATATTGGTGTGGCATGGCAATAAAGTAGCTTGTATTTGATAAGATGAGGTCGTCATATCTAGAATTGGTGCTATCGAATTTGAATGCGGTATATTTGAAAGGATAATGTCGCTGATCGGCTTAGAAATTTGCCATAGTTCTTGTCAAAGGAGAGGGAGCTCCATGACTTATTGATCTGATGAATGGTTATGAGTTTCTGTATGTTTATTTCATCATTGGTAGTGTACGAAGGTTTTAGAACGAGGTTTTGTTTGATATGAGGTTTATTACCAGTACCGAGTTATTTTAAGCAGCTACGGTGATTAGAAATTATTGTTATGAGTATTTGAGTTATGTGGTATATAATGTAATTGTGTTTTGGGTTACGGTTAAGGCTCGATGTAGTTTATTCAGAATTATACAGTGTATAGATGAAAGATTTGGGTCTTATTGGAAATTCTGAATGTTGGAAAATTGGATTCTAAGGTCTATGAGCTAAGATTGAATTAATGATCTTCAGCATGTTGTTTTGTCGGGACTATGTGGAATAGGGTGACATGGGATCACCCTCGGGTATGTGGGTGGTAAGGTTACACGGCCGTTTGATGGCTTTGGTACAACTCTGGACACCTTCGAGGACGAACGTATGTTTAAGTGGGGGAGGATGTAACGAATTTGAGCATTTGCACTTCGCTCGGTAATTTGAGGGCATGAGAAGCTTCGTATGATGTATTATGACTTGTGTGAATCGTCAATTTTGGTTTTCAGGTTATCCGGAATCGATTTAGGGTGAATGAATTTCATTATTGAAGCTTTAAGTTGGAAGAGTAGACCAAGTTTGACGGAGCGGAGTCTCGCTGGTTCCGTTAGGTCCGGAAGGTGATTTTGGACTGACATATGCCCGGATTTGCATTTGGACATTTCTAGAAGGTTTCGACACAAATTGGCGAAAGTTGGAAATTTGAAGGTTCGGAAAGTTCATAAGTTTGACCAGAAGTTGACTTTGGGGATCTCGGATTCAGATTGTGGTTCCAGGAATTGGAATAGCTTTGTTATGTTATTCGGGACTTGTGTGCGAAATTTGGGTTCATTCCGAGTTGATTTGATATGTTTCGGCATGAGTTCTAGAAGTTGAAGTTCAAGTTCATCCAAGTTCGAATTGAGGTGCGATTCATCATTTCGATGTTGTTATATGTGATTTGAGGCCTCGAGTAGGTCTATGTTATGGTATTGTACTTGTTGGTATATTCGGACGGGGTGGGCTCGGGTGAGATTCGCACGAGGTTCGGATCATTTTCATTTCATGTTGCATTGCTGAAGGTATGCTGGTTCTGGTGCTTCTGTATCTGCGGAGAAATGGACGCGGATGCGAGCCCGCAGATGCAGACAGTTGGTCATTGGAGCGCAAACAAGCTTGGATGGAGGTCAACGCAGATGCGGAGGAAGAGGCGCACTTGCGTGTGCGCAGAAGCGAATCATTTGGGTGCAGAAGCAAGGTCTTGCGCAGGTGCGCGCGAATTATTTGGTTGAAGAAGTGGGGACTTGCGTAGGAGCGAAGAGGAGCTTGCACGTACGATGTCACATTAGCAAAAATTGTTCCATAGGTGAGAGGGGTCGGCAGGTTAGTCGTGGTCACAAAGGTGACGCTGCTGAAGCGGCTAATGTGCCGCAGGTGCGAAAATGTTGGGCAGAAGCTATAAATTGAGGGTTTTGGTTCTTTCTTCATATTTGGAGATTGGGGGCGCGGATTGAGACAATTTTTGGAGCGATTTTCATCACAAGGATTGGGGTATGTGTTATACACTCGGTTTTGATTATATTTCATGAATCTATCTTCGTTTTTGGTAATTGGATTATGAATTTTAAAGAGAAATTGGGGGTTTTAGCCTAAAGTTTCATACTGTAAATTTTTGAGTTTTGAACATCGATTTGGAGTCGGATTTGAGTGAGACTAGTATAGTCGGACTCGTAATTGAATGGATAGTCGGATATTGTAAATTTTGTCGGGTTCCGAGGCACCGGCCCGGGTTTGACTTTTGGCCGGTTTTGGATTTTGGGATTTATTTGATGTAATTGAGTTGCTTTTGGCTAGTTTCGAGCTGTTCGAAGGTCGCTTCGCGCGGGATGGCAATTTTCGAGCATTGTTCGGCTTGCTCGATGTTGGATTTGGCTTGTTCAAGGTAAGTAACACTTCTAAACTTGGTTGTGAGGGTATGAAATCCCGAATTACATGTTATGTGTTTGGTGTTGAGGTGACACACATGCTAGGTGACGGGCGTGTGGGCGTGCACTGTGTGAATTGTGACTCCGTTATTTCTACGGTACTGTGTAGTTACCTGATCCTACCTGTAACCATGAAATCTCTACATACTAGAGTTATCCAGCTGTGAATCCATGTTAGTACATGCTTATTCTGTTGGGACCTACCGAGGTCATATTGATGTTGAATTATTTGTTTAATTGAATTTTCATACTCAGTCATGTTCATTCATTTTATATCATATCTCAGTCTCTGTTGCTATTTATTGACACATCATATCATCATTTTGGGCTAGTTTTATGACATTGTGGGCCCGAGAGACTGGAGAGATTGATGGTTAAGTGAGGCCGAGGGCCTGATCTGTGAGTGATATATGTTATATATTATGGGATCGGGCTGCACGCCGGAGCACGTTTCATTGATTTATGCCATGATTGGCTTGATATAGTGCTTGGGCTGAAGGATCCCCTTCGGAGTCTGCACACATCCCCAGTGAGCGGGGGTGATTTATATTGAGGGATGGATCTTCCGTGGACATGGATCTTGTCTGAAGCATTTATATTTAGGGATGGATCTTACCCAGGCTGCATATGCCATATACAGTACTGAGTGACTGACCGTCAGTTGCTATGTATATATTTGGGATAGATCTTCCCTGGGCTGGATTGGCTATATACAATACTGAGTGACTGAACATACCGAGTGATTGAGAATGATGAGTGGAAAGTGCGAGATAGAGAGATTGAGTACTCTGAGAGTGTGAGTATATGAGTTCATCTTTGAGATGCATTGCAATAACATACACACATGACATACAGACATAGAGATGCATATTCCTCATGATGTATGGTATCACGTTATTTCATGACTTCTCACACATATTGATATATAGACATAGAGAAGTATTTTACTCTTGATATCTGGAAAAAGGAAACATGTTACTTATTGTTGAAAGGATTTTCGGGAGAAATCGCAGTTTTCAAACTTGCTCATAATTTTGGCGATTTCGGTAAAAGATTTGGTGTTTCACTGATATAATTAAAAAGTATGCCTATTTTTCTGGAACTGTGAACGAGCTCAGCATTTTATCTCTGAGTTTCTTCTTTTATTACTTTCATTATGTGCTATGAACTGTTGTTGGTTATTGGTGCCAGACTTCGACCTATGTTCTAGCTCGTCACTACTTTCAACCTTAGGTTGAGTTTGTTACTTATTGAATACACACTACCAGAAAATGGGCCTATTGCAACGGATGTTTTTGCAACGGTTCCGAAACCGTTCCTATATACCAGTTATTGGAACTGTTCTAACCGTTGCAATATGACATGGGTGATACCAGCATACTTTGGTTATAAAACCGTTGCAATTAATTAGAAATCGTGCCCATAGGATTTTATTTTTTGCAATGCTTATACTAACCGTGCCAATACATATATTTGTTGCCACGGATCTTGAAAAAAACTCAATGGGAACGGTTGTTATTTCCCTCCTAAAATTTTGGCCCCCTAAATTTTCTAAAACTCGCGCTACTATTTTTACATAATTTCTTTTTGACTTAATTAATGGACTAGTATATTGTTTTTATGAATTATAAGTTTCTACACCTAATTAAAAACACATTAAGAATCCATCGGCAAAAGCTACAGAACCTTTCATCCTTAGCCATCCATCTCAAAAGGGACTTTTCCTCAGAGCCTCCATCAACCTCCGACTCTGCCACCATCTCGTCGTCAACCTCTGCAGTAAACCTTGATTTTCTTTTTTCTTCACCCATAAACTTTATCTCCTCCACCAGAAACAACCACCTCCTTCTATTAATCCAAGATCCACATTTTCAAATAGTACCAAAATTCTAGGATTTTTTTCTCAACTAAGCTCGACTACCACTTCTTGTTCTCACAGAGCCCTAATTCTAGGTTTTTTCTTGACTCTCGCAAATTTTCTATTACATTGCATGCTTTTCTTTTATTCCTTTTTCAATTTCTCAATAGTTGAGCCAAATTTGCAGATTCCATTAGTGAGGAAGAAATTGCAACCGATAGCTGTGGGATAAATTGCGGTAAGTTAAATTTAAACTCTTTTTAATTTATATTTTAGATAACCACATTCGATAGTTGTGTTTTTCAATGAATATTTTAACTTTAATTTTCGTTATTATCCGATTCAACTAATTTTTATTTTTGGGCGTATTTGAGCGACAAGTCTTGCTTCAAATGCATCTATTGCAAAGGAACACTTAAGATGTTTTTGCAATGCTTATATAAACTACAATGTGATTTTCTCTTTATGTTGTTAGCTTTATCTGCATAACGTTTTAGTCTTAAAGTGGTGAAATTGGAAAAAGAGTAAACTTGTCTTAATTCACAAATACTATCCCGAAAAAGAAAAATATCTCCATGTTGGATCATACTGCATTGGTAGTTGTAATTTGTGCATTGACAATTGGACGAGGCCAAGCATTGAGGAAACTGTACCCAAGATTTGAATTGTTTCAACTTATCCGAAAAGAAGAAGATAAATATTTGAATAATTCCATATGAAAAGGATAATGGTGTTTAGACTAAATTGACTGATGTTATGTATCTGTGAACTTTTTGTTAGCTGGGCAATTTAGC
Source organism: Nicotiana attenuata (assembly GCF_001879085.1). Lineage (NCBI taxonomy): Eukaryota > Viridiplantae > Streptophyta > Magnoliopsida > Solanales > Solanaceae > Nicotiana > Nicotiana attenuata. The sequence goes on from NC_031998.1 coordinate 10,124,967, forward strand.
TTATATAAACTACAATCTGGTTTCTCTTTATGTTATTAGCTTTTTCTGCATAAAGTATTAGTCTTAAAATTATGAATAGTGTGATTGGATGGAGATTAAACACACTGGTGCCTGTCTTCTTATTGTGCTTGAAATTGTAAATTTCATTGAAATTATGCTTTATGTTGGTATAATTGATAGGTTTTGATTCTATATTTTGTTAGATATGTCACTATTTGATTCAGTTGTCTTAGTTGTCGCTTTTTTTTTTTAATTCGCTACCTACTCTGATGTTGTTGCTCAACCCAATATTGTGCAATTAACATCTTTGGATGCAATCTTCATCAAAAAAAAAAAACATCTTTGGATGCAATTTGACACAGTCAAAAGCCGCTCCTATGTTGCTTTCTTTGAGATTATTGCCATAAAAATAAATTCATTTTCAAATAAAAAAGTAGTCTCATGTGCTTAGTCGCAGTGAGTGAAACTTGGATATCTACTTCAAAGCAAAAGATTATTGTCTTTGCTCAAATAAAATTTATACTGAAGAGGCGCTAGCGCATCCATATTTTCGTGGTTTGGCAAACAAGGAACAGGAACCATCATCTCAGACTATTTCAAAATTTGAATTCGACTTTGATCGAAGAAAACCTAGAAAAGAGGATATTAGAGAGCTTATCTACTGGGAGATTCTGGAATATCACCCTCAGATGCTGAAGGAGTATCTTCATGGAAATGATCACACTCACTTTATGTATCCAAGGTACTGCAAACTTTTTTCTCTAAATAGTGAGTATATATTAATTTCTAGCAAGATATGGCTCAAACACCATTTTCTCTGATGATCTAACTCATTTCTCCAGTCTTGGTAAAATATGTCTTCCTTACCCTCCCCCCCCTCCCCCACACACACACCTATATGCTATCATACATTAATGAGAAATTTATGATCCGTGTATTTTACTTCCAATAAATACTTAGTCGAACCTTTTAGGATGAGGACTGACAGACCTATAGTAGTTGAAGTCATAGACCTCTATCAATGATTCTACTTTCTTATCCTTCAGTCTACATCATTGCGTACTAATGTTCTCATACAAAATTTATTCTTCATTTACAAACTTAACATATTATTCTTACATTGGCACTTCATTTCCATCTGATGCTTGACGCATATAATCTAATATATCTGTAATGGATACTTCATGGTGATACGAAAGGAGAAATCTGCTGCTAATGAGAGTTACAAGTGTTTCTAGTTTCTGATATCATTCAACACACGTGTTGACTTTTTATTTTGATTGGTAGACGAAATGGACTTATAGAATAATTGTGGCTTGTGATAGAAAAATATTCAGTGTGTTGAATGAATGGATAATAATGTCATTTGAGTAAAATGAAGTTATTAGAATACTGCTTGCACATAATTAAAGTACTGGATACTGATGGAGTTATCACTTACTGAAATTGCGGTTAAGATGTGATCTATTCCCCTTACATATCCAATGAATTTTCATGTCTGGATTTGATATAGGCCATAGGCCCTGGATTCATGCTTGAAACTGTGTATCTTTCATGTTTTAATATTGGTAGTTTCAGCTATCGTAGTATCTGCCATCTACTGCTATATCTACAAATTGATTGTGCATTTTGAAGCTTCACTGATGAGCAAACACGAAGTTTGGGAATGAATCCCAAATTCGTTCACCCTTGGATCCAAAGCATATAAATAATACATATCTTTTCTTATTAGGGGTGCATATTAGATTAGCACCCTTTTCTATTATCAACGTCATTTAATCATATCTGCATACCTTGTATGCATGTAGAAACTGTCACTTAAGTTGTTGTACCTTTACTTGAGTATAGTCTGAAACAGTTAGGATGACAATATACCGTGTAAGACTATTGCTTACCATTTTACGGTAATTTCTCCTAAAGATTTATACCAGTAAATATGATGATTCTATCTTAGTCGTGATCTAATATGGTGATTATACCTTAGTCAAAGATGACTGGTCATTTGGCAAGATCAATCAATTTGATATGGAAATTGCTTTACTTTTGGAGGTAACAATAATGTTTGTCCACCGACATTTGTAAAGCTGCTATATTTTTTTGGGGATCGGTATCATGATCTGACTTTTAATGCTTAAAAGGAGTGATGGATAAATCACGTAATTTATTCATGCATCACTTAGTCTAGGGAAAAGGGTTAATCAAGTCTAACAAGGATAGTGAAGTGAATCATTGAATTTATGTAACGACCCGGTTAGTCGTTCTAAGAATTGTAGCCCCGTTCTCTAATTTCTGTTTCTTTATGTGTTGTTCAGCTGTGTTGAGTTGTATCGAGTTGGTAGATTTGGGTTCGGAGTAGTTTTGGAGTGAAATGATCATTTAGTCTCTTAGTTAGAAAGCTAAGTTAGACAAGTCAACCGGAAGTTGACTTATGAGTAAAAGAATTCGGATTTGGATTTTTATGATTCGATTAGCTTTGTTGGGTGATTTTAGACTTAGCAGTGCGTCCGAAATATAATTTGGAGGTCTGTGGTAGAACTAGGCTTGAATTGACGAAAGTTGGAAGTTTAGAAGTTCTTAGGCTTGAATTCGAGGTTTATTTGGTGTTTTGGTGTTGTTTTGGGTGTTCCGGAGGTTCGACTAAGTTCGGGTAGTGATATATGACTTGTTGGAATTATTGGTTGAGGTCCCAAGGTCCTCGGGTGAGTTTTGAATAGGTTTGGGTTGTGTTGCGCTCGTTTTTCTTATGTTTCGACACCGTTTCTTCAAGCATAAATGATATCATACTGAATAAATGAGCTCTGATTTCTTTTTTGATTGAATCATTAGATCCGTATTGTAATTACGGACCTGTAGCAAAAAGAATCGTCGAATTTGGATATCGTATGAGGATTTTATGGTTATTTTACTAAGAATAAGGTTGCCAGATTTTTCAGATTAATTACGAAATTGCCACTGACGGCGTATTTAAAAATCTGCACTATTTGAAAATATTAAAACCTACATATCTTCTTCGTTATAAGGTCAAATTGAATGATTCAAAAGCCTAACTTGACTAGAATTTCACAAAGAATCCATTGGAGGCATAAAATACGAGTTTCAGGATCGTTTGGCACGAGAAACGAGGCAAAATAACTAGCAGAAAAATATATAAAATTAGGGTTTGTTCATTCGTTCATAGTTTGACTTGGGGAGCTCGGATTTGGGCGATTTTGGAGGAGATATTCACCATATGGATTGGGGTAAGTGTTCTCTACTCGATTTTGATTATAATTTATGAATCCATCTTCGTTATTGGGATTTGATTGATGATTTCAAGGTGAAATTGAGGGAGCTGGGGTTTGAGTATTGGAGAGTTTTAAGTGAGGTTTTGAGGGACCAAACGGAGTCTGATTTTGACAAATTTTATATGGTTAGACTCGGGAGAGGACAAGATTATTATTCTGCCATTTTGACTGATTCCGAGACGTGGGCCCGAGATTTTGGCCGATTTCGGATTTTTGGCATGTTTATGTAGTTTTTATTGTGTAATTCGATTCTTTAGACTATGTTGATAGTAGTATTATGATCATGGTTAGATTTGAAGCTTTTGGAGACCGAGTCGAGGGACGAGGACATCCCGGAGTAGGATTTTACACTGTTGAGGTAACTAACAGTTTTAACTCTGGCTTTGAGGCTATAAACCCTGAGAATTTGATATCATGTGATTGTTTGGAGGTGATAACCATGCTAGGTGACGGGCGTGTGGGTGTATACCTCGAGGGATTGAGACTTGGACCGTCTCGTGGGGCCTCATGGCCATCATCTGTGTTTACGTAGTTGCTTGTTGTTAAAATTGTCTGCCTTCATGGTAGAGATCATGCTTAGGCTTTATTCATGCTCACATTATTTGTACTCAGTCATAGAAATTATTGTACATGTTTACCTCAGTCTCTATTATTTGCTAATATGCTGTGATACTTGATGTGGGTTGTGTTCCCTTATTTGTTGATGATGGTGAGGCTAGTGAGGTACATGACTGAGTGAGGCCGAGGGCCTGGTTGTGAGGATATTAATACCATAGCGCGTGAGTTGTCTGCGTTGCACGTGAGTTGACCGTGCGGGTCCAGTTATTCATACCATAGCGCGTGAGTTGTCCGCGTAGCACGTGAGTTGACCGTGCGGATCCAAGTATTGATATGGTAGCACGTGAGTTGTCCGTGCTTAGCGCTTGGGCTTTGGGAGCCCCTCCGGAGTCTGTACACACCCCCAGTGATCGCAGAGTGTTGAGGGTATTGAGTGTTGAGTGTTGAGTGCTGAGTGATGGAGTGACATTGTTGTGAGGTTGCATTTACTTTTGCTTTTGCTGCATTTATCTCTTAAATTTCTTTGTGGCATTTACTGAGTTATGGAATTTACCTGTTTATTCCTGTTATTTTTAAAATTGTGAAAAATAAATAATTGGACTATTTTGCTCAGCTCGTCACTACTGCTCAGTTCCTTAGTTATTTTTGTTACTACTGAGGTGGTTGTACTCATACTACACCCTGCACTTTATGTGCAGATCTAGGTGAGTTAGAGCGCGGCGATCGTTGAGTTCAGGCCGGCTTTAATTAGAGACTGCAAGGTAGCTGCCAGCGTCCGCAGGACCTTGTTACTCCTTTTATCATTTCTTCTTTGGACCGTTAGACCGTTTATATACTTAGTTCATAGTTTTAGACGCTCATGACTTAGTGACACCCCGATGTTTGAGACTCGTTTTCCTATTTTAGACTATTTATATTTAGAGTTGGTTTAGTTTATCTATTAAATTATTGGAAATATTTTTATTAAATTCTTATAATCGGTTTAGTTGTAATATTTTGGGAATAGGCTTGCCATGTAACACGATAGGCGCCATCATGACCAAGGTTAGATTTTGGGTCGTGATAATTTACCTTCAGAATCATGGGACCTAAGAGCAAGGTGGTAAGTTCTTGGAGGGAAGGATGCTGGGGGTCTATTTGGAAACAGCCTCTCTACCCCAGAGTAGGGGAAAGGTCTGCGTACACACTACCCTCCCAAGACCCCCACTAAGTGAGATTATACTGGGTTGTTGTTGTTGTTGCATAATTCTCTTTGCGGATATTAGTTTATATAACATTTGGTGTTGGAGAGTCCCTGTATCTGTAAGTTCTTATTTTCAGAATATCATTCCCTGGATGAGAATATTGGAGAGTAATCATTGTGGATATTAGTTTATATAACATTTTATGGGAGGGAAAAGCTTATTATATATAGTTTATATGGCTGAGCAGAAGAAACTTGTGTCATTATACAAATTGCATTAAAGGATGCATTAATCCCTGTAGTATAGAACTTTGTATCTTGGTAGCTAGCCCTCTGCATTTTTCCTTCTTGAATGCCTTTTCACGTCCTATAATGGAGACAACGGCATAAACTTAAATTTTCCTTACTTGACGAACGAGTGTTGCAACTAAGAATAGAGTGGACCAATTGGACATGTCTGCTTACCCACTTCAATGTCATCTTGTAGTTTGTTTAATTGCAGCTATACATACTTATGGTTATAGAAACCTAACATGAATAAATCTTGTAGTTCTTATTTAGCTAAAAAAAAAATTCCATATATTCCAGAACCAGTAGGTCATGAAATAGGCACTCTATTTGATGGTTCCTTTTTATCTTGACTAAAACTTTTTCTTCTTGCTATTGGTTTGGGTTTAGTGGGTGCTAATAACATATAATCCTTTGCATGGTATAAACTCAGGCTCATTGGTTTCAAAAGTTCTTTTTAGGTATTCTGATTCTATCGCTGGGTTTCTATGAAACATAGATCACGAAGATCAAAACAGTTTGTTCATCTTCATGACTTCGGTGACGTTCTTCGCTGCTCCATTTTTCTCTTTCAAGGTAAACAATTAGTTAAAAAAATTAGTTCGCGGATCTATCGTGTTGGATGTTTTACTACGGCTCTATTGTTTGAAGGTTTATAAGTTTGACTTCACTGAGCTTCAATAAACTGATAATCAGACTGTAATCTTTAATGTGCAACCTGTAAATTATAGAGCTTTGATTTTTTTCATTCTTTGTGCCAAAGTAAAGATTTGGATAATCTGAGATGTTTAATTAGCCCTTGTGGTTGGGTATAAACAAAAGTGTCTATGAAGTGCTCAAATTAAAATAAACACTCAGGACCAAGCTACTATTAAAGGTATGAAACGTTCAGTACTTTAATATATGTCAGTTAGTAGCCATGTCATTGAAACAGTAGAACTTTGCATATATTTAACTTATATCTCCTTCTTGCTTATTGATATATTTCATATGTCTCTGTCATTGGAAGAGATAGTATTTTCTATTTTACATAATCAGCACCTTTGAAAACAACTACTAATAGTTTTCATTTACTCTACCAGGACCTGTTATTCATCTATTGGTCGAGCAAGATTCTCAAAGCTTGCAGCAATTACTTCCTGAAATTCCTGGTTGGGTTTACTGTCCGGATAATGACCGTGTATGTATTCAGTTACATATTTAACCTACATCTTTAAAGTTGCTTAGTTATGTATACATAATTGTTTGTTTTCTTTATACTCTTTTGTAGGTGGAGTAGATGAATTGATGGAAGACGGAGGCAGTGATCAAGATCTAGACCTTACTTGTATTTTGAATTGTTGATTGTTGTATATGCATGTGGCGGTTTCTAGGAATGTTTGTTATCAAAATATTTTATAACTTTTGATGTTGAAATATCAAATGTATGTTATTGGTTTCATCACTATCTATGGATTTATTATTAACTTGCCGGACAATTTGGATTATTAAAAGTTTCATTCTGTATTTATATAAACTTTAGTGTTTTATAGTTTATTGTATATATATGTAAAATCTTTCTAACCGTTGCAGTTGATAACAATAATCGTTCTAACAGGAAGAGGGAAAACCGTAGTGATAGACTGTTCTATAGCAACGGTTATCGGAACCGTTCCAAGAACCGTTCATATAGCTCTATTGGCATGCGAGCGGATGTGACGATCTGTAAACCGTTCCAATATCGCTACGGCAACGGTTTATCTACCTACTGGAACGGTTTTCCATGCGTTGCCATAGGTAAATTTTCCAGTAATGACATGGGGTCGGTTGTACTCATACTACACTTCTGCACCTTGTTTGCAGATGTTAGATGCTGATGTTGCTGTGATCGGGCTGGAATTGAAGACGTACCTGCCTTCCGGTTGTAGCTGCCTCTTGTTCATGGTAGCTTAGATTCATCAAAATCTGTTTATGTACATTTTGAACAGATGATGTATTTATTTCATATCAGCTTTGTAAATTCTAATCTTAGAAGCTCATGATTTGTACTACCAGTCCTTGGGTAATGTATAAGATTCAGACATTTCCTTTTACTTAATTGTCTTATTAAATTTCATTGGATTTGGATAGTGTTAATTGGCTTAACTAGCGGGTTGGGTTAGGTGCCACCACAACCAGTTGGATTTTGGGTCGTGACAAGACGGATGATCTCGCGGATGTAGATCTCATCCAACCGCTCCGAAGAATAGGTAACTGCCACAAGAATGAAATGCATTAACTTGGTCAGCTTGTCCATAATGATCCATACCGTGTCGAACATCCTCTGAGTCCGTGGTTGTCCAACAACAAAATCCATAGTGATACGCTCCCACTTCCACTCAGGAATCTCTAACTTCTGAAGCAAACCACCAGGTCTCTGATGCTCGTTCTTTACTTCTTGACAATTTAGACACCGAGATACATATGCAACTATATGTTGGCGGCACCCGGATGAATAGAATTTCGGGAACATTGGGCCTCTTCAAGAATCAACTCACGAAGTCCATCCACATTGGGCACACAAATACGACCCTGCATCCTCTAAACCCCATAATCTCCAACAGTAACCTGCTTGGCACCACCATGCCGCATTGTGTCCCTAAGGACAAGCAAATGAGAGTCATTATACTGTCGCTCTCTGATGCGCTCATACAAGGAAGACCGAGCGATTGTGCAACATAGAACACGACTGGGCTCTGAAATATCTAACCTCACAAACTGATTGGCCAAAGCCTAAACATCTGATGCCAGCGGTCTCTCACCAAGTGGAATATACACAAGGCTGCCCATACTCACTACCTTCCTACTCAAGGCATCGGCCACCACATTGGCCGTCCCGGGGTGATATAAAATGGTGATATCATAGTCGTTCAATAGCTCCAACCACCTCCTCTGCCTCAAGTTGAGATCCTTTTGCTTGAACAAATACTGTAGACTCCAATGAACTGTGAATACCTAGCACGACACGCCGTAAAGATAGGGCCTCCAAGTTTTCAATGCATGGACAATGGCTGCCAGCTCTAAGTCATGAACAAGGTAATTTTTCTCATGAACCTTCAACTACCACAACGCATATACGATCACCCTGCTATCCTGTATCAATACTATACCAAGCGATCACCCTGCTATCCTGCATCAATACTACACCAAGCCCAATACGAGATGCATCACAATACACCGTGTAGGATCCTGAACCTGTGGGCAACACCAACACTGGCGCCATAGTAAAAGCAGTCTTGAGCTTCTGAAAGCTCAACTCACACTCGTCTAACCATCTGATCGGGATACCCTTTTGGGTCAATCTAGTCAATGGGGCTACTCTAGCGTAAAACCCCTCTACGAACCACCGGTAATAACACACTAAACCTAGGAAACTCCGGATCTCTATAGCTAAAGTGGGTCTAGGCCAGTTCTGGAATGCCTCTATCTTCTTAGGATCCACCTTTATGCCCTCTACCGATATTACGTGCACCAAGAAAGCAATTGAGTTTCACCAAAACTCGCACTTCAAAAACTTGGCATATAACTGGTTGTCTCTCAGAGTCTGAAGTACAATCCAAAGATGCTGCTCGTGCTCCTCTCGACTGCGGGAGTAGATCAAGATATCATCAATAAATACAATCAAAAAGTAATCCAAGTAAGGCTTGAACACCCGGTTCATCTAATCCATAAATGCTACTGGGGCATTTATCAGCCCAAATAACATCACTAGAAACTCATATTGCCCATACCGAGTCTGAAAAGTTGTCTTAGGGACATCGAATGCCCTAATCTTCAACTGATCGTAGCTAGACTTAAAATCAATCTTCGAAAAAACCTTGTCACCCTGAAGCTGATCAAATAAGTCATAAATCATTGGCAATGGATACTTGTATTTGATGGTGACTTTGTTCAACTGCCGATAGTCTATGCACATCCTCATCGATCCATCATTCTTCTTCACGAACAACAAGGGCGCACCCCAGGGCGAGACACTAGGTCTAATGAAGCCCTTATCAAGAAAATCCTACAATTTCTCCTTCAATTCTTTCAACTCTGGCGGGGCCATACGATATGGTGGAATAGAAATAGGCTGAGTGTCAGAGCCAAATCAATACAGAAGTCAATATCCCTGTTGGGTGGAATCTCCGGTAGATCTACAGGAAACACATTTGGGAACTTACGTACAACTGGTACTGAATTCCATGGAAGGAACCTCCGCACTAGAATTGCGGACATAAGCCAAACAAGCTAGACACCTCTTCTCGACCATACATCGAGCCCTCACATAAGAGATAACCCTGCTGGTAGAATGTCCAGGAGTCCCCCTCCACTCTAATCGAGGCAACTGCGGCAAGGCTAAGGTCACCGTCTTTGAATGACAATCCAATATAGCATGATAAAGTGACAACCAATCCATACCCAAGATGACATCAAAATCTACCATATCGAGAAGTAGAAGATCTACGCTAGTCTCAAGACTCCCAATAGTAACCACACATGAGAAATACACACGATCTACTATAATAGAATCTCCCACAGGTGTGAACACATACACAAGAGCACTCAAAGAATCACGAGGCATAACCAGATATGAAGCAAAATAGGATGACACATAGGAATAAATAGAGCCCGGATCAAATAGAACTAAAGCATCTCTATGGAAAACTGGAACAATACCTGTGATAACAACGTCAGATGACTCAGCCTCTAGCCTAGTTGGAAAAGCATAACATCAGGGTTAGGTCCCACTACTCTGAACCACATCTTCGGGACGAGCTCGAACTGGCTGGCCTCTACCTCTAACGCCATGACTTCCACCTCTGGCTGCCTGACCCCTACCTCTAGCTGGCTGAGGGGGAGGTGAAGCAACCAGTTCTGGAACCATGGCACGAGAACCCTACTGCTGTGTACTACCCAGTGCCCGTGGGCAAAATCTAGTAATATGCCTCGGATCACCACAAGTGTAACAGGCCCTGGACTGCTGCTACTGCTGAAGCCTGGGAACTGACCTTGTCGTCCTGGGCAACCACCCTGAAAACTCTGGAGCAGAGATGCACTAATAGGAGCTGGTGGTGTCCTTTTGGCTAGTAGGTCGGGATGAGACACATAAGGGCCGTGACTACCTGAAGCATTATGAGACGCCTGGAGCGCTGATTGAAATGGCCTGGGAGGATGGCCTCGACCAAAATTGCCCCTGCCTCTAGATAAGGCACCACTGAATCCACCAAAATGACGAGGCCTCTTATCAGACCCCTGCACCCTCTCCTGAGCAACAACCATCTCGATTCCCCTAGCAACATTTGAAGTCGTCTAAAAGGAAATCTCACCCACGGTCTCCTTGGCATAATGTAGCATGATATTGCAACTGAGTCCATCAATGAACCTCCCCACCCTCTCCCTCTAAGTAGGAAGCACGATAAGAGCATAACGAGCTAGATCCACAAAAAGGGTCTAGTACTGAATAACAGTCATACTGCCCTGCCGAAGATTCTCAAACTACCTGCGTTAATCCTCTCTCAATATGATATGGAGGAACTTCTCCAGAAATAGTTGAGAGAACTGATCCCAAGTAAGTGCAGGAGACCTAGCTAGTCTAGTGAACAAATAATCCCTCCGCCAACTGTTGGTAGAACCCGTCATCTGAAATACAGCAAAATCGACGGCATTGGTCTCAACTATACCCATGTTCCGCAGCATCTCATGACAGCGGTCAAGACAATCCCGTGGGTCCTCAGAAGGTGCACCAATGAAGTAATCTGGAAAGAGATTAGCAAACTTGTCCAATCTCAATAAAGAATGAGAAGACATGGCGGGCCTATCACCGGCTTGTGCTGCAATAATCAGCTAAACTACCCCAACTGGCGGGGCTACTGGAGTCTGGTACTTGAGAGCCATCTGCTCCGGAGTGTGAGTAGCAGCATTCTGTGCTCCTCCCCCCGCCCTGAGAGTCGGCTGGTGCCACCAGAAATGTATCGTCCTGGGCCACACTCTCCATAAGGCCCACCAAACGGACTAGAGCATCCTGAAGCACTAGAGTGGCGATGAACCTCTTGGGGACCTGAACTGGTCCAATAGGTAAGTCTGAGCTGGAACCCCCTCATCAAAATCCACCTGAGACTCCACTACTAGTGCTGCTGCTCGAGCTCTAGGTTGAGCTCTGCCTTTGCCTCGGCCTCTGGCGCGACCTCAGCCTCGACCTCGACCTCTGCCCCTCGTAGGATCTGACACTAGGGGCTCTAGCTATTGTCCAGTTGAAGATGCAGTACGTGTTCTCACCATCTGTGAGAGAACAAGAATAGAAGAGTTCAATTATCAATGAAAGAATAAAATCGCACGACAGAAAAGAATAGAAGTGAAATTGTTCCTAAACTCAGCCTCTGGAAGATAAGTGCAGATGTCTCCGTAATGATCCTCTAGACTCTACTAAGCTTGCTCGTGACTCGTGAGACCTCAGTAACCTAGTTCTCTGATACCAACTTGTCACGACCCGGAATCCCACCGTCGGGACCGTCTAGGAAAGCCAATGTTAGAGTAATTCTTAAGCTAATTTTAACACAGTTCAAATAATTAAACCAATTAAACTAAAATAAAGTATGAAGTAGCATAATAATCGGTATCTCTAAATACAACCCAGATATGGAGTCACAAGTACACGAGCTGCTAGAGGTTCTACAAATAGAGTTTGACATAAATACAACTGTGTCGAATGAAATGAACAGTAAATAAGGAAAGAGGAAGGGGAATTCAAGTTCTGCGGACGCAGAAGATCTACCTCGAGTCTCCATATATGCCAATCCGAGCTGATGCACCTCACGTACAGCTGGGACCAGTATCAAAATTTGCATAAAAAATGCAGAATGTAGTATGAGTACAACCGACCCAATATACTCTGTAAGTGTCGAGCCTAACCTCGACGAGGTAGTGACGAGGCTATGATAGGACACTCACGTAATTTAACCTGTACAAATGAGGATATACATGCAACAGAACAACGAATAGAGATTAGACACATACGATTGGGAGGGGATATGCGAAGGGTAACATGATACAACAGCTATAACATAGATGTCAACATAAGACAGTCAAGTAAATCACCCACCAATGAAAGTGGATAAACATAATGAATAAAGATGACATGACATCACCCATCGTGCTTTTACTTTCAACCTCACCAAGAAACAATAATAATGCCACGACATCAACCTTCGTGCATTTACTCTCAATATATCTATGAAATGATAGATACGGCACGGCATCTCCCTTTGTGGTTTTACTCTCAATTTCTTCATGAAACGATAAATACGGCACGACATCACACTTCGTGCTTTAACTCTCTTCCTCACCATGTATTAATGAGTAAATGAAGCAATAAACGACAAGGATTCACCCTTAGTGCTTTAATACTCTCCCTTACCATGTAGTAATGAATATAAGAATAAGCAAGAATAAACCTCACGTCAATAATGGTTCCAAGATACCAATCCTCAATTTCAAGAAATACTCAACCATCAAAATTTGATTCATAAATGCGGATAGAATGATCAAATAAGAAATAAACTAATCTAAGCATGGATATCATAAGTAAAGAAGGCGATAGCAAATAGGAAACAAGTCGTAATTACTCAAGTCAAGGTTAACCACGACACTTACCTTGCTCGCAATCGACTCAAAGTCCAACCACGGCATTGCCTTCCGAACAAGTCTCCGAACCAACCAAAATCTAGCAGATTATTAACCGGACGATTCAAAATAAGCCTTAGAAACTACCCACAAATTAAAGAGGTTCAATTTAAGTCATTATTGACAAAGTCGACAAAAGTAAACACCGGCCTCGCTTGGTCGAAACCCGAAATTCGGACAAAAACCCGATTAACCATTCACCTCCGAGCCCCGTTATGTAATTTTTTTAAAATCCAACCTCAATTCGAGGTCTAAATTCTAATTTTACAAAAAATCCCTAATTCTACCCAAATCCCCAATTTCTACCATGAAAATCATAGATTTAAGGTTGAAATCAATGTAGTGGGTAACTGAAAGAAAGTAGGTTAGAGTCACATACCAATGAATTGAGGAAGAAAAGCTCTTGGGTAAATCACCTCTAAGGTTTTTAGGGTTAAAATTTTGAAAGAATGAGCAAAAATCTCGTCTAACTCAGTTTTTACCCAGTTGCGGATGTCGCAATTGCGAACATCGCAATTGTGAGAAAGAGGTCGCTAATGCAAACTCCTCCCAGAAACAAAGTCATCGCAAATGCGATGTATTGGTTGCAAATGCGAACCTCCCAGCCCTCGCAAATGCGGACCTTTTCTTCGCAAATGCAAAGATTGTCAAGAACATGCTGAGTCGCAAATGCGACTCTACCTTCACCAAAGCAGAAATAGCACGTTCGCAAAAGCGAATTTTTACCTAACAAAGGCGATAAGTCAAGCTAAGGACCTCCGAATTTGATTCCGGGCATACGCCTAAGTCCCAAATCACTATATGGACCCATCGGGACCATCAAAATATGGATCCGGGTCCGTTTGATTAAAATGTTGACCGAAGTCAACTCAAGTGAATTTTAAGGCACGAATTCACACTTTAATCAATTTTTCACAAACGAACTGTGCACACAAATCGAGGAAGGCTAAAAGGAGCTATTTGAGGTTTTGAAACACAGAATTAAGGGTTAAATCTCTAGATGACCTATGGGGTCATCACATGACTTAAAACAATGATAAATCAACAATGGAAGAGCTAACACGTAATTATGACTTCAAATAATGATAAGTCAACAATGGAAGAGATAACATGTAACAATAAAAGAGGCAATAACTTCAACTAAAGCATAAAAAGCAAAATATTAAGTAAGATGTAGAACAAGTGTTAACAAAGTCATTTAAGGTATGTATGGATAGACTAACACAAGTAGGAGTAGATGAACTATGAGAATTTAACGCATGCTATGACAATTCAACTAAAGCATGGAAAGAGGCTATGTAACCTAAACCGGTCAAATACCACCTATAGCCCGAGTACCTACTCGTCACCTTGCGTACACGACATTCACATAGCAAGAATAACACTATCAATCCTAAACCTAAGGGGTAGTTACCCCGTACAAAGTTAGGCAAGATACTTACCTCAACTAGGCCAACTCAACCCTCGAAAATAGCTTTTTCCATAAAATTTGCGTCCACACGGCTCAAATCTAACCAAAATTGACTTAATATCATCAAATAATGCAAGGGAAAACAATTACAATAGATAAAGCTATGATATTTACACTTTTTCCAAAAAGTCAACAAAAGTCAACTTGGGGTTCGCCCGAACGAAATTGGGGTCCAAGGGTAGATCCGATGACTTGTAACCCCACGAGTCCAGATATATGATTAGTTTTAAAATCCGAGTCTAAATTGACTCTCAAAACTCAAATTCTTATTTTTCAAAAACTTGACAATGTTTCAAAAAATTTTACTTTATGATTTTAATGTTAAATCTAAGATATATTGATGAAATATAGTTGGAAATAGATTAGAATCACTTACCCAAAGTTTGTAGATGAAACTTCCCTCTCCAAATTGCCTCCATTTGAGTCTAGGATTCTAAAATGAGAGAATATGAGATTAAATCCTGACTCCCAGAGCTTTTGATCAGTTGTAGATGTCGCAATTGTGACATGGGTTCCCAATTTCAAACCACTATTCGTAATTGCGAAGAGTAACTTGCAAATTAGGCAACTGGACAACCTAAGAGGAGGTCACAAATGTGACATTGGCTTCGCATTTGCGAAGGCTGTCCTCATCACAAATGCGACTGTTTTGTCGCAAAAGCGAACTACCCCTCTACCTGATCTACATCGCAATTGCGAGCCAGGAATCAAAATTTTGATACCTGAAACCCCATAACTAAGCTCGCAATTGGGAACATGGTGTTCGCAAATATGACACCAGAGGCATCAGCACACCAGATCCTGTTTTTCAGTCCAAAACATTTCGAAACATGTCCGAAACTCATCCGACCCCTTGGGTCTCCAAACCAAACATCGACACAAGTATAAAAATATCATATGAACTTGCTCGCACGATTAAAATACAAAAATAATATCTAGAACTACGAATCGAACACGAAAATGCATGAATTTAGAAGTTAATTTCAAGAACCTCTAGAATTGCAACTAAGTGTCTGAATCCTATCATTTCAACTCCAAATGATACCGAATTTTGCAGGCAAGTTTTAAATAAAATAACAGACCTATTTCAAGTTCCAAAATCAAATTCTGATCTCGATAGCTAAAAGTCAACCTACGGACAAACTTTTCAACCTCAAATTGCCAAATTTCTGGCAAAACAACACAAATCAACCTACGGACTTCCGAATTCAATCACGGGCATATGAACAAGTCAAAAATTCATGATACGAAGCTATCAAAGCTATCAAAATACCATTCTAGGATCATTTTCATAAAAGTCAAAGTTTTGTCAACATTTCTAACTTAAGCTTCTAAGACAAGAATCAAAGGGTCCAATTCAACCCGAAATCTTCTCCGAATGAAACTAATCAACCCCATAAGTTATAAAACCATAAAAAATATGTGTGAAGAATTCAAAGGGGAAACATGGCGCAATTACATAAAACAACCAGTCGGGTCATTACAACTAGGGTACCTATTTTAGCTATTAAATTAGTATACGATTAGTCTACTAACCTGTGACGACCCAACCCGTCGTCTCATGTATTACAGACTCGTTTCCCCCATTTACTGCTTCTTCATGTTTCATTATCAGCAACGAGTGAGTTATAGTTGAATTGAATTGGTTTGGATAGGAAATGAGACACTTAGTCTCTTTAAGGAAGGCTTAAGTTGGAAAGGTCAACCGGACGTTGACTTATGAGTAGAAGGCTCGGATGTGATTTCCGGTTATTGGTTAGCTTCGGGGGATGATTTGTGACTTGGGAGTGCGATCGGAATTGATTTTGGAGGCCCGGTGTAGAATTAGGCTTGAATTGGCGAGGTTAGTATTTTGGCGAATTCCGGTGGATGGGTGAGAATTTGATCCGGGGGTCGGAATGGAATTCCGAGAGTTGCTATAACTTTATTAAGTGATTTTGGATATGTGTGCAAGTTTTAGGTCATTCGGACATTGTTTGGTCGGGTTTTTGATCGAATGTGCAATTCGGAAGTTTTTAAGAAACTTAGGCTTTGATTTGAGGATAATTGAGGATTTTGATGTTAACGATAGTGTTTTGATGGTTCGAGCGAGTTTGAATAAGGTAATAGATCATGTATGTGCTTTTGGTTGAGGTCCCAGGGGCCTCGGGGTGAATTCGGGTGGTTAAACGGAGAATTCGGAGTTTGTTGCATGTTTGAAGTTTGCTGGTTCTGTCATTTCCGCATCTGCGGAAAAGGGACCGCATAAGCGGTTCCGCAGATGCGGCGTATTTGTCGCAGAAGCGGTCCTTGAGGGACCAGGGTTTTCCGCAGAAACGGACGTGGATCCGCAAATGCGGCAACCGCAAAAGCAGTTCTAGACCGCATAAGCGGTCCGGGGGAATTTAACTGAGATCGCAGAAGTGATCGTTTGGTCGCATACGCGGTGACCGCAGGTGCGGGATATTAACCGCAGAAGCGGAAAAACGGTCTGGGTTTAAGTGAACAGTGGTTCACGAATTGGAAAGAGAAGAAAAATATTTTGGACTTCGGCTTAGGCGGTTTCTTGGGCGATTTTGAAGAGAATTCGAAGGGGCTTCATCAGGTATGAACTATTGGACTTAGATTATGATATTATTGTGTATAAACATGGATTAACACTGAAAACCCAAGGAATTAAAGGGTAAAAATGGAGGTTAGGGCTTGAAACTTAAGAAAGTTAAACTAGGGATTTGAGTGGTCAAATAGACTCCGATTTTGGTGAATTTTATATGTATGGACTCGTGGCGAGACGAGGAATCCGGTGATGTAAATTTTGTAATTTTTTGAGAAGCGGGCCCGGGGCTCGGGTTTTGCTAGTTTCGAGATTCTTGCTAATTTTCGATTGGGTATTGTTCCCTTAGCATATTGTGATGTATTCGCTCTGATTTTGGTTAGATTCGACGCGCGTGGAGGCCGATTCGAGGGGCAAAGGCGTCGCGAGCTAGGGATTTCACCGGTTCGAGGTGAGTAATACTTATAAATGATATCCTGAGGGTTTGAAACCCCGGATTTGCACATCATAGTGCTGTATTGTGGTGACTTGCACGCCAGGTATGAGCGTGGGGTAGAGCACCGTTGGGGATGGTGACTTGGTCCGTCCCGGTTGTTGATTTTACTGCGTAATTGACTAAAACTTGCTTGATGCCATCGTGATTTGGGCTGATTGCCATGTTTTGGGCTTCGTGTCGATATTTGAATCCTTTAGGGATTATTATCACTGTTTTCATGACACTTAGCATATTAAATGATTTCAGTCCTGAGTTAAACCCTGTTTTGAAATGTGCAGTCATATTGTTAAAGTTTAAAGACTTAAATTGCATTTTTCTGATGTTTTGAGTTAAAAGCTATTACTTGACATTGCCCGAGTGGCTCATTTGCATGTTCTGAACTGAGGATGAATCGGGCTGCACGCCGCAGCGATACTATGATGATATTGCCCTTGGGCTGTAGGAGCCCCTACGGAGTCTGAACCCCCACAGTGAGCGCGGGTACCCAAATGGATCGAGCTGCGCGCCGCAGCGGTCATATGCATTGCATTGCATTCATGCACTGGTACCTGTTTGTAATACGTGTCATGACATTCATCACTCTCATTTCATTGGCATTCATGCTACTTCTTGCACTGTTTACCAGACGCCCTGGTGTTAATTGTTAGTGGAGTGCTGTGCCCAAGGGGCTGACTTATGTGCGGACTTGCATTATCAGATTACGTATTCATTTGCTTGACTGTTGGAAAAGGATATTTTCAAAAGAGGTTTTTAAACTGAGCCAGATATTTTTTTAAAGGATTTTTCACGGTTTTACTGTTTTCTCAAAGGGTTGTACTGTCCTATATAGCATGATGGAGCGCTCTTACGTGATTTCTTTCCTCTCAGTTATTATTTACTCTTATTACCACTGAGTTGGAAGTACTCACTTTACTCCCTGCACCTCGCGTGCAGTTGCAGGTATTGTTCACCCGGTAGCGGGTGATTAGCGGACTGAAGGTAATACTAATGTAGCTGAGCAAGGTGACCGCCAGCGTTCGCGGCACCGGACTTCATCTTTTGGATTCCAGATTTCATTTTATATATATATGACCCTGTAGTTGTGTTCCTACTTCATAGATGCTCGTGACTTGTGAGACCCCGGTCGGGTAGTAATAAACAATTTCTAATGCCATTAAGTTGTATCTTCTATTCATTTATGATTATTAATTTTTAGTGAAAGGATTTGGGTTAGTTGGCTGGCCTTGTCTTCACGAGAGGCGCCATCACGACCGGGTATGAGAATTGGGTCGTGACATAACCAGTGAGATCTTGGGTAAGGGTTCATGTTTTTCTATGGGGAAGGTGTTAGGAACCCCTTAGAATCTATCCAAGGTAGCTCCATAAGACTTACACTAGGTTCGGAAAATTAATTGTCTATATTCTACTTTAGTTAGTGCTAAATGTGCGTGACTTATCTATGTTATGATTTAAAACTTATCATTTTGAGAGGGAGGTAGTACATAAACTTTGAAAAGAGAGTATAGGTTTTACTTACAAAAAGGCCTTTTAAATATTTATGCAATTGAAAGAGTTTTTTCGAAATGGATTTATAATAGTTATACTTACTAGCTTTAAAAAAATGTGGAGTTTAAAATATTTCTTTTCTAAAAGTAAATGGTCATTTTTGTAATCTTCATGAAATGAGTGTCATTGAAGAATTGAGTTTAGATATACCTTGAAGACTGATTTTCGAATCTTATATCAAGTCTAGGAGAAAAATTATTGAAGCGTTCCTTGGTTGAATTTTGTAGCTCATTTTTGTAGAAATCTTGACTTTAAAATTGTTTACCCAATTTTAGCTTTTAAAGGAAGAGAGTTGTCGACTTTCCAAATATGTTTTTTGAACATAGAAAATCCATGAATACGGTTAGTATAGAGTGAGGATGATAATCATATAGCAGAAATAACTAAGTATGTTTGGAGTTAATAACTAATGTAGGAGCATTAATTCTTTTAGTTTTACCTAGGGTTTAAGGCTTGCCTAGGTTTCCTAAAGTAATAAAGAGATAACAGAACACCCACTCAGATATTTATCAGCATTGTATATACATGATAATAACAACATACTAAAAACGATAAAGGAGGGAACGTGACTCATTGGTTTGGTCGTGAATAAGTTTAGGCCTAACAAACAGCAAACTAACAGCAGCATCTTCCATGACTTCACACTCAAGGGCTGAAACTTGGGGCTGAGTTATTGAGAACTCAGCAGGGCCAATTAAATTACATGTACAAAAGATAAAGGCAAGAATTAGTAACAAAGCTAACATAATATTTAAATACAGATAAGATCAACATAAGGCCCAAATGAAACTATAACAAGTGCTTGTGGTTAAGAATGCAAATAGAACGGTGTAAGATCAAACATAGTAAGGAAATTTACTGTGAAGCCTATTCCTTCATTAAACACTAAAACTAAAGAGATTAGAAAATGTCAATGATTAAGGGCTTAAGGTGAAATTCCATTCATAGCCAAGACACCCTTTGGGTCCCTTGCACTTCAAAGTTTACAAGACTCTCAGGGACCCCGAGCAATGCTTGTGTCAGGGAGAGTTTCTCAACCACAAACTAAATCTCACTCCTAAATACCCCTAACCACTCACACTACTCCTCACTGTAGGTTTAAATACCAATGACGCATTCATTTTAAGTTTCAATACAACTGTAACAACAATACACATATTTAGACATGTGCACCTCTCATATGAACTATTCAGAATATAAAAAATAACACCTGGAAGATCACAACCAAGACACAAGTATGTAGTTCAATGTCAAGAACTACCAATATGCAGAAGAATACTCAGAGAAGCCAATTACATGTGGAATAAAGGGAAGAGGACAACAACATGTTATTTCAGAACTTCCAACAATTAAGTCATGTAACTTAAGAAGTAGAGGAGATACGTAGTTCAAGATTACATAGGTCCTCAACCTTAACAGCCTATGTTTAAGTTAGTCAAGGGTTCATACATAGACTGAATCTTGATTTCTAATAGGTGCATGAATTAACAGCTTTATATGGAATCTCTAAAGAGCATTAACAGAGGTACTCAAGCATGCAAGTTGGTCTCATCTTAATAGATAATCACTTTCTCCTTAAAAAGTTCCTAACCTCATATCCACACTGGGTTTATTTATAGTTAAGACATAGATTATACTCAAGCAGAGCAGATAACATAAGAGGGTTCATCTTAAGTCTATTAGTCAATCACAGTCAACTTATTGAAGTTTAGCAAGGTTAAGTTTCCCTTATGCGACAGTGCAACATGAGAACATGGGTATGAATATGAGAGATAAGTGGGAAGTTTTGTTCAAGAACATGATAGAGTACAGAAAAGCCAAAGAGAAGAGGTACAGACACACACATGAGACATTCTTTTAAAAGCGCAAGACTACAATAGGGTAGAGTACCAAATACCATGGGGATCAGACCAACAGACTAAGTACATGAGTTTAGAATAATAGACCGTTTCACATTGAGTAAGCATGTTTCAGTTATACAAGTTATGTGTGAAAATTAGTCATGATGAGGTTCATCCTAGAATCCTAACATAACAGATTAGACTTAAACATCACACATACATTTTAATCAAGTTCTTAGGGCATAGCTTAAACTAAGTGAATAACAGTTGTTAGAATATACACAAGAACAAGTTAATCCAGTTGATTCAGAACATATATATACAATGAAATTCCGTACATGATCACACATTCATGAAGGTTTATAGAAAATAATTACAATGATCCTTCAAGAGTTACAAAATCACAGAGGCACATTATGTTACGACCTGGAATCACAACCCCAGGGTCATGATGGCGCCTAACATCAACTAGGAAAGCCGACGTGAACAGAAAGTTAACTAATTTTAACAAATTTCGACATGATATTAACAATGAAAATGGTACAAGTCTAATGTCTAGTATAATAATAATACGGAACCATGAGTCTAAACATAACTTAGAAACTAATGTCACGAGTACATGAACATCTAGAGTGCTACAAACACGTTCTGAATAAAATACACTATTTCAAAACTCAAAAAAACAGTAAAGATAGGAGGAAGGGGACTTCAGAGCTGAGAACGCTATGCAGTTGTACCTCAAGTATCCATCAACAACTGGATCTGAGCAAATCTATTGAACACTGCTAGGACCCACTCTGAAATTTGCACAAGAAGTGCAGAGTGTAGTATGAGTACAACCAACCCCATGTACTCTGTAAGTGCCGAGCCTAACCTCGACGAATTGGTGACGAGGCTAGATGAACCACTTGCAATAATCTGTATGCAGTAATGATAATAATAGCAGGGAAAGAAGACATGCATGAAAGTAAAGCAATTAACTTATGAAAATGAACTCAACCTCATAAATCAAGAACCCAGAATAACGGGCCTCATTATTTCATGTAGAAATGCTGAAAGCTAACACAATAACAACAATGAGTACAATACACACAGTGTCACGACCCAAAATCCACTACGGGTCATGATAGCGCCAGGACACCGCTGTCAGGCAAGCCAACCAAATACTTAATTAAACTCCAATTTTAGTATTTGCTGAAATCATTTTCCTTTATACATCAAATAACAAATAATGAACTTTACAGGAATAACCATGAAGTCTTTAATAAACATAATATTGAACAATCCTATAACCATCCCAGAACCCGGTGTCACAAGCACATGAGCATCTACTAAGAAGGAAATAAAATACAACATCCGTCCGGAATACAGTGGACAGAAAGTAAATACAATACACTGGAAGGGACTATACTAGCTGCGGGCCACCTCGAATAATGCAACTCACCTAGTCCCAGTATCGTCCGTGCTGCTACGCCTAGTAGGCCACTAATAACACATGAGCCTTGTCACAACCCAAACCCTGCACTGGTCGTGATGGCGCCTCTCGTGAAGACAAGGCCAGCCAACTAACCCAACTCGACTCTTTCAAAAATAGTTAAGCATAAATGAACAGCAAAAATATGACTTTATAATACTAATTAACGAAATTACAACCCAACACAACCCTAATCAGGGTGTCACATATCACGAGCAACTATTAGAATATAACTACCACTACAAGTCTGAATTGTACAAATAGGACTGATAAAACAAAGGAAGAACATGCGGTGCTGCGAACGCTGGCAGTCACCTTGCTAATCTCCATTAACATAGCCTCTGATCAGCTCAAAACCCGCTACCGGTGAACAAATACATGCATCTCCACACGAGGTGCAGGGAGTAAAGTGAGTACTCCAACTCAGTGAGTAACAAAAATAAATAATAACTGAGCGGTAAGAAATCACGTAAAGCAAACCATCACGATATATAGAAGCAGGGTACAATCCTTTGAGAAAACAGTAAGGCTGTGAAATCTTCAGAAAATATCTTGGCTCCGTTTAAAGCTCTTTTGAAAATGATCCTTTCAATAGTTACGAAAACGATTTCAAAAAAGTTAGTGCTGATAAGCACAGAAAAATCCGCCCCTCGGGCACCAACACCACAGTATAACAGGTAAAAAGGCAAGTAAATATGCAAGATGCGCACATAAAAGTTCGCCCCTCGGACAATATCTCAAAATAGTACCAGCCCCTCGGGCTCACTCTCAGAAACACTCTCAGCCCCTTGGGCTCTCTCTCTCAGACCACTCTCAGAACAGTATCATATAGTAACCGCTGCGGCGTGCAGCCCGATCCACACATTGCTGCGGTGTGTAGCCCGATCCATATCTCGCTGCGGCGTGCAGCCCGGTCCACATGGGTACCCGCGCTCACTGTGGGGGTGCAGACTCCGGAGGGGCCCCTTACGGCCCAAGCGCAATATCAAGCCACCTCGTGGCATATAACTTAAGGCCTGAAAGCCTTCTCACATCACACTCAAGGCCTGAAAGCCTCCTCACGTAACACTTGAGGCCTGAAAGCCTCCTCACATAACACTCGAGGCCTGAAAGCCTCCTCACCTCACTCACATATATCCTCACATATGGCCCTCGACCTCACTCAGTCCAGAAAACATCATAAGCCCCTCGGGCATCAATAAAATAGTAGTGCTCAGCCCAAACAACAGTGGAAATATCATTTAAGTCTCAAAGTTCAATTAAAGCGGCTGAGTTTGTAAAAACAGTATAATCAACAAGACTGAGTTCAAGTAGTATATCAAAATAGTGAGGAAACAGTGATAAAAATCCCCGAAGGGTTCAGATAATTGGCGCGAAGCCCAAATATGGCAATCAGCCCAAATCATAATAATAACAAATAAGTTTCAGTCAAATACGCGGTAAAATCATCAATCGGGACGGACCAAGTTACAATCCCCAACGGTGCTCTACCCCACGCTCGCTATCCGGCGTGCAAGTCACCTCAATATGGCACTATGATGTGCAAATCCGGGGTTTCAAACCCTCAGGATATCATTTACAATCATTACTCACCTCGAACCGGTGAAATCTCTAGCTCGTGACGCCTTTGCCCCTCAAATCGGCCTCCACGCGCGTCGAATATATCCAAAATCATAGCGAATACATCACAATAGGCTAAGGGGACATAACCCAATCGAAAAGAATCGAAAAACATCGAAAATCACAAAATTTGCAAAACCCGAGCCCCGGGCCCACTTCTCGAAAATCAGAAAATTTAACATCATCGGATTCCTCATCTCGCCACGAGTTTATGCATACCAAAAACTCCCAATCCGAGCCCAAATGACCCATCAAATCCCACTTTGAAATACCAAATTTCCAAGCTCTAGCTTTACCCTCTTTTGATGAATTTCCACAAATTTCTATGTTAAGTCTACCATTAAATCATGCATTAAGGTCAAGGAACTCACCTCCAATCACACCTAGTCGAAATCCCCTTCAATTTCCATCAGCTCTCAAGGTCGATCAAAAATGGTGGAAATGAACTTAAGCTCGCGGAACAAAATGAGCTTTAAAACCCTTCTTTGAACAGTCATTTTCGCATCTGCGGTTACCTTACCGCATATGCGACTGTCACACCTCCTTTTTTATACATCTACCCCGAAGGTAAATGTATAAGGGAGTTTTTCCATTTAAATCGACATTATTCGAAATGGGATTATTTATTTATTTTTAGAGTCGCCACTTGGGATAGGATTGGCTTTTGGTGTCCCAAGTCACCGGTTTAACTTAAATCCCAAATCGAGGAAAATTGTCGACTTCCTATTTGGAGTCTGCGAACCAGAAATTCTGAATAAGGAATTCTGTTGACCCGAGGGAAGGTGTTAGGCACCCCCGGATCCCGTGGTTCTAGCACGGTCACATAAATTATTATAATTGGCTGAAATCTGATTTTAATACATGTTCAAACCTGTAGTGCAATTTTAGAATTATTTACCGCTTTTAGTTAATTTTTAAGAAAGTGAACATCGTTTAAAAACGTGTTTTTGAATCACGTCACATGAAATGCACCCGGATCCTCGACACATTTTTATTCAACGTTTTGGGATTTGGATTTGGGTTGCATGAAATGCACACCTGTATTTAAGAAGGTAAAATTATTAAAAGCGCACCTAAAGCGACTAACGGGTTATTATCTTTGCGGAGGGCCGTGAAATTCGCTAGACGACACTCCCCAAATTCTAAGTATTTTTAATAAAGCATTTAATGAGGGCCCCGCAAATTATGCATTTTCTTTGGCGAGGCTCATCTCATTTTTATTATTTAAAAGTCAACCTAAAGCAAACTAAGATTTCTTATTTTCTTTTGTCTCTAAAAGGGCCTAATTAATTTGCATTTATAGATTCGGGCTTCGAATTCAAGTCCGAATTCAAACAAAAGGGTGGACCCTCTTAATTTGAACCCGCTACGTAACTCGAAAACCTAAGTTTATATTGTAAATTAATCCCCCATATTCCTAATGTAATTTTAATGGATTTTTAGCTTCCAACGCTTTTGGGCCTTGAAAGTTTGGCCCAGACCTGAAGTAATTTGTTCCCCTAGTTGGGCAGATCACTTTACAGGGAATCATCAATTTGAGGCTCAAATGAGCCCAATCCAAACGATGCAGGAAATCCAGATGAGCCTGGGCAGAAGTTGGGCCCATTTGTGGCCCAAACAATCACGAGCCAAAACCAAAACTATTGTTATCATAGAAATGCGATTTTCAGGTAGTTGGGTGGAATTATTCACCTTTTAACACTTAGATAATGATTCGTGTATCGACATATCAATTAATACTTCATTTGTGAATTAGCATGCTGATCAAAATTCGGACCAAAATTCTAACTGAACATTAAACCATGAGGCATAAATGACAAACAGCTTGACTTCAGATTTAAACGTGTAAACCTCATATTCAGGTGCATAAGCCTATGACAACCTCTAATCGCAATTCCAGTTGAAAACACAGCTTACACTTGAGTTATTTATGTATCTTTTCCTGACTTCTATATTATAGTCATAGATGATGATTTTTTAAGAACTGAAGCAAATCAATTTATCACTTCAATACATATAACAATTAAATGAATAAAAATTTCATCGAAAATTGCAAGACCGTTCACAATCTAATTTTAACGCTTACACACTGACTTTGTTCATTAGGAAATATGTACATGTATATATCCTGGGGTTTATGTCTAAGAAAACATACTCAAACCTACATATCAGACCTTGATATCATTTATCACATATGAATTCAAGCGTGCTACTAATGCAACACCTGTCTTAATAAGCTCTCGATTTCCGATATAAGCTAATCCAGGCACAAAACTATATTGAATATAATTCTAGTCTATGCTAAAGGATCTATACCAACAAAATCCAGAATGTCCACGTTTAAATAGTCCAATACAAGTAATTAAAGCGTATTTATGAGCTAATCTCTAGCACAATAACCCTAGCATCATAATTCTAATAGTCCTTAGTCGAATACACATGGAGAACACAATAAAATTGCTGAATCTAGCTAAGTATGACATGAAACTAAATGAGGAGAACAAATTGACAAGTGTTTCACTTCATTTCCAATGCTTGAAGACTACAAGAGATGTACCTGGAATTCGAGCAAATTAAAAGAAGAGATTAGGATCAGCAACTTCACAGCAGTAGCAATGCTTAGCAACAGTTCAGGAAAAGTTCAAAGCCAGGGATTGCTCCAAATCAAAATAGAACCAGTAAATCAGTCAATATAACTTGTAGAAACCGAAATAGCTTGAAGTTGAACCCAGGACACTAGGAAACCCCAAATTGATAGCTAAACTTGAGATCAACTTAAGAGAGACTTCAATGTAACAGTTTTTGTTTTTGAGTTTTCTCTCCTGTTTCGCTTTTGTTTTTGGTTTTTTTTTTTGAAGAAGACTAAGATCTAAGGGAGCTTCAGAATTTCAGATCTGGTTTTTGGTTTTGAATTTCAAATTCTAGGTTCTAAGCTTACTGAAAAATGCTTTGGGAGGGAAATTTGGAGGCTGGGTTTTTTTTTTGAATTTTCAGATGTGTGTAACTTGCAAATGAAGGCATTAGGCATGCCTTTTATAGGCGGGAAAGGGGCAGAAGGTTCTGGAAATTTTTACTCATTTTCCCCCCTTTTTATTTTCAGAAATTGTACCTTAATCCCTAATTTTATGGCTTGTTGCCCAAGTTACTGCATTAAAAATGCAGAAACTTACACTAAGACCCCCTTCTAGAAGGATCTAGGGTATTCTCGCTTTGTTTTCCTACCTATGGAATGCCATTACTACCCTTACTTGAGTTCTAATATTACTAACACTAGTCAAACCCCTTCAGCTATAACCAAACAACTGAATTAATAAAGTCTAACTAATTGCAACCAAAGAATAACTAATCAAAACAAAAATTAATAACTAAAATCAAATACTAACTGACAGGATTGACCAAAGAAATTAAAGCCTATGTTAACACTAAATTGAAACGCACATTCAAACAGAAATTAAACTAATATCAAAATTACTAAAACATGATTAATCATAACAGACTAGCTAAATACTGACTCAACAAAATCAGAATCAAAAAAAATAAAAATAGAAAATTACTAAGAAAACTTACTAATTTGGCTAAGCAAATACTAAAACAGGATTACAACAAGAAAAGAAAAATACCTTAATTAATCAACTGTGATTCCGGCCAGGCCCTTGCAAAATTCGGACTGAAACTTGTCCTTAATCGTGTGTTTCCATGAGAAACACAAGATTAAGGACTATTACAGTCCAAAATCAAACGAACTCCGGAGTTTGAAAAATTAGGGTATTGAGGTCAATTTTCGATCTAAAATTCGAGGAGATCGGGTAATGTTTGAGGGTTATAGGTTATAGATTCATGAAGAAGGAGATAAGGTAGATATGTGGTGTAAGTTTGGGCTGGTTTGGAGACCGGCCGCCGCCGTGCATGGTGGTGGCGGCGTCATTGTTTTTGATATTCGAAAGGCTGGGCTAAGAATTGAAGGAAATTATTTTGGGGGTTGGAAAGATGAGGGGAAGAGGAGTCAGGGGTGAAAAGTTGGGGGTCATTGGCGACTCGCCGGCGGCGGAGATGATTTTCGGCCGACGGCTTAGGGCGAAGGGTGGAGGAGAACAGAGGTACGAGGAAGATGAGGCCTGGTCTCTAGGGTTTCTAGGATTTTAGGACACTTTTATTTAATTGTCACGATTGAACCATGGCCGTTGGATTAGAGTGTATGGACGGCTCAGATTTCTTAACGCCAAACGATGTCGCTTAAAAATAAAGGGGGGCGGGCCGGGTCTGGGGTTGTTGGGCTGGGCGGTTGGTCCGGTTTTGAAAGGGATCTTGCATTTGGGCTTGTGGTTTTGCATGAGAATGGCCCAAAATTTGCCAACCTTTTTCTTTTTATTTGTTTTCTTCTTTTTCCTTTTATTTATTTGAAATTCAGATTTTACAAAAAATGTAAAATTAAAAATAGCCAAAACCTGATTTAATTCTAAATGAGACTAATTATTTCCTAAATTAACTGGATCCTAATTTTAAAAGGAAAATTAAACAAATAGTGAAATTAAAGGAACAAAGATGTAAAAGATTTGTTTTTGTTACTTTTCTCTTATTTTAGTAATATTAATTAACTAGTAAAATTAAAAATATAAAATCGAATTCTAAATGCGAATGCACTATTTTTGTACCCTTTTTATGAATTATGGCAACTAAAAATGCACACAAAAATGCAAACAAGGCACAAAATCATGCAATTAATTCCTAAAAATTCAAATAATAAAGAAAAATCCTAATTCTAAAGAATTTTGTAGGAGTAATTTAAGCGTGGCAAAAATCACGTGCTCACAGCTACCCCTCTTTGCTCGAAGACACGAAGGGTTTTCGGGCAAAGATAAATGAGCACCATGAAGGATTTTTGCCTGCTCGGCACTCCATGAGAAGCATTTTGAAAACCGTCTGACCGAACCCTGCTTCAAAGGTTGCCTACATATCCTTGGCTATAAAGGAATCAGGTTACTGTAGTTCTGGAAAGTTTGGTAGCTGGGACTACCAGGAGCTGTGATTTCACTGTTGTTGCTGCTGCTACTGCTTGCTGACCTCCTTATTACACCAAAAGGAAAATCAAAGCTGAGCTAGCTATGCCAATCAACTATGAGTTATAAGATTCCTATCTATAATTCTCTTGAAACTTGATCTTGAGTCTTAGCTGATTTTGCTGTGGACTTCGATCTGAATCTTGATGCTCGCAAGTTGTAGGTGTTTACTTCGTCATGCATCATTAGGTCAAAATAGGATCAACGGGGCTTGTGACTTCAATCAGGTTTTGAGCGATCCGCACCCTTACTTGCTTCACATTTGAGTTTATTTCTTTTTGTTCTTTTCTTCTTTTCTTGATTCTGGATTGAGACTCATTCCATTGGTCATCTCGCACCCTGTGTCTTGAGATCGACCTGCATAAGATACCAAAACAAACGAACGAAATTTTTCTGCCCCAGTTTTCACTAGGAAAATTTCGTGAGTTAGTTGTGACACATATCTAAGCACTCAAATCAGGATTGTGTAGGGAGATCCTCGGTTTTTTGGCCAGGATTTGGAAAGAAAAAGCTCCTCGGTTTTTTGGTCGGGATTTGGAAAGAAAAAGCTCCACGGTTTTTTGGCCGGGAGATCCTCGGTTTTTTGGCCGGGATTTGGAAAGAAAAAGCTCCTCGATTTTTTGGCCGGGAAATCCTCGGTTTTTTGGCCGGGATTTGGAAAGAAAAGGCTCCTCGGTGTTTTGGCCGGGAGATCCTCCTTTTTTGGCCGGGATTTGGAAAGAAAAGGCTCCTCGTTTGGCCGGGTATGAAAAGGCTCCTCGGTTTTTTGACCGGGAGATCCTCGATTTTTTGGCCGGGATTTGGAAAGAAAAGGCTCCTCGGTGTTTTGGCCAGGAGATCCTCGGAGGAATGGGATCCTATGCTACCATGATTTGTTTTTCTTTTGGGATTTTCATTTTTATTTCTTTTCTTCTTTCTTTTTCTTTTGTTTTCCTCTTTATATGTAATGAAAAGGCTCCTCGGTTTTTTGGCCGGGAGATCCTCGATTTTTTGGCCGGGATTTGGAAAGAAAAGGCTCCTCGATTTTTGGCCGGGAAATCCTCAGTTTTTTTTTTTTTTTTNGAAATTGACTTTCGGGAAGTTCAGAGTTGATGGAAAATTCTAATTTCGAAAGCTTTAAGTTGGAAGAATTGACTAAGGTGTGTATTTTAGTAAATGACCTTGGAATCAAAATTTGAAGGTTCCAATAGGTTCGTATGATGATTTTGGATTTGTGCATATTTTCGGGTTGAGAATCGGGTGCCCGGGAGCATTTCGGCTCCTATTATGGAAAGTTGGCATTTTGGAAGAATTCATAAGTCTGGGTTGCAGTGGATTTCAATGTTATCTCCTTCTTTTCTTTTTCTCTTTATATTTTCCTTTTGTTAACAATACGCATGAAGAATTTCTTGGGGGGGGGGACTTCCTTTTTGGTCGTTTTCCTGCTGCAAAGCTATTTCAGCGCTTGCGCATTTCATTTCCTTTGGGCTGCACCTGCTTCTTGCACGCTTGCTCTGAATAAGACCTGTTTTCAACACAGAACAATTTGTTAGTTTGAAACGGTGGTTGGTTTTGTGGCCTTGATCATCCCAATTGCTTGATCCCGGCCCCATTTCCGTTGAGAACTTTGCTGCTCGCATGGCTTTGAGGGTGAATCTCTTTTCAAACCGACCGGGTCCAACTCTCAGGGCTTCATTATGACTCGCCTGTGTGGGCTCTGGCCTTTTCACTTTATTCTGCCCTTGGGACCTTTGCCTTTGATTCCTTTCTTTTCCAATATTTTTGCTTCGAAAGCATCAACCACCATGGTCAGTCGGGATTGGCTTGACGCACTCGCTGAGGCTGGGTATTTCTTCGACCCTGACCAGGCGGAGCCCTGTGAAGCCGGCCCTGCCACCTTTTCTTTGTACTAGTTACGGAATCAGTGTTAAACCGAAAGGGATTCAAAGAAAAAGTATGCAAAAGGCAAGCATATGATTTTAAAGAGAAGCGTCCCTTTCGGGGAAAAAGGAGGACTTATCTGGGGTGCATGATGGCTTCAAATGAACATGACATGCTTGTTGGACTGGACGCCCGACCCACACAAACTTTCCAATTTCTCGTGAACCTATTGATCCTTGTTTCAAAACCAGGGAACCTTGCCAGGACTCTTTTAGTGGTGAGATGTCTTCTTTTCGGCCGAGAACGCCCTTTGCGAGTTTTTGCCAATCGACCTCTCTCATTTATCTTCTCACCGTCGCTCGATAGTGCTCTTTGCGAGTTTTCACTAAGCGAACTCTCTCATTTTCAGTTTCTTTACTCACCATCGCCTTATGGTGCCCGAAGGTTTTCACCGATAAGACTCTCTCATTTTATTTCTCTCAATTTGTATTGTGTCAGATTCCAACAATAATGTTTTCCACTTCCCTGCCTTTGCCAATTGATCAGAAGGACTTGGACAAGGTTTTGGGGTAAAAAGGATTTTGGGCGGAACTACAACTTTGGAACCATTTCGGCGGATTCATGGCCGAACCATTATATCATCTGCCCCAGTTTCATTTTTTTGGGGAAATTGGGATTTTTGTTTTGGTGTGACTGAACCTCATGGAGAGGCTGCCTACGTATCCTTTCGGAATCAAGTCAAACGTAGTTCAGGAAAAACATTTGGTTTTGTTGTTTTTGTTTTTGTTTTCTTTTTCTTTTTCTTTTCATCATATCTTTTCTTTTCTTTTCTTTTCTTTTTTTTCTTTTTTTTCATCATATTTTCTTTTTCTTCTTTTTTTTTTCTTTTGTACTTTCAGGTTCCAAAGAGGGTAGCCAAAGGAGAGTAACCGGCTCAAATGGGTTTACAAAGGGTTGATAGTGTTTGGATAGCGAGAAGAAAAGCCTTCGTCATCTCAATTGCACAAAAACCAACACCATAGAGAGCCTAGACATAGTACCTTTTTACTGCATCCGCATTCACAACTGTTTCGGGATCATTTCCTTCGATATCTCCTAAATACAATGCTCTTCTCGGCAATATCTTCCGGATTATGTATGGACCCTTCCAATTAGGAGCGAATTTTTCTTTTGCTTCTTGGTGATGAGGAAAAATGCGTCTTAACACGAGTTGTCCCACTTCCAAAATTCCTGGGACGCACCTTCTTGTTATAAACGCGGGCCATTCTTTGTTGGTACAACTGCCGGATGTGCCCTGAGTACAACTCACTCTTTTGTTGCAGTGTATGGACCTTTCCAAACCGCGAACCATTTTTCCTTCAATTGTTCCAATTCTTTGTTTTATTTCCTGAAGGTTATCTTCTTTGCATTTCGACTCTTGATTCATTATTTCAAAAAAAAAATCTGACAGCGTTTTGGGATCTGGGCATGAAGTCCGCAAGCATGTCATGTTACTTAAAGCTGCATTATTAGAGCTAAAGAGAAGAAATGAAGGAGAACATATAGCAAAATCAGAAAGAATAAAGAAAAGTGAACGATGAAATATTGATTTCATTTCTTAGAATTTTGAGGATAACAGGGTTCACATTCGGGAAGTTAAAGACAAGAAACTAAAAGAAACATCCGAGTTACAAAATAACTCGGGATGCAGAAAAAGTAGCAGGACGGGTCTACCGGGACTCCTGCCTGATCGGGAATGGCGCAGCCTTCCAGTTTTGGAGTTTAGCATCTGATCCCATGTAGAGCACCTCAGCGGTGCTAGTCCCCTCTCCTGGCTGGACCATGTTGGTTTCATAAAGCATTTGTCTCATAGCTCCACATATATCTTCGATTTCCTCAGCTGTGAACACCTCATCGTCCTCTTCTTTGCCATACTTGGGCTTGACAAAAGTATCATAGAGAGGTGGCAATGGTTGTGGCAAAACCCATCCTTCTTTCTTTCTTTCCTCAGCCCATTTCTCATCATCTGAGGTAGGGTGGAAGCCTATCCCGAAAAAGTTTTCTGCTATGGATAGAGTTACCGGCTCGTATATTCCTTGTAAAGCTTTTCCCAACCCTTTTCCTGGTTTGAAACCGTGTCTAATCATTTCTTTGGCCACCATGATTGAAGCATTAGACAGGAAAGGCTGAGGACAAGGATTTCCTTCCTCGTGCTGATCTGCCACCACAATTTCAAAGGCTTGATAAACAATATGCTCACTTCCTTCCCTCGCCTCCAAGCATGGGATAGATGGGTCACTATAAATGGACTGCTCATCTTCTCCGTGGACCACGATTTCCTGATCTTCATATTCGAATTTCACCATTTGGTGGAGGGTAGAGGGCACAGCTCCCGCAGCATGTATCCAAGGCCTTCCCAGAAGAAAATTATAAGATGTATCCATGTCAAACACCTGGAAGGTTACCTCGAAATCCACCGGGCCTATGGTCAATATCAAATCAATTTCACCGATGGTATACCTCTTAATGCCATCAAAAGCTCTCACACAAACGTTATTAGGACGAATCCTTCCCGTCCCGATTTCCTTCCTTTGCAATGTGGAGAGTGGGCAGATGTCAACCCCCGAGCCCCCATCCACCATGACTCGCTTGACATAATAACCTTCACACTTGACAGTCAGATGCAAGGCTTTGTTGTGAGCTGCGCCTTCCGGAGGCAAGTCATTTTTACTAAAAGAGAGTTGATTGACGGCGAAGAACCTTTCTGCCATCCTTTCGAGCTGTTCGACCGAAGTTTCAATTGGCACATACGCCTCAGATTTTTCATTAAGATCTTCTGATGTTCGGAGGATTTCGTCACCAATGATAGCAGGGACACCTGTTCAGGATATTTCCTCAATTGATCCACTGTTTCATAATCAGGCATCTTCATTTTTTGGAAGAAGGCTTCTGCTTCCTCAGCACTCACTGGCTTCTTGGACGGAAAACGCTTTCGTGTGGCATTGTTTACCTCCTATACGTTTGAATATTTCTCAACAGAGGTTTTCCCTGGAAGTTCCCCCGAAATTTCTTTGCCCTTGTATATAACCACTGTTTGCTGATAGTTCCATGGTACCGCAGAGGGTTCTGTCATTGGCTTCTGTGGTACGCGTCCAATAACCACTGGCTCATTCAGCCGAGGCGGCTTAATTGTCCCCCGTACCACATAAGCTCCTTTTGGCACATACATTTGCATTTCCCTTTTTACTTCAAACTTCCTTGGAGCACTGACAACTAATGGTTTTTCTTAGCGTCCTCGCGAAACATAGAGAATTCCATTCTTAGGAGGTTCCATCTCTGCTTTTGTTTCGGGCTTCTTCTCAGGCTCAGTTTTGACACTTTTATTCTTCTTCTCCCCTTTCTCTTGCTTCGGGGCTACCTTGGGTTTCTTTTCTGCGTCGGCAATAGCAATTATAGGTTTTAATGCTGGATCAAATTCTCTATCTTCACAGATCATCCCGATCACCGGCCCGTTGTTGTGAGCGGGCAACGAATTATTGGTCACATTCGGGGCTTCTTCATCCCTCAACACTATTTTCCCTTGTTCGATCAAATCTTCCACAGCTTTCTTCAATGTCCAACAGTTATCAGTACTATGCCCTTCAGCTCCTGAATGGTAGGCACAATGGACCCCTCGTTGATAAGCTGGAGATTCCGTGTTCTGCCTGTTTTGGGGAATAGGCTGTAGCAGATTCATCTGGACGAGCTTCAGGAACAGACTAGAGTAGGGTTCACCAATCGACGTAAAATTTGGCCGTCTGGGTGGTTCCCGAGGGCGGAAGTTATTTTGCGGTGGTCGGGGATTATATTGGTTCTGGTGAGGAGGTTGATTTCTTTGGAATGGAGGTAGATTACGGTTAGCTTGTGGTTGCGGTCGGCCGAAGGGTTGAGCATTCATGACTGCATAAGGTGGAGGAGCGTAAGCCATATCACTATGAGGATAGTAGTGTTGAGGGGTTCTTTCAGAGAACACCGGTCTAGGAGCCCGGTATCTTCTTCCTCCCGATGCTGCCATCACTATTTCTTCTTTCTTTTTGCCTTTGGCCATTCCTCCAGATCTTCCTTGGATGGCCATTGCTCTTATGGTTGACTGGCTCAAGATTCTACCCGTTTTTAGCCCATTCTCTACCATCTCTCCGATTTTTATTGCCTCTGCGAAGGGCTTGCCCATGGCGGACATCATATTCTGAAAATAGTCTGCTTCCTGGGCTTGAAGGAAAACAGTGACCATCTCTACCTCATCCATCGGAGTCTTCACTCTTGACGCCTGTTCACGCCACTTAATTGCATATTCACGGAAACTTTCTGAAGGCTTTTTCTTTAGATTCGCCAAGGAGTTCCTGTCGGGCGCGATGTCTATGTTGTACTGAAATTGTTGAACAAAGTCTCGGGCCAGATCGTCCCAAATATGCCAACGCGAGACATCTTGGTCCATATACCACTCTGAAGCGATGCCAATTAAGCTTTCCCCGAAATATGCCATCGACAATTCTTCTTTGCCACCGGCTCCCCGTAACCGATTGCAATACTTCTTCAGGTGAGCAATGGGGTCACCGTGTCCGTCATACTTCTCAAATTTTGGTGTTTTGAACCCTGACGGCAAATGTACATGCGGGAACATACATAGGTCTGTATAGGAGACACTCTTTTGCCCATTCAAGCCTTGCATATTTTTTAAGCTCTGCTCGAGGCTTCTCATTCTCTTTGCCATCTCATCCTGCTCTGGGGCTTTGGGGGTTTTGTCCTGCCCCGGTGTAAGCTCATATGGTGGTTGCTGAGAGTAGGTATATTGAGTATAATGAGGAGGGTCAGCCTGAAAGACAGGATTTTGGAATGTGAAAACCGAGGGATCGAAAGCATGCTTGGGTTGTGTGGTTGCGGAGCAGGGGGGAGCCGTAAAGATGTTGGGAGCAGGTCCAAATGGGAACACCTAGGGGCGAACCTCAGAAGGTGTTCCGAAGAAATGAGCAGTTATGGTTGGTTGCCCCAAAAGAGTGTTTGGGTGGCTGATGGGGACAATAGTAGCACCTCCAGATGTAGGGAATAACTCCGGGAATCTGGGAATGGTGCTTGGAGGCTCTTTTCCGTTGTTCTAAGCATCCCACATTTCCATCAATCGCAGGCACAAGATCCGATTTTCTTCAGCTGTAAAAGACTCAGAAGCCAGGACCCCCGAGATGGGGCTATCTTCGGATATGGGGATTGCAGGCAGAGTCATTTCAGATGACATCTCTGTATTTCCTTTGGATCTGGTGAAATAGCGATGTGAGGCCAGCTTACCACAAACCAACCACTGTTTCTAAAAAGCTCAGCTGAACAATGGACAGCAACAACAGTTAGTTTTAAAACAAATACAGATAGGTAACCGCACATTGGAGTGTGATGCACCTATACAGTTAAATTAATTTCTACATGTTTGCTTCGGTTGCATGCGTCATCCCGGCTTTTCTTTTGTTCCCTTCGCTTTTCTTTCTCTTTTTGTTTTATTTTCTCTCATTTTCTTTCCCTTCTTCTCTCTTTGTCTCATTTTCCGCTCTTTTCTTTCCCTTGGCCATGGTTTTTCTCTCAATGCCTTATTTTCTCTTTTTGCGTTTCTTTTCCCCTCTTGTTTTTATTTTATTTCCTTCCTTCGTACTTTCCTTCTCTTCTTCCTCTCTTTTTCCTGAGGGTTACGGTTGAATCCTATGGAGATTGCCTACGTATCATGGCCCCGCATGAATCACCAAGCGTAGTTCTTGCTAATAAATGCAAAAAGTAAGAAAACAAATTTTGGGATTTTCAATTTTTATTAATAACAACTGCGATTACAAAGCTACTAGACTATTTGTTTTTCTTTTCTTGGAAAAAGGAAAGTACAAAAACCAGACTCAAAAGCAAAAATACAGACTCGATTAACTAAGAATACATCAAAGCTTCAAATCCTGGGGCCCGCGGGGAATCACTCGGCATCGCCGCGGGCCTGCGTGCAAGACCCTTTTGCAACTGATCCAGATCATTCATGACCTGGCGAACAAATATCATTACGGAGGCAAAGAACGTGGTACGACCCATCCGCTCACCGGCCTGACACTTCATGACAATATAGTTGGCAATGCTTTTGATTCTTTCCCTGATTTGGCCCTTTTCTTGGAGTAGTCGACTTATCTGTTGAGTACGAGCCTCTAGCACCTGAACATACTGGAAGTGAAGGTCTTGTAACAATTTTATTTCCTTTTCCATCTCAGCGATTAACCCATAGCATTGTTCCCTCTCGGCCTGAAATTCTTTGTCCCGCCGAGCTGCCTTTTCTTCAAGAGTATTCATTTTTTCTTTTCATGTTAGCAATGGTTCCCTCGTATTTTCTCTTCATTTGTTGTACAAACTGGGCTCTTTCCTCAGTCTTCTTTGCCCATTGTGCTCGAAGTCTTGCTATGTTCCCCTCGGATTTCTCCAATTCTTCCTGACAGTCCAAGATTTGCTTCTTTAACCCTTTTATCAATCTCTCGTCGGATAAACTTCTTTCTTGCTTCCTGGCATCTAGTTTCATTTGTTGAATTTGGGCCTTGAGAGCTTCATTCTCCCGAGCCAATTTCTTTTTATCACCTTTATCGGCTGCGGCTTGCAAGCTGTTTTCAAACCGGAGCTCCTGAACCTGTTTTTCCAATGCTCCTATTTGGCCCCTGTACTCCTTTTCTTTGGCTAACCAATCCCATTGCACCTGGGCCTCGTTAGTGAATTGTTGTACATGAGGCCTTTTGGCGGGTCTCTCAGGAATTTGAATTCTTTTACCAAAACAGACCAAGTATTTGGGATCTACCTCACCTCTGGCTCGGTCCTGTACTATAGTCTTAGGCTCAAGGTACCTACACTCATTCCATATCTTTCGGATTCTGCCTTCAGGGGATACAGCCTTTGGGGCCTAACTCGATGACTTGCCCACTCAGGTCTTCATCATTGTGCACTGTCTGGAATCTTCCAAATTGTCGCACGACTCGGTAAGGAGCATAAGGCTGTATGCTTTGAATACCCATCAAAAGAATATAAGAGACCTCTGCTGATGTGTATACAGCTTCAGTAGCAGGAAGCCATCCATAAGCCCATTCAACTTTATCTGCGGTCAGGGATCTTAGGCATGACGACCAGGCCTCAGTACCCTCAGGGAACTCAATACCTGTCACCCGGGTCCCAAATTATGCAATACAACTCAACCCGGTTAAACCGTAGTTCATATACCCTGTGCGTTGACAGAGGTGTTCCTGTATCCACAACTGTAAGAGAAAATTGCAACCGTGAAAGAATTTCACACCTTCCCGACATTTGGTCAAAGCTCGGTACATTTCTGCTACAATCAGGGGAACCACTGTGCTAGTAGGTTTTTTCATGGCAACATCTAGCGTCCCTACAAGTTCGAGGTCTATGTGACCATCTTTTCTCGGACAAATCACCACTCCCAAAAAGGCTACCATGAAGGCTAATCCCCGTCGGGCTTCCTATTTGTCTTTATTTCCGGCATGTGTCAATCCGGTGTTGGGTTCCTCGAAACCCTTTAGGTTACCATACCGGTGATATAAGAAATGCAATGTACAAAAACCCTTCCGCCAGGTGTGGGTCTTGAATATCCCGGCTGATGTTCAACAAATCCAAGAACCTATGAAGGGTTACCGATCGTGGGGCCAATGGGTATCTACCTCAGAGGTTCCCGTTAAGACCCGCGTATCCCGCAATCTCTTCTAATGTAGGTGTGAGTTCAAAATCTGAAAACCGGAATACATTACGAGTCGGGTCCCAAAATGGTATTAGTGCCTCAATGATATCCTTCCTCGGTTTGATGTTCAACAGATCTACGAGGCCTCCCAAACTTTTGACCACAGTATCTCTGCTTCCTTTTCCCAAATCATGCCACCACATATGGAGTTTCAAAGGGATCTCGCTCAGGACTGAGAAGGTTTCGATGTTACTTGAATTCATCCTGCACATTTATTTAGGGGAATTTAATGATTTATTTTGAAAAATGGCTATTTGTGCAAAAATTCTTCATTTAGAAAGCAAGGACTTGGATTTGCAAATACGGCCTTTCAGCACTTCTGGGGGAAGATTTTAAGGCTGTGCCCGCAAACCATTTAAAATGACTCAGGGTGGTTGTTCTTGCAAAAATGGCCTTCATGCGCCCTTTTAGGGACATTCGGCTTATTTTAGACAAGAATGGCATCACCCGACTTATTTATGACAAAAATCAAAAGTTTGACATTTTTTGGCTATTTTTTTTGCAAAAGGGTGGTTGGACCCGATGAGGGTTGCCTACGTATCTCACATCCGGTGAGAATCAAACCAGCGTAGTTCGGGCAGATTTGCCAAAATGAAAAGTATATTTTTGAACAACAATTTTCTTTCTATTTTCCAAATACTTTTCTCTTTTTTTTTTATTTTTCCATTTTTCAAAAATCCGGCAGCATTTCGGTACTATTTGGCCATTGGGTTTTTTCAAAATAAATGGTCACCCTCACTTAGTCCTAACACTGCTATTTTTCTCAATTTTCTCTTATCATATACAAGCCGGTCAATCATGCAAAGCCGAGCAAATAAATGCGCAAGTAGCACGTAAGATGCATCAGGATGGTCATTTCATTTCAGGTCACCTGTCCTAAACGGACCCAACCCCTGTGTTGAGTCCCATAAGTCAAATGCACATGATGCAAACAAACGTTCCTACTACAGATCCAGCATGAGGTTTTGTTCTTCTAGGTTTAAACCCTAGGTTTATTGGTCTAGACCTGGCTTACCCGAGCGGACAACCGAGCCAAGGGGGAGGCAGCGTACCGGGGATACAGAAGCTCCGCCGGCTTAGCAACTTATCCAAACCTCGTTCTAAATTAGGAAAGACTCTAAAAAGAAGAGAAGCTATACGAAGTGCACCCTTCTCCATGATGTAGAAGACTCAGAAAGAGGAAGGGATTCGCGACAGTTTATATATACAATTTCAGCAAATATCAAAGCGGTAAAACATTTAGCACATATAGCATGGAACATGTAGAAAAAATCAGATAAAGCCAAATATAACAATTGTACTAAGCTCGAATTCTTGAACCCTGAATCGAAATTCTGGGTTCGTATCCCCAGCAGAGTCGCTAGAGCTGTCACACCTCCTTTTTTACACATCTACCCCGAAAGATAAATGTATAAGGGAGTTTTTCCATTTAAAGTGATATTATTCGAAATGGGATTATTTATTTTTAGAGTCACCACTTGGGATAGGATTGGATTTTGGTGTCCCAAGTCACCAGTTTAACTTAAATCCCAAATCGAGGAAAATTGTCGACTTCCCATTTGGAGTCTGCAAACCAGAAATTCTGAATAAGGAATTCTGTTGACCCGAGGGAAGGTGTTAGGCACCCCCGGATCCCGTGGTTCTAGCACGGTCGCTTAATTATTATAATTGGCTGAATCTGATTTTAATACATGTTCAAACCTGTAGTGCAATTTTAGAATTATTTACCGCTTTTAGTTAATTTTTAAGAAAGTGAACGTCGTTTAAAAACGTATTTTTGGATCACGTCACATGAAATGCACCCGGATCCTCGACACATTCTTATTCAACATTTTGGGATTTGGATTTGGGTTGCATGAAATGCACACCCGTATTTAAGAAGGTAAAATTATTAAAAGCGCGCCTAAAGCGACTAACAGGTTATTATCTTTGCGGAGGACCGTGAATTTCGCTAGACGGCACGCCCAAATTCTAAGTATTTTTAATTAAGCATTCAATGAGGGCCCCGCAAATTATGCATTTTGTTTGGCGAGGCTCATCTCATTTTTATTATTTAAAGGCCAACCTAAAGCAAACTAAGATTTCTTATTTTCTTTTGTCTCTAAAAGGGGCTAATTAATTTGCATTTATAAATTCGGGCTTCGAATTCAAGTCCGAATTCAAACAAAAGGGTGGACCCTCTTAATTTGAACCCGCTACCTAACTCGAAAACCTAAATTTATATTGCAAATTAATCCCCCCATATTCCTAATGTAATTTTAATGGATTTTTAGCTTCCAGCGCTTTTGGGCCTTGAAAGTTTGGCCCAGACCTGAAGTAATTTGTTCCCCTGGTTGGGCAGATCACTTTCCAGGGAATCATCAAATTGAGGCTCAAATGAGCCCAATCCAAACGATGCAGGAAATCCAGATGAGTCTGGGCAGACGTTTGGCCCATCTGTGGTCCAAACAATCACGAGCCAAAACCAAAACTACTGTTATCATAGAAATGCGATTTCCAGGTAGTTGGGTGGAATTATTCACCTTTTAACATTTAGATAATGATTCGTGTATCCACATATCAATTAATACTTCATTTGTGAATTAGCATGCTGATAAAAATTCGGACTAAAATTCTAACTGAACATTAAAGCATTAGGCATAAATGACAAACAGCTTGACTTCAGATTAAAACGTGTAAACCTCATATTCAGGTGCATAAGCCTATGACAACCTCTAATTGCAATTCCAGTTGAAAACACAGCTTACACTTGAGTTATTTATGTATCTTTTCCTGACTTCTATATTATAGTCATAGATGATGATTTTTTAAGAACTGAAGCAAATCAATTTATCACTTCAATACATATAACAATTAAATGAATAAAAATTTCATCGAAAATTGCAAGACCGTTCACAATCTAATTTTAACGCTTACACACTGACTTTATTCATTAGGAAATATGTACATGTATATATCCTGGAGTTTATGTCTAAGAAAACATACTCAAACCTACATACCAGACCTTGATATCATTTATCACATATGAATTCAAGCGTACTACTAATGCAACACCTGTCTTAATAAGCTCTTGATTTCCGATATAAGCTAATCCAGGCACAAAACTATATTGAATATAATTCTAGTCTATGCTAAAGGATCTATACCAACAAAATCCAGAATGTCCACGTTTAAACAGTCCAATACAAGTAATTAAAGCGTATTTATGAGCTAATCTCTAGCACAATAACCCTAGCATCATAATTCTAATAGTCCTTAGTCGAATACACATAGAGAACACAATAAAATTGCTGAATCTAGCTAAGTATAACATGAAACTAAATGAGGAGAACAAATTGACAAGTGTTTCACTTCATTTCCAATGCTTGAAGACTACAAGAGATGTACCTGGAATTCGAGCAAATTAAAAGAAGAGATTAGGATCAGCAACTTCACAGCAGTAGCAATGCTTAGCAACAGTTCAGGAAAAGTTCAAAGCCAGGGATTGCACCAAACCAAAATAAAATTAGTAAATCAGCCAATATAACTTGCAGAAACCCAAATAGCTTGAAGTTGAACCCAGGACACTAGGAAACCCCAAATTGATAGCTAAACTTGAGACCAACTTAAGAGAGACTTCAATTAACAGTTCTCTTTTTTGAGTTTTCTCTGCTGTTTCGCTTTTGTTTTTGTTTTTTTTTTTGAAGAAGAAGAAGACTAAGATCTAAGGGAGCTTCAGAATTTCAGATCTGGTTTTTGGTTTTGAATTTCAAATTCTAGGTTCTAAGCTTACTGAAAAATGCTTTGGGAGGGAAATTTGGAGGCTGGGATTTTTTTTGAATTTTCAGATGTGTGTAACTTGCAAATGAAGGCATTAGGCATGCCTTTTATAGGCAGGAAAGGGGCGGAAGGTTCTGGAAATTTTTACTCATTTTTCCCCCTTTATTTTCAAAATTAGTACCTTAATCCCTAATTTTATGGCTTGTTGCCCAAGTTACTGCATTAAAATGCAGAAACTTACACTAAGACCCCCTTCTAGAAGGATCTAGGGTATTCTAGCTTTGTTTTCCTACCTATGGAATGTCTATACTACCCTTACTTGAGTTCTAAAATTACTAACACTAGTCAAACCCCTTCAGCTATAACCAAACAATGAATTAATAAAGTCTAACTAATTGCAACCAAAGAATAACTAATCAAAACAAAAATTAATAACTAAAATCAAATACTAACTAACAGGATTGACCAAAGAAATTAAAGCCTATGTTAACACTAAATTGAAACGCACATTCAAACAGAAATTAAACTAATATCAAAATTACTAAAACATGATTAATCATAACAGACTAGCTAAATACTGACTCAACAAAATCAGAATCAAAAAAAAATAAAAATAGAACATTACTAAGAAAACTTACTAATTTGGCTAAGCAAATACTAAAACAGGATTACAACAAGAAAAGAAAAATACCTTAATTAATCAACTGTGATTCCGGCCAGGCCCTGGCAAAATCCGAACTGAAACTTGTCCTTAATCGTGTATTTCCATGAGAAACACAAGATTAAGGACTATTACAGTCCAAAATCAAATGAACTCCGGAGTTTGAAAAATTAGGGTTTTGAGGTCAATCTTCGATCTAAAATTCGAGGAGATCGGGTAATGTTTGAGGGTTATAGGTTATAGATTCATGAAGAAGGAGATGAGGAGGATATGTGGTGTAAGTTTGGGCTGGTTTGGAGACCGGCCGCCGCCGTGCATGGTGGTGGCGGCGTCATTATTTTTGATATTCGAAAGGCTGGGCTAAGAATTGAAGGAAATTATTTTGGGGGTTGGAAAGAGGAGGGGAAGAGGAGTCAGGGGTGAAAAGTTGGGGGTCATTGGCGACTCGCCGCCGGCGGAGACGATATCCGGCCGACGGCTTAGGGCGGAGGGTGGCGGAGAACAGAGGTACGAGGAAGATGAGGCCTGGTCTCTAGGGTTTCTAGGATTTTAGGACACTTTTGTTTAATTGTCACGATTGAACCATGGCCGTTGGATTAGAGTGTATGGACGGCTCAGATTTCTTGACGCCAAACGACGTCGTTTAGAAATAAAGGGGGGCAGGCCGGGTCTGGGATTGTTGGGCTGGGCGGTTGGTCCGGTTTTGGAAGGGATCTTGCATTTGGGCTTGCGGTTTTGCATGAGAATGGCCCAAAATTTGCCAACCTTTTGCTTTTTATTTCAATTTTTTTTTATTTGTTTTCTTCTTTTTTCCTTTTATTTATTTGAAATTCAGATTTTACAAAAATATAAAATAAAAAATAGCCAAAACCTGATTTAATTCTAAATGAGACTAATTAAATTTCCTAAATTAACTAGATCCTAATTTTAAAAGGAAAATTAAACAAATAGTGAAATTAAAGGAACAAAGATGTAAAATATTTATTTTTGTTATTTTTCTCTTATTTTAGTAATATTTATTAACTAGTAAAACTAAAAATATAAAATCGAATTCTAAATGCGAATGCACTATTTTTGTACCCTTTTTATGAATTATGGCAACTAAAAATGCACACAAAAATGCAAACAAGGCACAAAATCATGCAATTAATTCCTAATAATTCAAATGATAAAGAAAAATCCTAATTCTAAGGAATTTTGTAGGAGTAATTTAAGCGTACCAAAAATCACGTGCTCACAGCAACTACCGCTTCTGCGTTTTTTCCATCCGCTTCTGCGGAACACCTAATCTCGTCCAGGACCGCTCCTGCGGTCAGGTATCCGCATTTGCGGACACCGCTTCTGCGCAACTTGTCCACTTCTGCGGAAAACTACCCTAGCCTTGCCTTCGCTTCTGCGGTTCCTCCACCGCATCTGCGGCATCGCAGATGCGGCTCCAAGCCCGCACCTGCGGAAACAGCAATCTTCCAAGAACTCGCACCTGCGACCAGCCCCTCGCATCTGCGGAACCGCATACGCGGCCCCTTTTCCGCAGATGCGGAAATACCAGATATCAGCAAACCAGAAATTTCACAACTCCAAAATCCATCCCGATGGCTATCCGAAATCACCCTGAGGCCCCCGGGACCTTAACCAATAGTGCCAATCCATCTTAAAACATCATTCAAACTTACTCCAATCATCAAAAC
Organism: Nicotiana attenuata; assembly: GCF_001879085.1. Taxonomy (NCBI): domain Eukaryota; kingdom Viridiplantae; phylum Streptophyta; class Magnoliopsida; order Solanales; family Solanaceae; genus Nicotiana; species Nicotiana attenuata. The sequence continues at coordinate 10,169,727 of NC_031998.1, forward strand.
ACCACAAATAACACCAAAACCCTAAAATTACATCAGACTCAAGCCTAAGTTCCCCAAAAACTTCCGAAACACGCATTTGATCAAAAACCCAACTAAACGACGTCCGAATGACCTGAAATTTTACGCGCACATTCCAAATCACATAACGAAGCTACAACAACTCTCGGAATTCCATTCCGACCCTCGAATCAAAATCTCACCTATCAACCGGAAATCACCAAAATACTAACTTTGCCAATTCAAGCCTTATTCTACACCGGACCTCCAAAACCAATTCCGATCACGCTTCTAAGTCATAAATCACCCAACGAAGCTAACCAAATCATAAAAATTCCGATCTGAGCTCATAGACAAATAATTCAAATCTTGGTCAAACCTTCCAAATTCAAAGCTTTCAACTGAGACTGTTCTTCCAAATTCATACTGATTCCCGTGAAAACCAAAACCAACGATCTGCATCAGTCATAAAACATCGTACGGAGCAAGTCATGCCCGAGAACTGGCGATCAAAGTGCAAAAGCTCAAAACAACCGGTTGGGTCGTTACATCCTCCCCCACTTAAACACACGTTCGTCCTCGAACGTTCCCAGAGTTGTTCTAGAAGCCAACCAATAGCTGAATAACCTTACCAAGCATATACCCGGGGGTGATCCCACGTCACCCTATCTCATATAGGTCCGATAACACATTTTAACAAAAATCACACAATCCAGTCTAGCCCATAAATCATAGAACCACATTTCACTTTCCGAAATCGTTCACAAGATCAGAACATCACATCTATATTCAGAATAAGTCCGAACCCACTGTAATACCCCATACCTGCAACCTCAGGTGCAATCATATGATATACCACATAACTCAAACACTCGAAACGATAACTTCTATTCACAGCAGCTATACACAACACCCGAGTACCGGTAGAAAACCTCTTATCAACTAAGGTCTTATTCCAACACTTCTATATACTGCTAATGATAAATGAAACATGCAATAAACCGTAACCATCTCTCAGGTCAACCATTCATGAAGTCACCTCCCTTTGGCTAATTCCACAGCAGATTTCCGAACCGAACCTCGAGTTTATCCTTCCAACAAGCTGAAATCAAACCCGTTCATACTCATTAATGACCCTAACGATCACCTCGAATCCAACACACCACTCTGGTGACATGATACATCAATACAGGCCTAAGCCACAACTTGCATAATTAGCACACCAATAAGAAACGGTCTGAATATACTCAAATCATGAAAATGACCCAAACGAAAGAGCTGTACCTCAAGCTCATCAGTACCATCACAACACAAAGCTGAGACCCCGTCTCGCATCATAGAAATAGAACACATGGATCTACCCCGAAAGGTCACATCTCCACATAGCCTCGCCACCATGCGCGATCCTATCCAAACACTGTTACACATGAAACACCTCAAGTCACTATGCTCAAAAATCGACAGCCACGCACAATTTGATGTCTGGAACCAAAGCAAATCATTACACCCACGGTGCAACGAATAACATATACCACGCAACTCGATAGGACACAACCGATACGCCATTCACTAAGCATCGCTCAATTACTCTTCCCGCTCGAATTCCACTAAGAGACCCCAATTGAACCACACCATATGTGCCTATAACCAACAAATCCTAGCATCTCGCAACACAGAACGGTAACTCATAGATCTCCCAGATCACTGATAAGCTCAACAATGGTCAAATCAATACCTCCCTCAACAATGCCATTCGGAGCCAACCAAGCCAACTCAAGATAGAACACTTGGGCCTCCAAATCTCGGTAGTCACTAAGCAGTGCAGATACAGACGATCTACAATCACAACACAGCCTGAATATGAGAACTTCCGTCTCCACGCCCATACGGCATATGAATCACCATATCCTATCCCAATTTCACCGTCCGAACATATGCCACGCCTCTAATACCCAATCATTCCACGTTAGATGCTCTCAAACTTCCCTGTGCCCCCAAACAAACCTGAATATCACCAGTCGATCTAAAAGAAGGTGCCGCAATACTACCGATGTGCTATCAACTTAATCACATTACCCCTTTTCTGAAACCTATACTCTCGTCAAATCACTTCCAAATAACAATACCATTTCCATAATCATCTGAGGCTACCCGCTGCCTAAGAGTGTTATGAATTTCCTTTCAGAACTGAACTGAAACCTAGTACACACAAACCTCGATCCTCCACAACATACCGCATATACCACCCAACCAAGGATAACAGGAAAAACTTTTATCTCCTTTCCAAGCCACAGACATCTATGCACTCATTTAGCCAAGAACTTCCATTGATCCCATCTAGAAGAAGAAAAAAGAAATCATTACACATCCCATACCTCTCATATTCGTAGAAAATGCACCGCTCCAGCCACGGTAGAAATCAACAAGAACTCTCCCAATTTCGTTTGCAAAAATTAAACTGCTAGGACTGAATCCTTCTAACTAGACCAAGCTAAGCAAGCCATCAAAACCCATGAGCATTGTTGCCAAATACCTGCAAGAACCCATTACCTCGAACACATACAAAGAATTGATCATACCCTTACCATACCGATTCGGTCTACTATCAAACCATTCCATTTATCTGAATTTCCTTCCGATTCATTTTCAACTTGATGCTTCCTCTTGCTGTAGTACCACAATCTCTCAATCCCAGGATCACTACACGAGACCCAAGCACAAGACCACACTGTCTAGGACCCATAAGCCACTGAATACTCTCTCAAATATTGTCAGAAGCATCACGCTCCCGAGTACTTTAATCAGAAGAACCTCCTGCGAATCCGAATCCGTTACATTTACTTTCCTGATACTGATACATAGAACTCCATAATCAACATAGAAATACCACAAATCTGAACCTCTTCCAATGAAAACACAGTTTCTAACCACGCATGCCACTTCAAAATACCCGATTGTTTCCTGCAGAATCTTGAACACATTGGAACCATTCTCGAAAGTCATTCACTCTTACTCAAACTGCAAATTACCTAACCTAACAAACAGAACCACCTGTGCCTCATTGGCACTCCAATACCGCAAGAATGAAATCCTCATCCTAATACACACAAGCAACTTACTGCTCTATGCACTGAGCATTCTTTACCAGCAACAACTTAAGACATCCTGTGATTTCCTTACCCTATGAAGCATATTATAACCTTCGTCAACATCCTCGGTCTCAATTCCCACAAGCCATAACTGATTCACCCGCACGCTTCAAACTGGAACCAGCATAGTACCTAACCGTGAAATCAACTACTCACAGCAGACTCCCCCACTTGGCTCGAAGCCATAGATCAAAATGCCCTCAATAACTCATAACACTTTTACTCTATTGATGCCACATTAACATAGTGAGATTAAACTCAAATCATTTATAAGTTGTGAAAACACAGATCACCCCGTACTGTAACTCTTCTGCAATCCTCGCATTCATTCTCGCAACAGCTAAGCCCAATCTCTTAAGCGACCCAAAATTCCAAATTTCAACACGTACTTTTCACTTGCACATGATACCTCCCAATATACACATAAGGATCACACCACTTCAAAACAGTTCGCGGGATATAACCCACCTGCTTCGCTTCAATATAACATTCCTGTATACCTTCCACCGCCATACACATTGCACAGCCACTTAGTCTTCCTGAGTCTAAACTCGTACCGCAACATAAAATTTACTTCACTCTCGACTGGAAACATGAAAAATTCTTCACGCGCCCATAACTCGGGGCCACACCCCCACTCACAATGGAAATGAAACACTTAATGTTTCATCTATCATCCAGCAGATCTTCCTCATCACTTCCAAGTCACATAGATACATCTCGCAGTACTAATACACTCTTTACATAGCTACCCAGCCGTCACTTCCACTAATAAGGACACTACGGAACATATAAGTTCAAAACACTTACTCACACAATCAACACCTCAGTGCTCAAGCCATAGGCAAAGATCCAGCCTCAAGTCCTCCAGACTGGCCTAACATCAAACTCACAGAGATCATAACTCACCCCTGGATCGGGGAATCACAAGCCATCAAGGAACATCTGATATTGAGCACTCATACGCGCATACGAACGCGTGGAAGGAATTTCAAGAGTTGCTTTTCAAGCTGAATCAAGGACGCACGATAAGAATTCAAGAATGTGAAGTTTTCCTAAAGGTTCTGCAGCCTCTCGAGGATAAGTACAGACGTCTCCGTACCGATCCGCGAGACTCTACTAAACCTGCTCATGACTCGTGAGACCTAGTAACCTAGGCTCTGATACCAACTTGTCACGACCAAACCCCGTACTGGTCGTGATGGCGCCTCTCGTGAAGACAAGGCCATCCAACTAACCCAACTCGACTCTTTCAAAAATAGTTAAGCATAAATGAACAGCAAAAATATGAATTTATAATACTAATTAACGAAATTACAACCCAACACAACCCTAATCGGGGTGTCACATATCACGAGCAACTATTAGAATATAACTACCACTACAAGTCTGAATTGTACAAATAGGACTGATAAAACAAAGGAAGAACATGCGGTGCTGCGAACGCTGGCAGTCACCTTGCTAATCTCCATTAACTTAGCCTCTGATCAGCTCAAAACCCATTACCGGGTGAACAAATACATGCATCTGCACTCGAGGTGCAGGGAGTAAAGTGAGTACTCCAACTTAGTGAGTAACAAAAATAAATAATAACTGAGCGGTAAGAAACCACGTAAAGAAAACCATCATGATATATTGAAGCAGGGTACAATCCTTTGAGAAAACAGTAAGGCTGTGAAATCTTCGGAAAATATCTTGGCTCAGTTTAAAGCTCTTTTGAAAATGATCCTTTCAACAGTTACGAAAACGATTTCAAAACAGTTAGTGCAGATAAGCACAGAAAAATCCGCCCTTCGGGCACCAATACCACAGTATAACAGGTAAAAAGGCAAGTAAATATGCAAGATGCGCACATAAAAGTTCGCCCCTCGGACAATATCTCAAAACAGTACCAGCCCCTCGGGCTCACTCTCAGAAACACTCTCAGCCCCTCGGGCTCTCTCTCTCAGACCTCTCTCAGAACAGTATCATATAGTAACCGCTGCAGCGTGCAGCCCGATCCACATATCGCTGCGGCGTGCAGCCCGATCCATATCTCGTTGCAGCGTGCAGCCCGATCGACATGGGTACCCACGCTCACTGTGGGGGTGCAGACTCCGGAGGGGCCCCTTACGGCCCAAGCGCAATATCAAGCCACCTCGTGGCATATAACTTAAGGCCTGAAAGTCTTCTCACATCACACTCAAGGCCTGAAAGCCTCCTCACATAACACTCGAGGCCTGAAAGCCTCCTCACCTCACTCACATATATCCTTACATATGGCCCTCGAGCTCACTCAGTCCAGAAAACATCATAAGCCCCTCGGGCATCAATAAAATAGTAGTGCTCAGCCCAAACAACAATGGAAATATCATTTATGTCTCAAAGTTCAATTAAAGCGGCTGAGTTTGTAAAAACAGTATAATCAACAAGACTGAGTTCAAGTAGTATATCAAAATAGTGAGGAAACAGTGATAAAAATCCCCGAAGGGTTCAAATAGTTGGCGCGAAGCCCAAATATGGCAATCAGCCCAAATCATCATAATAACAAATAAGTTTCAATCAAATACGCGGTAAAATCATCAATCGGGACGGACCAAGTCACAATCCCCAACGGTGCTTTACCCCACGCTCGCTATCCGGCGTGCAAGTCACCTCAATATGGCACTATGATGTGCAAATCCGGGGTTTCAAACCCTCAGGATATCATTTACAATCATTACTCACCTCGAACCGGTGAAATCTCTAGCTCGCGACGCCTTTGCCTCTCAAATCGGCCTCCACGCACGTCGAATCTATCCAAAATCAAAGCGAATACATCACAATAGGCTAAGGGGACATAACCCAATCGAAAAATATCGAAAATCATGAGATTTGCAAAACCCGAGCCCCGAGCCCACTTCTCGAAAATCAAATAATTTAACATCATCGGATTCCTCATCTCGCCACGAGTTTATGCATACTAAAAACTCCCAATCCGAGCCCAAATGACCCATCAAATCCCACTTTGAAATACCAAATTTCCAAGCCCTAGCTTTACCCTCTTTTGATGAATTTCCACAAATTTCTATGTTAATTCTACCATTAAATCATGTATTAAGGTCAAGGAACTCACCTCCAATCACACCTAGTCAAAATCCCCTTCAATTTCCGTCCAATAGCTCTCAAGGTCGATCAAAAATGGTGGAAATGAACTTAAGCTCGCGGAACAAAATGAGCTTTAAACCCCTTCTCTGAACAGTCGTTTTCGCATTTGCGGTTACCTTACCGCATATGCGACTACAGCTTCTGCGTTTTTTCCATCCGCTTCTGCGGAACACCCTATCTCGTCCAGGACCGCTTCTGCGGTCAGGTATCCGCATTTGCGGACACCGGTTCTGCGCAACTTGTCCGCTTCTGCGGAAAACTACCCTAGCCTTGCCTTCGCTTCTGCGGTTCCTCCACCGCATCTGCGGCATCGCAGATGCGGCTCCAAGCCCGCACCTGCCGAAAAAGCAATCTTCCAAGAACTCGCACCTGCGACCAGCCCCTCGCATCTGCGAAACCGCATATGCGGCCCCTTTTCCACAGATGCGGAAATACCAGATATCAGCAAACCAGAAATTTCACAACTCCAAAATCCATCCCGTTGGCTATCCAAAATCACCCCGAGGCCCTCGGGACCTCAACCAAAAGTGCCAATCCATCTTTAAACATCATTCAAACTTGCTCCAATCATCAAAACACCACAAATAACACCAAAACCCTCAAATTACATCGGATTCAAGCCCAAGTTTCCCAAAAACTTCCGAAACACGCATTTGATCAAAAACCCAACCAAACGACGTCCGAATGACCTGAAATTTTACGCGCACATCCCAAATCACACAGCGAAGCTACAGAAACTCTCAAAATTCCATTCCGACCCTCGGATCAAAATCTCACCTATCAACCGTAAATCGTCAAAATACAAACTTTGCCAATTCAACCCTAATTCTACACCGGACCTCCAAAACCAATTCCGATCACGCTCCTAAGTCATAAATCACCCAACGAAGCTAACCAAATCATAAAAATTCTTATCCGAGCTCATATACAAATAAGTCAACTCTTGCTCAAACCTTCCAAATTCAAAGCTTTCAACTGAGTCTGTTCTTCAAAATTCATACCGATTCCCGTGAAAACCAAAACCAACGATCTGCATCAGTCATTAAACATCGTACAGAGCAAGTCATGCCCGAGAACTGGCGATCAAAGTGCAAAAGCTCAAAATAACCGGTTGGGTCGTTACAAGCCTATGCAACAAAAATACACAGAAGTGTAGTATGAGTACAAAAACAACGTGTACTCAGTAAGTATCCCGTCTAATCTCGAAGAATTAGAGATGAGAGGTCGACTTCGCACATACTACGGGTCCAATAATGTGATGCCAATAACACATGAAATTGTGGATTTCTATAAACATAATTTTAATCCAATAGAAGGAAACAAGTAAACAATTATTTCTTTTATAGGAAATTTCCAAAATTCCTTTTCATTATTTATCCAAATATTCTCAAGCCAGGAAGAGGCAATAACAACTTTAATAAGTTCAAGGCAGCAATACAAGCATGCGCAAATCATGCCGAGGCGTACGGCCCGCTCCAACAGAAAATAAACTGTGCACTGCCGAGGGTCGAACGGTGCGAACCATAGATGCATCTATTACCCCGCCCGCGAACTATCCATGCGACGCGGTCAACATGCAATAAACAATCCCCCTGCTCGCGAATCATACGTGCGACGCAGGTACACATAGAAATACATGCTCAGATAGCAAATTAGGAATTTATCGGGGAATATTTATTCAAATAAAAGGCACTTTCTCTTATAACAATTTAAGAGAATAAGTTTAATCCTTTTTGAAATTATTTATTAATTCGATGTGGTTTAAGGAATTCGAGCTGTCAATAAGTTTACAATTAATCCAAGTATAGCATGCTTTTGGGTCCTAGACTACCCGGACAATAGCATAATAGTAGCTACGCACGGACTCTCGTCACCTCGTGCGTACGTAGCCCCCACAAATAGGAGCACATAACCAATTAATTCACCTATGGGGATAATCCCCTCTTACAAGGTTAGAAAGGAGACTTACCTCGCTCCGAAGTTCCATAACCGGCATTCCACGCCCTTCCGTAGACTCAAATCGATGGAAAAATGCTCCAAAACTAGCCAATAATTATATAAACCCATTAATATATGTTCAATTACTCATTATAGTCCAATTTATAACAATTCCTAACCTCGAATGAAAAGTTGACAAAATTGCCCTCAGGCCTACGTGCCCGGATTCCGAAATTTTTCGAAGATAAAGTTTACCCATGACCTCACGAATTCACATATATAATTTATTCTCAACTCCATGCCCAACATCATGGTCAAAATCCAAAAATCTCAATTTCTAGGTTTTTCTTTAAAACCCTAAATTTTCCTTTAGATTCTCATGAATTTTGATGTTAAATCTAAGGTATAATCACAAAATATAATTGAAAATTGGTTAGAGGTACTTACCCAATGATTTGATACAAAAATCCACTCTCAAAATCGCCTACTCTCGTACCTAGGGTTCAAATTATGATAAAATGAAGCAAAAACTCGAGTTACACAGCTAAAATCAAGCTGCAGATTTCGCATTTGCGATCCAGGGCTCGCAATTGCGAACCCTCGCAAAAGCGAAGAAAGCCTTCGCAATTGCGAACAAAGGAGGGCTGGAAAAGGTCACATTTGCGACAAAAAGTTCGCAATTGCAAACTGGGCATCGCAATTGCGATGGATATGTTCGCAATTGCGACCATACCAGAAGCAGCAATTTTTCCCGACACAAAAATGAGCATAACTTCCTCATACGATGTCCAAATTCGATGATTCTTTTTGCTATGGCTCCGTAATTACGATACGGATCTAATGGTTCAATAAAAAATGAATTTGGATCTCATTTTCTTAATGTGGTACCCCTTTATTCCCAAAGAAAACGACGTTGAAACATCAAATAAGAGCGCAATACAACCTGAATCACACCCGAGGCCCCTGGGACCCCGTCCAATCACACACCTCAGTCCCATAACATAACACGGACCTGCTTGAAGCCTCAAATCACGTCAAACAACGCTAAAACCATGAATCGCACTCCGATTCAAGCTTAATGAACTTTAAAATTTCAAACTTCTACTTTTGATGTTTAAACCTATCAAATCACGTCCGATTGACCTCAAATTTTTAACACAAGTCATATTCGACATTACGGACCCACTACAACTTTCGGAATCGGATTCCGACCCCGATATCAAAAAGTCCACTTCCGGTCAAACTTCTAAAAACCCTTCAAATTTCTATCTTTAGCCAAATGACTTCAAAATGACCTACGGACCCCCGTATTCACTTCCGATCGCGCTCCCAACTCCAGAATCACCATACGGAGCTACTCCCAAACGGACATTGATAACACTGAAATGCACTTCAAGCCAAACTTATGAAATTTCTTCCAAAAATGCTAACTTCCACAATAGGCGCCAAAACGCTCCCGGGTTATCAAAAACCCGAACCGGGCATACGCCCAAGTTCGAAATCATCATACGAACCTGCTGGAGCCTTCAGATACTGATTCCGAGGTTGTTTACTCAAAAATCCAATCCTAGTTAATTCTTTCTACTTTAAGCTTCCGAAATGAGAATTCTCTTCCCAAATCAACTCTGAACTTCTTGAAATCCAATCCCGACCACGCGTACAAGTCATTATACCTGAAACAAAGCTGCTCATGGCCTCAGACTGTTGAACGACGCGCTAGGGCTCAAAACGATCGATCGGGTCGTTACATTCTCTACCACTTAAACATATGTTCGTCCTCGAATGTGCTGAGAACTACATTGAAGTAGTCTGAAATCATTGTTTAACACCTCGTGCACCTTCCCATGCTACCACAACTCAGTTGAGCACTTAGCTCGATCAATTTTGAAGATATTTCCTTTTATTCAAGCAAATAAGCCTTAGAGCCCAATTCCACATCCGGAATTCTATGCTAGGCATGTTTCCAACATACGCTCATCATATCAATCACTACACGCAGTACCAAGATGTGACTGCATACCTTAGCTGAATTCACACTTTGCACCATTTTACTCATAGGACCACAATAACATTCTCTGATCAATTTAGTCGAAATTCCACGATTCTGATGCTCCCATTGCAGCGCATAACATACATAGGTCTTGTTCTAACTCTTACAATACCGACACGAAAGATGAGATGCGTATAAATTCTTAACCACTGCCGAAACAACAATTCATTGGGTCTATACTCCTGGCAAGAGCTATCACCTCATTCTGAACCAAACAATGGTCTTAGCTCCTTGATATACTTCATATACTCAGATTGCACTGATCTCGAATTCAATGATCTCGTCTCACCCAGTACGAACTGCTTAGGCAATAAGCCACCCCGACATGACCAAAAGCCCCATATGATGCTACAATGTGCCAATAGGCTACCATATCGAACACGATATAAAGGAAAGCAAACTTTGAGAAGGAAATTCAACTACACCGCTCGCGAATCATACATGCGACGCGGTCGACATAATTAAACAAACACCCCGCTCGCAAATTATACATGCGACGCGGGCACACAGCTAATATAAGCTTTCCTCATAATTAGGAAACAAAACACATAAAAACAGATACGGGGATCTGTACTCAGCTTCACACTGTTGGGGTGGCGCAACCCGATCCGAACAACATAACCATGGCGACGTGCCACCCGATCCACCCATAAACTCGCATAAGGAGATATGCACCGAGCTAGATTGCTCATTTCAATAATATACCGAATATCGGTAACAAGCACACTAAGTGCATAATTCCATCCCTGGGGAGACATATAGCGCCAGAAGCCACAAAACTCAAGCACAACTGAGGTGCGATATACGATTTGAAATCTCAAAAGCCATCCTGCTCATATAACATCATCTCTACGCGGAGCCTCAACACACAAGGAATTTACCAAGCCGTCTCACAACTCGCACGGCGCAATACATCATTACATGAAATAGCTGATGACAAATAACACCCCGACTACTTTTCCATTAAGGAGCACTGTGTTGAAATGAACACATTTGGCCTGATATAGAGCCTATATTTACATTTAAATCCATCCACCGACCTCAAGTCGACCCTGACCGTACTAAACTAGGCCAATAACCCTTCAAAGGTCTATACTAACTCCTCTTTTCTCATAACACATAAGAACAACCATCATAACAGGAGAAATCCTCCGCAGTCCACAACCCAACAAACTGAGTGCCCTCCAGGCATATATTCTCAAATCGACGATATCATCACAACCCTCATACTTGGTTTAAGTCTTTAATCAATCCAGTGACTACCTGCCACACTTATACAATCTTGTTGTGGGACACACACCCACAACCTACCATAACAAATAACTGGTCGTACCTCCAAACCACCGGCCGCACTAACGCTGAAAAGCGATCAAGAATCATTAACCAGGATGCAAATCCCTTTTTACAAAACACCAATCTCAGGTGACGCTGAAGACAATACCAACTTACCTTAAACATCAAAATTTCTTTCCTGCTCATCCGAGCTCGTGACATCCTTATCAACACCGAACTGCTACCTTGATCTTCACTTCAAAATCCATACCACCCACTGCACCCAACATGCCAATATACGATAGAACTCGTTTTTCATCATAGCTTCAGAACCACAGTTAGATTAACACTTCATCATATAAAACTTTCCACTTAACACACTTCAGGAGGACCATAGCAACACACAGGTGAATTCTCATGACCATAGAATATGCAAATCTCTAAGTAGTGGTCTAAATCACCATAGCCTTCCGGGGTCTACCTCCACATAACAGGCCACAACGGTAGAATACTTTCTGAATAACACTAACTACGGCGGCCGACAAGCCTCGCACGCATCGTCACAATTCACTTGCATAACTTGATCACGCTGAAAGAACTGATCATTACCAGCAACATGCCAATTCGACTATGGCTAACCAATCCCTCTTCTTCCAATTTGTCCTTGATTGCCATAGAAACAATGATAACACCATTCAACACTTAACACACTCCATCCGTACTCATCCCGAGTGACCCTGAATCACGAGACCATGCTGTCTCAAATCCCACGAACCATTTCGTACCTCCCACTTGCTACATCGCAAGTCAAAACATCATAGAACATTCTGTGCCTCTTCTTATAGGCTGCTATCAAGCTTGATTCTTAACCGTACCTATAGGCTCGAAATCATTAGGCATCACACTTTATCTTTGAATTCACTAGGACCGTTGTTGAGAGCCACCCGCTCTGACTTGACCCCGAATATAATCAATTCCATAAATCTTCTAGCACATGAATACCCTCTTGGTGAAGCACCTGGCAGAATCACTTCCCTTGGAACCCGCATCTTTACAAAGCAGAATCCTGAATCCCTCCCCAAGTCTGAACATGGGCCAATAAGGCCAACGATAGCACACCTTTAATAATTCCTTTGCTCATATTACCACTTATGGTCTTTTCCCGTAGCTGAAATAGCCCATCAATATGCTAATAACCAGAAACCTCGCAAGTAGTTAACCATGCAACCCAATCATAGGCAGTGGGGCTCTCCCACTTAGCGATAAGCCACTATTACACAACTCTGGAGTTCACCAGGATTCTTTATCTCTTATTGACATAACCTTACGCAATCAACCGCCAAAATTCTCGATATCTTACTGTAGAAACCCCCTTTTTATACTCTGAACCATCAACAACATTCACACGACCGATCCCTTCGCTGTATAACCAATAGAATTCTTCGCAGAAGCCTTGCCAACCACGCGACCGCTAAACTGCTCACAGGAATAACCCACCTGTGGAAATCATTCCCCAACATCTTCTAACGTTGCTGCACGGGGTACAATCACTACGACATCAATAACCCATCCTGAGTCCGAGCTCACTCTCCAGCTGCACAAGTCCATTCACCCCTCGTGGACATCAACTAAATGTGCGGCAACATTCTTCCAATTCCAAGTTATATTGTATCCTTCTTCATTCAAGCAGCTCTTTCCCGTTATATCAACTCTCCTGTCGCATAATAGCCCATACTTCAAATTAAATCCGTAGACCCCAATCACCAATCACAAACGTCTCCAAATCACTCCAAACTCTCCTTAAGGTACATGTTCATCCCACTGCAAGCCCATATGCAACTCCGCCACTCTCCCAACTTGGCGGAACTCATCCCCTTAATAGACTACTCGACCTTTGCTTCTTACACTTGGCCTTCTAGAAATTTTAGCCACCGCCTGACACTTCCCACATGTCTATCCTCATCCTTTGTTGCTCAGTTGTTGCCTTAAATAAAATCTATCTTCGTGGCACTAGAGACCACGATTGGTGCTGACTTTACACCCTTTGGAAGATCATATTTCTCATACCGTCGACATTAGAAACACCGATTCATCCCCGAACTACCGCACCCTGCGATATCTGACAGCCGCATTTTCGATACTATCTCCTAATAGCTTGCCCCAAAGGCGAATTGTAGAAGGTCATAACACCGGCGAGCTTAGTACATTCGACAAGGACAATGACACCTCATCACGGATGAGAATTCCTCCACTCTCGCAAATACCAAGCCTCGCTACTCCATCATTGCAAATCTGCACATTCTTAGTCCGATTTCCTTTCCCCCGCCAGAAGTAAAATACTGGATCTCTGAATCACACGCTGAGTAAACTCCCCTTCAAGTCATTCACTGCCCTAACACGTAGGCAAGCATCCTACCAGCATACCAATACTGCGAAACAATCGTTTATAGCATCATGGCAACTGGTGCCTAGCCTCAGAGCTCTCAGAAGTACCGCTACTGAGCTGAAACGACAGAATATCCTTTTACAAGGCGATAATAATAGATCAGAAAACTATACAGGGAGAAACACCCCGCACTGCATCTGTAGTACCATTACGGCTCTTCAATTCTCGATTTATAACAAGCGGCTCGCGTTGCGTAAGATTGAGTAGGTATGAATTAAAGGCATACGCCTCCAAGGATCAAATCGCACGATAAGGAATCAAGAAGGGAAGTACTCCTAACACTCCTGCAGCCTCCCGAGGATAAGTACAGACATCTCCGTACCGATCCGCGAGACTCAACTAGACTTGCTCATGACTCGTGAGACCCTAGGAACCTAGTGCTCTGATACCATGTTGTCACGACCCAAAATCCACTAAGGGTCGTGATGGCGCCGGACACTGCTGTCAGGCAAGCCAACCAAATACTTAATTAAACTCCAATTTTTGTGTTTGCTGAAATCATTTTCCTTTATACATCAAATAACAAATAATGAACTTTACAGGAATAACCATGAAGTCTTTAATAAACTTAATATTGAACAATCCTATAACCATCCCAGAACCCGGTGTCACAAGCACATGAGCATCTACTAAGAAGGAAATAAAATACAACATCCGTCCGGAATACAGTAGACAGAAAGTAAATACAATACACTGGAAGGGACTATACTAGCTGCAGGCCGCCTCGAATAATACAACTCACCTAGTCCCAGTATCGTCCATGCTGCTACGCCCAGTAGGCCACTAATAACACCTGAGCCTGTGCAACAAAATGCACAGAAGTGTAGTGTGAGTACAAAAACAATGTGTACTCAGTAAGTATCCCGTCTAATCTAGAAGAAGTAGAGACGAGAGGTCGACTTCGACACTTACTAAGGGTCCAATAATGTGATGTCAATAATACATGAAATTGTGGATTTCTATAAACATGATTTTAATCCAATAGAAGGAAACAAGTAAACAATTATTTCTTTTATAGGAAATTTCCAAAATTCCTTTTCATTATTTATCCAAATATTCTCAAGCCAGGACGAGGAAATAACAACTTTAATAAGTTCAAGGCAGCAATACAAGCATGCGCAAATCATGCCGAGGCGTACGGCCCGCTCCAACAGAAAATAAATTATGCACTGCCGAGGGTCGAACGGCGCGAACCATAGATGCATCTATTACCCCGCTCGCGAACTATCCATGCTACACGGTCAACATGAAATAAACAATCCCCCTGCTCGGGAATCATACGTGCGACGCAGGTACACATAGAAATACATGCTCAGATAGCCAATTAGGAATTTATCGAGATATATTTATTCAAATAAAAGCCACTTTCTCTTTTAACAATTTAAGAGAAGAAGTTTAATCCTATTTAAAATTATTTATTAATTCGATGTGGTTTAAGCAATTAGAGTTGTCAATAAGTTTACAATTAATCCAAGTATAGCATGCTTTTGGGTCTTAGACTACCCGGACAATAGCATAATAGTAGCTACGCACGGACTCTCGTCACCTCGTGCGTACGTAGCCTCCACAAATAGGAGCACATAACCAATTAATTCACCTATGGGGACAATTCCCTCTTACAAGGTTAGAAAGGAGACTCACCTTGCTCCGAAGTTTCATAACCGGCATTCCACACCCTTCCGAAGACTCAAATCGATGCAAAAATGCTCCAGAACTAGCCAATAATTATATAAACTCATTAATATATGTTCAATTACTCATTATAGTCCAATTTATAACAATTCCTAACCTCGAACGAAAAGTTGACAAAATTGCCCTCGGGCCCACGTGCCCGGATTCCGAAATTTTTCGAAGATAAAGTTTACCCATGGCCTCACGAATTCACATATATAATTTATCCTCAACTCCATGCCCAACATCGTGGTCAAAATCCAAAAATCTCAATTTCTAGGTTTTTCTTTAAAACCCCAAATTTTCCTTTAGATTCTCTTGAATTTTGATGTTAAATCTAAGGTATAATCACAAAATATAATTGAAAATTGGTTAGAGGTACTTACCCAATGATTTGATATGAAAATCCACTCTCAAAATCGCCCACTCTCGGACCTAGGGTTCAAAATATGATAAAATGAAGCAAAAACTCGAGTTACACAGCTAAAATCAAGCTGCAGATTTCGCATTTGCGATCCAGGGCTCGCAATTGCGAACCCTCGCAAAAGCGAAGAAAGCCTTCGCAATTGCGAACAAAGAAGGGCTGGAAAAGGTCGCATTTGCGACAAAATGTTCGCAATTGCGAACAGGGCATCGCAATTGCGATGGATATGTTCGCAATTGCGACCATACCAGAAGCAGCAGTTTTTCCCGACACAAAAATGAGCATAACTTCCTCATACGATGTCCAAATTCGATGATTCTTTTTGCTATGGCTCCGTAATTACGATACGGATCTAATGGTTCAATAAAAAATGAATTTGGATCTCATTTTCTTAATGTGGTACCCCTTTATTCCCAAAGAAAACGACATTGAAACATCAAATAAGAGCGCAATACAACCCGAAACACACCGGAGGCCCCCGGGACCCCGTCCAATCACACACCTTAGTCCCATAACATAACACGGACCTGCTTGAAGCCTCAAATCACGTCAAACAACGCTAAAACCATGAATCGCACTCAGATTCAAGCTTAATGAACTTTAAAATTTCAAACTTCTACTTTCGATGTTTAAACCTATCAAATCACGTTCGATTGACCTCAAATTTTTCAAACAAGTCATATTCGACATTACGGACCCACTCCAACTTCCGGAATCGGATTCCGACCTAGATATCGAAAAGTCCACTTCCGGTCAAACTTCTCAAAAACCTTCAAATTTCTATCTTTAGCCAAATGACTTCAAAATGACCTACGGACCCCCGTATTCACTTTCGATCGCGCTCCCAACTCCAGAATCACCATACGGAGCTACTCCCAGACTCGGAATCCCAAACGGACATCGATAACACTGAAATGCACTTCAAGCCAAACTTATGAAATTTCTTCCAAAATGCTAACTTCCACAATAGGCGCCAAAACGCACCCGGGTTATCAAAAACCCGAACCGGGCATACGCCCAAGTCCGAAATCATCATACAAACCTGTTGGAGCCTTCAGATCCTGATTCCGAGGTCGTTTACTCAAAAGTCCAATCCTAGTTAATTCTTTCAACTTTAAGCTTCCGAAATGAGAATTCTCTTCCCAAATCAACTCTGAACTTCCTGAAATCCAATCCCGACCACGCGTACAAGTCATAATACCTGAAACAAAGCTGCTCATGGCCTCAGACTGCTGAACGACGCGCTAGGGCTCAAAACGACCGATCGGGTCATTACATACAGTCCGTTACAGTGCACAACCCAATCCCACTGTACACACACAATCCTCCCTTATTTTCGCATAGCATCATTTATCAATATCAATAATCACGTATGCATTTCGTTGTGGCGCGCAACCCGATCCCAATATATCATCATAATCAATGTCATAATCCTCCCTTACTACACCATATCATCATTTATCAATATCAAGTATTACGTACACAACCGTTGCGGCGTGCAACTGAATCCCACAATATCATTATAATCAATATCAAAATCCTCCCTTATTCCATCATTTCAACTTATTATCCTTTCCATTACGGCGTGCAACCCGATCTACAAACAATTTCAATAAACATAAACAATCCAATAATTCAATTTACAAGAGTTTATACAAGCAAGAGTATGAGTACAAGGAAATAAATGAACCACGTAATAATCAAAGAATGCAACAAATTTTACAAAAGCAACAAGACAAGTCTACCCTACTATTAAGGTGGCAAGTAAAATAATTAAGGCAAGTAGCAATTAATCACGGAGTCATGGAAAAGACGAACAACTCAATACAAGAATAATTAATGACACATAACAAATGATAGCATAGAAAGCAATTAAAGCATTTAAAAATTAAGGCATGGCATGAGATAGTTCATGAAATATGAGAAAACATGGAAACAATTATTTTGGCGACGCATAAAAACTCGTCACTGTGCATATACGCCATTTCACATGTAATTCACATAACATATAGTTAAAGGATTCCTAATTCCCTCAAATCAAGGTTAGACCCAACACCTACCTCGCTCCGAAATCAAATCAAAGCTCAACCAGGGTTTTTCCTCTAAAATTCGCCTCCAAACCAATCGAATCTAACCAAATCAACTTAATATCATCAATCAATGCTAGGGAAATCAATTACAATAGATAAAGCTAAGAGATTTACTCTTTTTCCAAAAGGTCAACAAAAGTCAACCCGGGTCTCGCCCGTTCAAATCCCAGGTCCAATGGTAGATTTTGACTACCCATGACACCACGAGTTCATATATATGATTAGTTTCAAAATATGAGTCCAAATTGACTCTCAAAACTCAATTGCTTATTTTTCAAAAACTTGACAAGGCTTCACAATTTTTTCTCTTTGATTCACATAATTTCGATGTTAAAATATAAGATAAATTGATGGAATATGACTAAAAATAGATTAGAATCACTCATCCAAAGTTTCTAGATGAAAATACCTCTTCAAAATCGCCTCCTACTGAGTTTAGGCTTCCAAAATATGAAAATGAGGAGCCCTATAGTCTTTCTCCATCCAAAATTTTTCCAAATCAAATGATTTAAGACCTGAACTGAAAGAGCTAAAGATCTTGTCCTTCAGCTTTTGTCCAGTCACAGATATCACAATTGCGACCTAGGGTTCACAAATGTGAACCCCACAAATACGAGGATCCATCGCAAAAGCAAAGATCTCACATCCCTGCTATCACCAAAATTGCGACAATTTGTTCGCAAATGCAAATGTGGACAATTCACAAAAGTGATCATAGTGATCGCAAATGCGACCAATGCCCAGTCCAGGACAGTATCGCAAATGCGATTGGGAGTTCGCAAATGAGAAATCTTCAGGCCAATGTGTTCTTCAAAAATACGATGATGAAGCTCGAAATGCGACAGTCTCAAATGTGACCTATTTCTCGCAAATGCGAGATTTGAGAACCAGCGAAATTCGGAACTCCTATGAACTCTCCGAAATGCGTCCGAAACTCATCGAGCCCTCGGGGCTCCAAACCAAATATCCACACAAGTCTAAAAACACCACACAAACTTGCTCGCACGAAGCACCAAAATAACACCTAGAATTACGAATTAGACATCAAAAATGTATGAAACTTCGATGAAACTCAAGAACTTGCAAATTTACAACCAGACGTCTCAATCATGTCAAATCAACTCCGTTTTACACCAATTATTGCAGACAAATCATGAATAGTGAAATGAACCTATTTCAAGTTTTGGAACCAAAATCCAAACCTGGTAGCAACAAAGTTAACCTATGGTCAAACTTAGGAATTCTTTAAACCTTCAAATTACTAGTTTTCCACAAATCACGTTAAATCAAATTAGGAACTTCCGAATTCGATTTCGGAAATACGCCTAAGTCCCAAATCAAGATACGGACCCTCGTAGACCGTCAAAACACAGATCTGAGTCTATTTACACAAAATGTTGACTATAGTCAACTCAAATCATTTTAAGGCAAAATTTTATATTTTTTAAATTTTTCACATAAAAACTTTACGGAACATGACACGAACTGCACATATACTTAAAACATTTATGACAGCCTTATATTTGCTCTCAAGTGTTCATAACTGCTATAGTTAATCCTGTTAGGCAGACAACTTATGGTATGTAATACAGATCAACAAATAATCACTAAGACAAAGATCAATAGAACAAACACAAGAGTCATAACAAAAATCGCTATAGAAGTATAAGGTCAAAAAGAATCATTAAAGGTTCTTTATTAACCTCATATAGATCATTCAACTTGAAGAAACATTCGTTGGGTTCACATGATAACAGATTATCATTGGTCCATTTCAGATTCTTAAGGAAAAAAGTACCAAAACATAGTGGTAGATTATGAACTAATAACAATATATTATAAGAAGAGATAATAATTTTTAAACTGACAAAACTACATCATAAACAGGGATGATCAGCAGAAGATAACAGTGTAGGCATGCCTTTAACTAAGTAATTAAAAGAGAGGAAAAGTCAAGGCTCAATGACCTTCCTTTGAGCAGTAAACCAAACGAGGACTTTTGTTAGCCGTGTAGGGATCAGAAAGCTCAAATCCAACCAGTAATGGAGCTCGGAATGGGAAAAGAACTCAAACTAGTTAGAAACCCTGTCTCGAGTCTTCACTAATCGAAGCTTAAATTGATATTTTCTGTAAGTGATTTCTAATGTGTATCTCGTGTTAGGTTTGTTAGGTGAGAGCATTAAAGCTCTCATTTTATAGTGGCATTCAATGCCTTAGGTTTTAATAGATTCAAACGGTAGTGGAGAGTGACAGAGAGTTGATGATGTGAGCACGATTGAGTGAAATCAGAGACGAATAGAGGGAAAAACAACGAGAGTTTTACCTGAGAAGAGGAAATTTGACTGTTGATGGCAAAACCCATCAGATAAAGCGCCAATGTCTAGAGGTCATTGCATTTGATCTCTGCATCTCGAATTATCATGATGAGGTTCTGAGATATGCTTATGCATGCTCCGATTTAACAGAGCATAAGGGAAATATGGAGATTCAAAGTTGCATCTTTGAGTCTTAGGGTTTCAAATTAGGGATTTCGAATTTGTGTGATGAAACGAGAATGAAATCAGCGAGATTCGCGGTTGGAGAAGACATAAAGGATGAATTCATAGTTGATTATGGTCATGCATGGATTTGTGCAAGGTCTTTTGATTGATGGAGGCTGGGAGGACGAGAGAATATAGAGCAAAAGAGGAAACAGGGCGGCAGGTCTAGTGGAGAATGATTAGGGTTAGTGGTTGTTTCTTAGTTAAAACAGGAGATGGAATGTGAGCCGTTGGATAATTTGATCAATGTCTCCGATTTTTGGTGAATTAAAATTGGTAAAAGGTTTAATTTGGGGAAAATGGTGGCTGTTGGATTCTTGTAATCCAACGGCCGTGATGAAATCTGGTAGGAGTTAAGAATAAAGAGAAAATGGAGATTAATTGTGGACGGTTGATCAGTTGGATCAACGGTCCGGATGGGTTTGTGTTTCTTCCGTGAGTGGGATTGGAAAGCTACGTGGCAAGCTCTAATTGGTTCACAGAGGTTGGGGCGGATTGCCAATGTTGAAGGAGAGAAGTTGGACCTGGACTGGGTCAGATTTTTTTGGGCTAAGGTATTGGGCTAATTTGATTTAAGAAATAGCCATTTCGCATTTTGATTGTGAAATTGCAAGAGTAGCCATTTAGTTTTTAACCTCCTTAACATTAAATAAATTAATCTCAATAAAAATGCAATAAAATTATAATAATCAAATACACTATTAATTACTGTAATTAGTTAATTAATTACTAAATTTCATATTTTCCACTCACTATACTAATATTGAATTTATTTTGAAAATGAGGGTTACGTTGTCAAAATTTTAGAAATAACTTTATTAAATTACTTATATACGTATATATTGAAATATGAAAATTATTTTAATAATTTAAAGATATTAAAGAAAGTATTTTTTAATTATAGAGTTACTAAATTATCAATTAACACCATTAATTACTTGAAAAAAGGTTTTATCAATTAGAAAATATCTTTAACACATTTATTGAAAATTAATAAGTGTAAGTAAATTAATTTTAAAATCAGGGTCAATTGGTCGTCAACAACTAGCACCCCTTACGAGTGTACTAGGCCAAAAAGTATTTTCCAACATAAACTTTGTTCATGTATTCTTCCTTGGTGCTAATCTGAG
Organism: Nicotiana attenuata; assembly: GCF_001879085.1. Lineage (NCBI taxonomy): Eukaryota > Viridiplantae > Streptophyta > Magnoliopsida > Solanales > Solanaceae > Nicotiana > Nicotiana attenuata. The sequence continues at coordinate 10,191,560 of NC_031998.1, forward strand.
TAGATATTACACACACACACCTGCGTGGTTCTTTTACTAAAGGTTACTTCCCTAGATAACTTCTCCCAGCTCAAACCAATCAGCCTCGGTAAATTCTCAAATGAAATCTTTTCCAAAATCTTGGCGATGAGGATTTCGCCCCTACTCCCTAAGATCATATCAGATAATCAACCTTGCTTTGATAAAGGCAGGTTGATCACTAAGGACATCCTTCACACACAAGAGATAGTACAAGGGATCAAATAAGAAAAACAAGGGAGGAACTGTTGTCATAAATTTGACATGTGTTAGACTTATGATAAAATATCTTTTTGACCTAAAAATATGACTCTTGGTTCAAATAATTAAATTTATATAATTATGGGTTAAAATTTAGTAATAAATAGTATTTCTAGATGTAGCTTCCGAGAAAAGCACAAACGTCAAATAGATTTGGTCGAACATTGATATCGGTATGCAATAACTATATCAAAAAGCATGAGTAATAATATAGCATTTAATAGCAATAAATAACAATCAATAATACTTGAGTATATAGGAGGAACGATTCACCCAATAAAGGATGAACTAGATGATTGTTCCTCCTGACAATGATGAGAGACAGATAAACCTTGAATTTTCGAATTATCCTTGGATCTGATGGAAAAGCATAAAATAATATCGACTAGAATATTTAGTGGAAAAGTCTTGTTTGTATCTTAGTAGAAGAGAGAGAACATTTCTTGTCAAAGTTTGTTTTCACAAATAAAAATCACATGCCCCACATCATTGACTCTTTTTCTATTTATATGAGACATATTCCTAGTAAACTCTAATAGTACAAGTACAGAGAATATCCACAGAATATTCTCTTTAATATCCTGTTTCGAAAACTACCCGTTACAGCTTCATCGACGATGCTCGACCTCGACCATGATTGACATCTCGACCATGGCTCACGTCGACTTTTCGGCTATGAGCCTTGCTACTTCCTGGTCCACCTCGATTAACGATGACTCAATCCTTTCCTTAGTGTTATCTTATTTTAAATAGTCCCTCCGCTTGTTGAGGCCAGCTTAAGCGGGCTTGATGAGCGGATTCTATTCATTGCGGTTGGAATGATTGGACAAGCTAATTGGGTCACGATGATTGAGGTGAACTGGCAATGTAGCCCTTCGTGAGCCACATATTTTGGAGTTGTGATGTCCATGAATCAAAATGATGTCACGACCTCACGCATCATCATGACGCGTATTCCCGATCCGCCGTTTCATTTTGCATGGGACTCCTGATTGGTCCTGCCGCTTCGATTCTGCTGCCAGGTAATGATGAGGAAATTTCTCGGTTCTGACGCCTGAATTCCTATAAAATAGGGATGTGAGGGTGTAATCCCAAACTTCACAGACTTCCTACATGGAAACCCTATATCTTCTTCTTCCTTTTCCATTGTTGTGCATCTTTTCCCTTCGTCCCAACGATCCTTATCGTCTTTAATCCTCTATTATTTAATACCTTCCTCTATTTCGTTAAAAGCATGTCTAATGTACCCTCTTAGTCTAGAGAAGGGAGCGATGCAATCCTACCAGCGATGGTGTTTTCCCCTCATGCTGGAGAATGTTCTTGTGGCTACCGATGATGGAAGCTTTCCAACAGGGGAGGAGATAGTTCCTCTTAACCCTGATATCAGGTCTAACTTCTCAAAACTGCCTTAAGTTAACCCTGGAACCTTTAAATTAGCGATGATGGAGGCCGATTTGATGGAGCTTAAAGCAAAATACGGCCTTCCCAACCATATCGAGTCGATCCTTGCCGGGTGGGATGCGGCACAGGTTCATCGCCCTGGGTATTGTGCTTTCTATGCTTACCCCTTCCACGTCGGCTACACTCTTCCTCTTCTTCTGATGGTGGAGGAGTTTTGTCACTATTACACCATTTGCCCGGCTCAGCTAGCGTCGTACAATTACAAACTCATGAGGATGCTCACCAAGTTTGACGCACATGTTCGCTCCTAGCTTTTATAGGGGAACGTTGTTGAATCTCCGCCACCGAGGAGGTAAGTGCTTGGTGGTAAAGATGGATGATAAGGCAAACCACCAATTCTAGCTCAACTTCTTCTTTGTCAGAACTGAGGATGTGGTGGCCAATGCCGATGTTTTTCCTGAGGCTTGGGATTTCACTAGTAAGTACACGAATTCCTAATTTGTAGGTATCTAATTTCCGGTCGTGCTTGGCTGTGGTTCCAAGCTTCTGTCCTTTTTGTGCAGCTACTAGCTCGCCTCCTCCCTTGGTTGATGATATTTCCCTCTGGGTGGGACGGTTTCTTCCCCACATCGTGTGGATACGCGAGTGGCCGGGCTTCTTCAAAAGATTTGGCCCCCATCTCCCCCCAACTGGTAAGTTATTTTTGTCGTTGGCTTCCTAGTTGCTTCCCTTTTGGGTTCATTTTGACTGACTTTCTTTTTCTTTGTTTTTCGCTTGATTTCGCCCAGGGTATCTTCGAAGAAGTCGAAAGCTACCGCCCCTGCGTTCCGAAAGAGAAAAAATGCAAAGGCTCGATTCCACCCCTGCCTCGACTGTGTCCTCTTTTGCTCGTGCCCTGGTTCCTCCTTCGATCATTGTTGCCACTGCTTGTTACTCGGTCCCTCCTGTTGGTGCATATTGTCCCCTTCCTTCTTCGACCTTTTCACTATACCGTCTTATAGATGAAGATGAGAAGGATCCGCATCTAGCGAGGAAGATCTAATGCCTCGCAAGAGGAGGTCGGTGAATATAGGTGATGGGTTCGGTTGGGCCATCAACATAACAAAAGGTGATTTACGTTGCGCGAGACAGCGATCATCGTCATCAGAGACGAGGCCAAACTGGTATTTGAAATCCCGAGGTTAATGGAGGTCGACATAGGTACGCCTATTCCTTCTGTGATGATGGAGGCTGAAGGGTCAGCTACTGGAGTCTTCAGTGCTTCGCGGCCAGAGTGGTCGTCGACTTCGCTCCAGCTGATGATACTTCCTTGCTGCCCGATGAGGGAGGAAATGGCGTTGCTGAAGAAGACTATGAGATGAGCTCAGACATTGACGCTGGCAATATGAAGATGATAGAGAAAGGATTTACCCAACTTGAGGTAAGGTTGGGGGGTCGCGAGGACCATTGTGATCCCTATGGATCGTGATTTGCTGAAAAGTACGGAGAGTCCCTACACTCGGTCCCTTTTGTTCCGAGATAGAGGGAAAGACCCTTAAATAGTTGGATGACGATACTCTGTTGAGGATCATCGATGGTCTTGCCCTTAGAGAAAGTGTTCAACGTTTTACTCATTTCTTCTTTTTGCCCTTATTTTTCAGGGCGTCTTCGCTTCTAACTCACTCCTTTTCTTTTTCTGATCGCATACGGTGATCTTGGAGATCGAGAGTGCCCGAAGGGAGGAGAGGCATAGGGATATCTTCATAAGGGTGTAGAACAAGTACCTTGAGTATCGGCACAAGTATCGTATATTTCACCGGCGACTCGAGGAGGGTAGCGACATGCAGGCCCTTCCGGACGAGTTGAAGGAGAAGAATGACGAGCTGGTGAAGTCCATTGAGAAATGCAGCATCCTTGAGAGGAATTTGAGGAGCAAAGAAGAGGAACTTGAAGTCATCAAGGGCGTGGAAGCAGATTGTGGTGATCTTCAAGCGCAAGTGGTTGAACTGTATAGGCAGTTGGAAGAATGTTGCTTCAGCTGGCAGGCCTCAGTGGTCAAGTTCCTGAGAAGCAGAGCGATCTTGAGAAGGCAGAGTCTTTTCGCTTGGACGTTCTGAGGAAATTGGAGATGCTTGAGCTAGCGCGAATAATGCCCTTCAGGCCGAGCGGGAGAACGACCAGTCCACGATGAAAGCTAAGGAGGACCAACTAGAGGGGAGGGGAGGAGAGCTGGAAAAAGATAACACCATTCTTCATGGTCGGAAGGTCACATTGGACGTTGAGAAGGCTCAACTTCTTGCACAACCCTCTTCTTCTCACACTTCGAATTTCCCAACATTCCTCAAGCATTGTATGAGGAATGGATTCATGCCTAAGCTCAATTGGACATATATCGAGATTTGCATAAGGAGGGAACCAAGGTCGCCCTCGAGGAGGTTCGTGTTAAAGCTCGTGAATGTAACGACCCGACCGGTCGATTTGAGTTCTAGCGCTCCGTTCAGCAGCCCGAGGCCATGAGCAGATTCATTTCAGGTATTATTGACTTGTGCGCGTGGTCGGATTTGAATTTTGGGAAGTCCAGAGTTGATTCAGAAAGAGAATTCTCATTTCGGAAGCTTAAAGTTGAAAGAATGAACTAGGATTGGAATTTTGAGTAAACGACCTCGGAATCGGGATCTGAAGGTTCCAGCAGGTTCGTATGATGCTTTCGGACTTGGGCGTATGCCCGGTGCGGGTTTTGGATAACCCGGGAGCGTTTTGGCGCCTATTGTGGAAGTTAGCATTTTTGAAGGAATTTCTTAAGTTTGGCTTGAAGTGCATTTTAGTGTTATCGATGTCTGTTTGGGATTCTAAGTCTGAGAATAGCTCCGTATGGTGATTCTGGAGTTGGGATCGCAATCGGAAGTGAATTTGGAGGTCCGTAGGTCATTTTGGAGCCATTTGGCTAAAGATGGAAACTTGAAGGTTTTTGAGAAGTTTGACCGGAAGTGGACTTTTTGAACTCGGGGTCGGAATCCGATTCCGAAAGTTGCAGTAGGTCCGTAATGTCAAATATGACTTGTACGTAAAATTTGAGGTCAATCGGACGTGGTTTGATAGGTTTAAACATCAAAAATAGAAGTGTGAATTTTTGAAGTTCATTAAGTTTGGATTGGAGGTCGATTCATGATTTTAGCGTTGTTTGATGTGATTTGAGGCCTCGAGCAAGTCCGTAATGTGTTTTAGGATTGGTTGGTATGTTTGGTTGGGGTCCGGGAGCCCCAGGTGGATTCCGGGTGGTTGACTGATCAAAAATGGAATTTTTGAAGGGCTAAGGTTGCTGGTTGTTGTCATAACCGCACCTGCGAAAAATGGGCTGCAGGTGCGGAGCTGCAGATGCAGCCAGGGGAGCCGCAGATGCAGTTTGGGCCAAAGTGAAGGGGGCCGCAGATGCGGTCGAGGGGCCGCAGATGCGGAGCCACATCTGCGGTAGAGGGGTCGTAGAAGCGGAAATAAGGGGGGCCTAGAAGGACCACAGATGCGGTAGAGCGGCCCCACCTGCGGGACCGCAGAAGCGGTCAATAGACCGCAGGTGCGAAAAGTGCTGAGGCAGAAGGGTTGTTTAAAGTCGGGATTTTTGCCATCTTCTCTCATATTTTCATGGCTTGGGGCGATTTTTGGAGAGCTTCAAGGAGGGATTTCGTCATCTATGTTAAGGTAAGTTACTCCTACTCATTTCCAAGTTAAATACAAGATTATATCATGGAATTAGACATGAAAATTGTGGGAAAATTGGGATTTTTGGAAGAAAACCTAGAAACTTGATAAATTGAATTTTACCACGAATTTGAGCATGGAATTAGGAGTAAATTATATATTTGAGCCAGTGAAGCTATGGGTAGAGTATATCTTCGAGAAATTTCGGATTCCTGGCACGTGGGCTCGAGGGCGTTTTGGTCAACTTTTCGATCGGAGTTAGGAATTGCTATAAATTAGTTTGTAATGATTATTTGAGCATATATTAATGGATTTGCGTAACCGTTGGCTAGTTTTGGAGCATGGTGCATCATTTGGAGTCCACGGAAGGGCGTGGATTGCCGGTTATAGATCTTCGGAGCGAGGTGAGTCTCCTGTCTAACCTTGTAAGAGGGAATTGTCTGCATAGGTGAAATAATTGATTATGTGCTCCTAATTGCGGGGGCTACGTACGCATGAGGTGACGAGAGTCCGTGCGTAGCTACTATTATGATATTGTCCGGGTAGTTAGGACCCACAGCATGATATACTTGGATTATTTATGAACCCATTGATAGCTTGAATTGCTTAAATCACCTTGGATTAGTAAATGAATTTAAAAAAAGATTAAACATCATTTTCCTGAACTGTTAAGAAGAGAAATTGTTTTATTTGGATAAATATTCCCGATAAGTTCTTAATTGACTGATTGAGCATGTATCTCTATGTGTACCTGCGCCGCATGCATGATTCGCGAGCAGGATATGTGTTTATTTATGGAATGGGCCGAACGCCTCGATTGATTAAATAGATACATCTATAGGCGCGCCATCGACCCTCGGCAAGTGCATAGTTTATTTCTGTTGGATCAGGCCGTCGCCTCGGTGTGATTTGCGCATGTTATATTGTTGCTTGAGAACTTTAAATGTGAAATTTGCCCTTCGTGGCTTGATACAAAATGATAAGATAATAAAGAGTAAACCTTGAAAATCCTTGATTATTTGTTGAAGGTGTTTATCTGTTTTCTGGCTTAGTGAATTGGAACTGCTATATAAATCCATGATTTCCTCACATTTTTTAGCATATTGTCAATTGACCTCTAGTAAGTGTCGAAGTTGACCATCTCGTCTCTACTTCTTCGAGATTAGGCGGGATACTCATTGAGTACACGTTGTTTACGTACTCATACTACACTTCTGTGAATTTTTGTTGCACAGGTATATTTATTTCTAGCAGCCCACTGGGCGTAGCAGCGCGGATAATTTGGGGGCTAGGTGAGTTGCATTATTCGAGGCGGCCCGTAGCTAGTATAGCCCTCTTCAGTACATTCTATTTATTTTCTGTCCATTGTATTCCGGATGGATGTTATATTTTATTTCCTTATCAGTAGATGCTCATGCACTTGTGACACCGGGTTCTGGGATGGTTTGAATTATTGTATTAACTGCTTATCATTTAAATTTTATTGAGACTATATTCTTTAAAATTGCTAAACTTGAAGGAAAAATCCTAGATTTTAAAAGTATTAAAAATAAGATTTTGATTAAGTAATTCGGTTGGCTTGCCTGACAGCAGTGTCTGGCGCCATGATGACCCTTAGTAGATTTTGGGTCGTGATAACATGGTATCATAGCGCTAGGTTCCTAGGGTCTCACGAGTCATGAGCAAGTCTAGTAGTGTCTCGCGGATCGGTACGGAGACGTCTGTACTTATCCTCGGGAGGCTGCAGGGCTGTTAGGAGTACTTCCCTTCTTGATTCCTTATCGTGCGATTTGATTCCTGTAAGGCTTATGCCTTTGTTTCCTTCCTACTCAACCTTATGCAACGCAAAGCGCTTGTTATAAATCGAGAATTGAAGTGTCATGATGGTATTATAAGATGTGATGCAGGATGTTTCTCCTGGTATAGTTGATCGGATTATTATCGTCGCTTTATGGAAGAATATTTTGTTGTTTCAGCTCAGTAGCGGTACTTCTGAGGGCTCTGAGGCTAGGCACAAGTTGCCATGATGCTTATGAACGATTGTTCCGCAGTAGTGATATGTTGGTAGGATGTTGCCCACGTGTCGGGGCAGTGAATGACTTGAAGGGAGGTTGACTCGGTGCATAATCTAGAGAATTCAGTATTTCATTCACGGTAGGGGGAAAGGCAATCGGGCTAAGCATGGTCAGATGTGAGCTGGGGAAGTAATGAGACTTGGTAATTGCAAGCGTGGTGGGGATTTCTTCTATGATGGGGTGTATTTGTCCTAATTGAGCGTACTAAGTTCGTCGGTGTTATGATCTTCTACAATTTGCCTTTGGAGCAGATCATTGCAGGTCAGTATTAAAGAAACGACTGTTAGATGACGCGAGGTAAGGTAGTTCAGGGTTGAATCGGCATTTATAATATTGGCAGCTCGAGAGAGATGATATCTGGCAAAATTTAAGGTTAGTAGCGATTTGGGGATTCAAGTGCTACGAAGATAGGTTTTATTAAGGCAATAACTGAGTAGCAAAGGATGAAGAAGGATGTGAGGAAAGTGTCAGACGGTGACTAAAATTCCTAGAAGGCTAGGTGTGTGAAGCAAAGGTCAAGTAGTTGATTAAAGAAGTGAGTTTGCCCAAAGTGGGAGAGTGGCGGATGTTGCATATGGGCTTGGTGGTAGGATGATTACGCACCTTACCGAAAGTTTGGAATGAATTGGGATTGTAGTGGCTGGCGATTGAAGCCTGCGGATTAATTAGAAGTATGGGCTATCATGCGGCAGGAGACTTGATATAACAGGACGGAGCTTTGTGAATGGAGAAGGATACAACATAACTTGGGATTGGAGGAATATTGTCGCGCATTTAACTGATGTCCACGAGGGGTGGATGGACTTGTATAGCTAGAGAGTAAGCTCAAACTCAGGATGGGTTATTGATGTCGTAGTAATTGTACCCCCGCGCCGTAGCATTGGAAGATGTGGGGGAGCGAGTTCCAAAAGTGGGTTATTCCCTGTGAACAGGTTAGCGGTCGCGTGGTTGGCGAGGCTTTTGCGAAGAATTCTATCGGTTATTCAGCGAAGAGATCGGTTGTGCGAATGTGGCTGATGATTCAGAGTATAAAAAGGGGGTTTTACAGAAAGAATCCGAAAATTTAGGTGGTTGATTGTGCAAGGTTATGTCAATAAGAGATAGAGAATTTCGGTGAGTTCCAGAGTTGTGTAATAGTGGCTTCGAGCTAAGTGGGAGAGTCCCACCGCCTATGATGGGGTTGCATGGTTAATTACTTGCGAGGTTTCCGGTGATTAGCATATTGACGGGTTATTTCAGCTACGGGAAAGGAACATAAGTGGTAATTCGAGCTATTGAATTGTCGAAATGCATGCTATGGTTGGCCTTATTGGCTCATGTTCAGACATGGGGAAAGATTCAGGAGTATGCCTTATATAAATGCGGGTTTCAAGGGAAGTGATTCCGATGGGTGCCTCGTCGAGAGGGTGTTCACGCGTTATAAGATTTACGAAGTTGATTATATTCGGGACCAAGTGAGAGCGGGTGGCTCTCAGTAACGGCCCTAATGGATTCAAAAGAAGTAAAGTATGGTGCCTAATGATTTCGAGCCTATAAGTACAGTTAAGAATCAAGCATTTGCAGCAGCTTACGAGTGGAGGCCCAGAACGTTCTATGATGATTAACTCGCAGTGTAACTCTTGAGAGAAAGATGAGAAAGGACTTTGGGTTGGTAGAAGGATTAGCAGAATCGGCATATCAGTTGGGAGTGCAAATGTGCGCACAAGGAATGTATGAAATGGTTCTGGGATTTGGGACAGCATAGTTTCGTGATTCAAGGTCACTCGAGATGAGTGCAGATGGAGTATGATATGTGTTGGATAGAGTTAGTATTATCTATAAGGCAATCAAGGATAAATTGGAAGAAGGTAGATTGATTGGCCATAATTGAATTTGGCATATTGGTGTTAGTGATCAGATTCCTCAGCGTGATCGAGCTATGCAAGTGAGTTGTGACGGTACGTATCAGGCTTGTCAGCCACCGTAATCGACGTTATTCAGAAGTATTCTACTGTTATGGCCTGTTATGTGGAAGCGGATTCCGGAAAGGCAATGGTGGCTTAGACCACTACTTAGAGATTTGCATATTCTGCGATTATGAGAATTCACGTGTGTGATACTATGGATCTCCTGAAGTGAGTTAAGTGAAAAGCTTTTTTTTTATATGATGAAGTGTTAACCTATTAGTGTTCCGAAGCTATGATGAAAAACAAGTTCTATCGTATATTGTCATGTTAAGTGCAGTGAATGGTAGGGAATTTGCAGTGAAGAGCAAGGTAGCAGTTCGGTGTTGACAAGGATGTCACAAGCTCAGAGGAGCAGGAAAGGAATTTTGATGTTTAAGGTAAGTTGGTTTTGTCATCAGCGTCACCTGAGATTGGTGTCTTGTAAAAAGGGGCTTTGCATCCTGGTTAATTATTCTTGATCGCTTTTCAGCGCTAGTGCGGCCAGTGGTTTGGAGGTAAGACCCAGTTATTTGTTATGGTAGGTTGTGGGAGTGTGTCCCACAAGAAGATTGTATAAATGTGGCATGTAATCACTTGATTTATTAAAGATTTAAGCCAGGTATGAGGACTGTGGTAATATCATTGATTTGGGAATTTATGCCTAGAGGGCACTCTGTTTATTGGGTTATGTACTATGGAGGTTCGCTCCGGTTATGAGGGTTGTTCCTATGTCTTATGAAAAAAAAGGGGAGCTAGTATGGACCTTTGAAAGGTTATTGGTTTAGTTGATATGATCGGGATCGACTTGAGGTCGGTGGATGAATATAAATGTGAATATAGGCTCTATGTCAGGCTAGTTGTGTTCATTTCAGTAATGTGTTCCTTGTGGAGGAGTAGTCAGGGTGTTATTTCGCTGTCAGATATTTTGTGTAGTGATAGGTCGCGCCGTGCGAGTTGTGAGACGGCTTGAGAAATTGTTTACGTGTTGAGGATCCGCGTGGAAATGGCGTATTATGAGCAAAATGGTTCTTGAAATTCAGATTGTATATCGCACCTCAGTTGTGCTTGAGTTTTGTAGCTTATAGCGTTATATGTCCCCTCAGGGATGGTATTATGCACGTAGCATGCTTATGACCGATATTCGGTATTTTGTTGTAATGAGCAAATTTAGCTCGATGTGCAATCTCCTTATGCGAGATCTGTGTTACTTGGATCGGGTTGCGCGTCGCAACAGTGTGATGTTCAGTATGGCCTTCTATATGTTATTTTTGTATGTCCTGTTTCCTATTTTCTAAGGAAAGTCCGTATTAGTGCGGGAGTTAGGTAATTCCTTCCAGAGTTCGTCTTCCTTTTGTATCGCGTTCGAATAGGTGGCCTATTGACACATGGTAGCATCATATGAGACTTTTGATAATGTCTGGGGTGGCTTGTTGCCGAGCAGTTGTATCAGATGAGACGAGAGCCCTTGATCTGGGATTCTGTGCAATCCAACTATATGAGGTATGTTATGGAGATAAGACCTTTTTTGAGTTCCGAATGAGGTGAAGATTTTTGTCAGGAATATAGACCTAATGATTTGTTGACTCGGCAGTTGGTTATGAATTTCCGCACATCTCTTCCGCTATGGCGGTATTGTAAGAGTTAGGGTAAGACCATGTATGTCATGGGGTGCAATGGGAGCATCAGATTCGTCGAATTTCAACTAAGTTGATCAGAAAATGTTATTGTGGTCCGGTGAGTAAAATGATGCAAGGGGTGAGTTGAGCAAGTTATGCAGTCACGTTTGTGTATAGCGTGTGGTGATTGATATGGTGATCTTATGTTGGAAACAGGTCGGGCATAGAATTGCGGATGTTGCAATTGGGCTCTAAGGCTTATTTGCTTGAATAAAAGGAAAAATCTTCAGAACTGATCGAGCTAATGTGCTCAACTGAGTGGTGGTAGCACGGGAAGGTGCATGAGAAGTTAACCGGTGATTTCAGACTACTTCAGTGTAGTTCTCAGCACGTTCGGGGACGAACGTATGTTTAAGTGGGAGAGAATGTAGCGACCCAACCGGTCGTTTTGAGTTCTAGTGCTCCGTTCAGCAGCCTGAGGCCATGAGCAGGTTCATTTCAGGTATTATTGACTTGTGCACGTGGTCGGATTTGAATTTTGGGAAGTCCAGAGTTGATTCGGAAAGAGAATTCTCATTTCGGAAGCTTAAAGTTGAAAGAATGAACTAGGATTGGAATTTTGAGTAAACAATCTCGGAATCGGGATCTGAAGGTTCCAGCAGGTTTGTATGATGATTTCGAACTTGGGCGTATGCCCGGTGCGGGTTTTGGATAACCCGGGAGCGTTTTGGCGCCTATTGTGGAAGTTAGCATTTTTTAAGGAATTTCTTAAGTTCGGCTTGAAGTGCATTTCAGCGTTATCGATGTCCGTTTGGGATTCTAAGTCTGAGAATAGCTCTGTATGGTGATTCTGGAGTTGGGAGCGCAATCGGAAGTGAATTTAAAGGTCCGTAGGTCATTTTGGAGCCATTTGGCTAAAGATAGAAACTTGAAGGTTTTTGAGAAGTTTGACCGGAAGTGGACTTTTTGATATCGGGGTCGGAATCCGATTTCCGGAAGTTGCAGTAGGTCCGTAATGTCAAATATGACTTGTACACAAAATTTGAGGTCAATCGGACGTGATTTGATAGGTTTAAACATCGAAAATAGAAGTGTGAATTTTTAAAGTTCATTAAGTTTGGATTGGAGGTCGATTCATGATTTTAGCGTTGTTTGAAGTGATTTGAGGCCTCGAGCGAGTCCGCAATGTGTTTTGGGATTGGTTGGTATGTTTGGTTGGGGTCCCGGGGGCCCCGGGTGGATTCCGGGTGGTTAACGGATCAAAAATGGAATTTTTGAAGGGCTAAGGTTGCTGGTTGCTGTCATGACCGCACCTGCGAAAAATGGGCCGCAGATGCGGCCAGGGGAGCCGCAGATGCGGTTTGGACCAAAGTGAAGGGGGCCGCAGATGCGGTCGAGGGGCCGCAGATACGGAGCCGCATCTGCGGTAGAGGGGTCGCAGAAGGGGAAATAAGGGGGGGCCTGGAAGGACCGCAGATGCGGTAGAGCGGCCGCACCTATGGAACCGCAGAAGCGGTCAATAGACCGCAGGTGCGAAAAGTGCTGGGGCAGAAGGGTTGTTTAAAGTCGGGATTTTTGCCATCTTCTCTCATATTTTCATGGCTTGGGGCGATTTTTGGAGAGCTTTAAGGAGGGATTTCGTCATCTATGTTAAGGTAAGTTATTTCCAAGTTAAATACAAGATTATATCATGGAATAAGACATGAAAATTGTGGGAAAATTGGGATTTTTGGAAGAAAACCTAGAAACTTGATAAATTGGATTTTACCATAAATTTGAGCATGGAATTAGGAGTAAATTATATATTTGAGCCAGTGAAGCTATGGGTAGAGTATATCTTCGAGAAATTTCGGATTCCGGGCACGTGGGCCCGAGGGCGTTTTGGTCAACTTTTCGATCGGAGTTAGGAATTGCTATAAATTAGTTTGTAATGAATGTTTGAGCATATATTAATGGATTTGCGTAACCGTTGGCTAGTTTTGGAGCATGGTGCATTATTTGGAGTCCCCGGAAGGGCGTGGATTGCCGGTTATGAATCTTCGGAGCGAGGTGAGTCTCCTTTCTAACCTTGTAAGAGGGAATTGTCCCCATAGGTGAAATAATTGATTATGTGCTCCTAATTGCGGGGGATACATACGCACGAGGTGACGAGAGTCCGTGCGTAGCTACTATTATGCTATTGTCCGGGTAGTTAGGACTCACAGCATGTTATACCTGGATTATTTATGAACCCATTGATAGCTTGAATTGCTTAAATCACCTTGGATTAGTAAATAAATTTAAAAAGAGATTAAACATCATTTTCCTGAACTGTTAAGAAGAGAAATTGTTTTATATGGATAAATATTCCCGATAAGTTCTTAATTGACTGATTGAGCATGTATCTCTATGTGTACCTGTGTCGCATGCATGATTCCCGAGCAGGATATGTGTTTATTTATGGAACGGGCCGAATGCCTTGGCAAATTAAATAGATGCATCTATAGGCGCGCCGTCGACCCTCGGTAAGTGCACAGTTTATTTCTGTTGGATCGGGCCGTCGCCTCGGTGTGATTTGCGCATGTTATATTGTTGCTTGAGAACTTTAAATGTGAAATTTGCCCTTCGTGGCTTGATACAAATTGATAAGATAATAAAGAGTAAACCTTGAAAATCCTTGATTATTTGTTGAAGGTGTTTATCTGTTTTCTGGCTTCATGAATTAGAACTGCTATATAAATCCATGATTTCCTCACATTTTTTTAGCATATTGTCAATTGACCTCTAGTAAGTGTCGAAGTTGACCATCTCGTCTCTACTTCTTCGAGATTAAGCAGGATACTCATTGAGTACACGTTGTTTACGTACTCATACTACACTTCTGTGCATTTTTGTTGCACAGGTATATTTATTTCTAGCAGCCCACTGGGCGTAGCAGCGCGGATGATTTGGGGGCTAGGTGAGTTGCATTATTCAAGGCGGCTCGCAGCTAGTATAGCCCTCTTCAGTACATTCTATTTATTTCCTGTCCATTGTATTCCGGACGGATGTTGTATTTTATTTCCTTATCAGTAGATGCTCATGCACTTGTGACACCGGGTTCTGGGATGGTTTGAAGTATTGTATTAACTGCTTATCATTTAAATTTGATTGAGACTATATTCTTTAAAATTGCTAAACTTGAAGGAAAAATCCTAGATTTCGAAAGTATTAAAAACGAGATTTTGATTAAGTAATTCGGTTGGCTTGGCTGACGGCAGTGTCCGGCGCCATCACGACCCTTAGTGGATTTTGGGTCGTGACAGTGAAGCTGGAGTTGCTTGTGGGTATGATCTCGCCACACTTGAGGGTGATGAGGGCGACGATGAAGGTGTGGATCATCATTAAGAGGATGCTTGGTACTACACTGCTTATCCTGAGGGTGAAGGCGGTGAAGGTGGGGGTGATCAAGGTGGCGAGGATATTGATGGTCAAGGCGGCAAAGGCGCAGAAGATCAAGATGGTGGTGATCAGTAGTTTTTCTTCTTCCATTTTTGTAAACTTTTGTGTATTCTTTGGCGACGTATCTGTGAGCCTTTCTAAAAAATATTTTTAAGTATGAAATGCCAAAGTTTTTCTCTGCGTCTGCTTCTTTTCCTGTAGTTTGGTTTCTGTACTTGTATGTTTTTTGCTTCTATTGTTTGGCTGCTTAGGCTCTTTCGTTAGATTGCGTCAAGGATTGTTAGGTGTTTGTTCGAACAAAGTCGAACATAGCCTAAGTTTAATTACGACCGAGGTCCGGTGGGTGTTCGTTCTAACAACATCACGTAACCTAACATTAATTATGGTCGGGGGCCAGTAGGTGTTAATTCGATCAAGATCGAACATAACTGTTACATCCCGTACCTTAGCATTAGGATGTGTCATAGTAAATCCACATGAGTGCGAAAGGGATTAGGTCTATTAGAAGGTTATAGAGGGTTTAAAACATTGTTATTGTAAGACCCTGTAAGTTTAATAATATTAATACCGTTATATATGTTTGATGTGGTATTTTTAATGGAATATTTTTATAAAAAAGTTTGAAAAATATGATTTTATATAGTTATTAATATTAATACTTTCAAATATGTCTTAAATTATACACATAATATGAGAAAGTTTATAAAGGAGATTTTCTTTATTGTAAATATTGAAATTATTTTCTCACAAGAAAAAAAGGTTATCTTTTTACCATTTTAAGAATTAAGCGTACGAAAATTTGTACTCTTTATATGAGATAAGGAAAATTATAAGTTGAGAAAATATATTTTTATATGAATGTTTTAGTGAAATAATAATGTATGTATTCATTTTATATGGTACCACATGATCATGATAGTAAGACGTATAAAGTGTGTTAAGATGTACGGCCTATTCATTTCCTTTCTTGTAGAGAACAACATCCATTCTTAATTAGTTACATCTTTTCATCAGTTTTAAAGTAATATGGTAAGATTTATAAAGTGACTCTTATATGACTCTTCTACAAAGTGAGATTGAATGATGTGATTGAACATACTATTCGTCAGAATATAATCATTGAGTTTGCAGTTCTTGGATTGGATTTCAATAGCTTCTGTTTTAACTTATGTTTAGTTGAGGTGTAAGAAGAGGGTTACGACTTACAGGGCTGGAGTAAATGTTGAGAAATAAATATAAGGGAAGTAAAAGAAGAGGCGGGGTAAATTTGGAAGGTTTAGGTATCCCTACACGGTAGCTTCTTTAATTGTACAACCTCCATGGTAGCTTATTAAATCCTTCCGAAACTAAATGGAGAGGAGGAAGTATACCACTTTTGTTCACTTCTTACCTTTCCAACCTTCTCAGACAACTGGGTGCAATCTTTCTCAAGAATATCATACAGATTTTTTCCTACTTCGATCTACCATTATGTGTTGTCGCAATTGATGTGTGCTAGAGGGATTGTCAAGAGAATCGGCTCAAGTATGTTAAGGCTATTCGTTCTTTCTTTTTGGCGTGATCTATACGACACAAGCGAAACGAGCAAATGCACAACTTTCATAAATTACTCTATTCGTAGAAATGCTAGAAACGTGTATATTCTTATTCTCCCATGTGTCATATTATTCTATCATCCGTTCATGGGTCTCACAAATACGTAAGTTGGTAAAATTTATTTCATGATATTAATTAGAGACATAATGGTCTTATGACGTACCGAGAAATTTTATTAACGTATTTCATATGCATTTCATGCATTTATACATGCACATTGACCCATGACCAGATGGCGTTATATATGTGTATATATACGTATATATATGTATATGGGATATGGGAAAGGTTATGGCATTATATACGCACCACCACCTGATCAGCTGGTATACGATGATGATATTGCCCACAGTGGCTGAAATGATATGATGGGATGGCCTCAGAGGCTTGATGATGTTATATACGTAAAGACCTATGCATTACATGACATTTATACGCATATGCATGACATTATAAATATTTCATGATTTACAGAGCTATCCAGACATACAGGTTGAGTCATTTACTCCATGTTTCTTCCATGTCCTTTATATACTTATTTACATGCCTTACATACTCAGTACATTATTCGTACTGATGTCTGTTTGTTGGGGACGCTGCATTCATGCCTGCAGGTATAGATAATCAGTTTGACGAGCCCTCATAGCAGACGAGATTGGCATTCAGCGAAGGATCGGTAAGACTCTACCTCATTCGGAGTAGCCGAGTCTATGTGTCATCGTGTCAGAGTTTTGCTACAGACTTACGGGTAGGTCGGTACCCTATCCCATTTGATGTCAATTAATCTTAGAGGATTTGTAGATAGAGGTTCAGTTTGTACAGTATGTAGAGGCCTTGACGGCCCATATGTATTCATGTTTTAAGAAAGATAGTTTATTGATATAGTGTTGCCCACTTACAGTTGTACAGTATGAGTTGTGGCCATGTGGGCCCATGATAGTTACAAAAGTAATGAGTTCAGCTAACTCGACCTATGTAGGTTCTAGTTTTGATCGAACAATCATGAGTTACAAAGTGGTTCGCTCGGGCCAGCACGGCACCGGGTGCCAGCCACGCCTCCCCAGGTTCGGGGCGTGACAAAGTGGTATCTGAGCGGTCTCTTCCTAGGATGTCTACAAAGCCGTGCCTAGTAGAGTCTCAGTTGTGGGTATTTTGTGCGCCACATTTATAATTGAGAGGCTATAGAGCATTTAGGAAATGTTACCATTCTTTTGTTTCGAAATCGTGCCATGGAGTTGAGTCGTAAGAAGTCGGTATGAAGCTTTTGCCAGATTTTGTATGCACCAGAGGTGCTATCACAATAGAGCTTTAAGGCGTAGATGTAATTTCTACCTATGTGGAAGGGAGGTTATGGAAGCGACAGAAGTTACGATGCGAGATTGAAAAGTAAGTAAGGTAATGTAAAGGTGAAGACGATACGAGATACCCAACTACAAAAGGTTGTGAATAGTCGAGCAGATAGAGGTTGGGTTTTAGTTTAGTTTACAAAGAGGGCCCTAGCGGAAGTTTGAAAAATTCTAAGACTTAACATTCGAGGACGAATGTTTTTAAAGGGGGGAAGGATGTTAGATCCCGTACCTAGCATTAGGATGTGTCGTAGTAAATCCACATGAGTACGAAAGGGATTATGTCTATTAGGAGGTTATAGAGGGTTTAAAACATTATTATTGTAAGACCCTATAAGTTTAATAATATTGATACCGTTATATACGTTTGATGTGGTATTTTGAGTGGAACATTTTTGTAAAAAAGTTTGAAAAATATGATTTTATATAGTTATTAATATTACTACTTTCGAATATGTCTTAAATTATACACATAATATGAGAAAGCTTATAAAGGAGATTTTCTTTTTTGTAAATATAGAAATTATTTTCTCACAAGAAAATAAAGTTATCATTTTACCGTTTTAAGAATTAAGCGTACGAAAATTTGTACTCTTTATATGAGATAAGGAAAATTATAAGTTGAGAAAATATATTTCTATATGAATGTTTTAATGAAATAATAGTGTATGTATTCATTTTATATGGTACCACATGACCATGATAGTAAGATGTATAAAGTGTATTAAGATGTATGGCCTATTCATTTCCTTTCTTGTAGAGAACAACATCCATTCTTAATTAGTTACATCTTTTCATAAGTTAAAGTATTATGCTAAGATTTACAAAGTGACTGTTATATGACTCTTCTACAAAGTGAGATTGAATGATGTGATTGAACATACTATTCGTCAGAATATAATCACTGAGTTTGTAGTTCTTGGATTGGATTTCAACAGCTTCTGTTTTAACTTATGTTTAGTTGAGGTGTAAGAAGAGGGTTACGACTTACAGGGCTGGAGTAAATGGTGAGAAATAAATATAAGGGAAGTAAAAGAAGAGGTGGGGTAAATTTGGAAGGATTAGGTATCCCTACACGGTAGCTTTTTTAATTGTCACCCCTCCATGGTAGCTTATTAAATCCTTCCGAAAGTAAATGGAGAGGAGGAGGTATACCACTTTTGTTCACTTCTTACCTTTCCAACCTTATCAGACAACTGGGTGCAATCTCTCGAGAATATCATATGGATTTTTTCTTACTTTGATCCACCATTACGTGTTGTCGCAATTGACGTGTGCTAGAGGGATTGCCAAGAGAATCTGCTCAGGTATGTTAAGGCTATCCGTTCTTTCTTTTTGGAATGATCAATACGACACAAGTGAAACGAGCAAATGCTCAACTTCCATAAATTACTCTATTCGTAGAAATGCTAGAAACGTGTATATTCTTTTTCTCCCATGTATCATATTATTCTATCATCTGTTCATGGGTCTCAAAAATACGTAAGCTGGTAAAGTTTATTTCATGATATTAATCAGAGGCATAATGGTCTTATGACGTACCGAGAGATTTTATTAACGTATTTCATATGCATTTCATGCATTTATACATGCACATCGACCCATGACCAGATGGCGTTAAATACGCGTATATATATATATATATATATATATATATATATATGGGAAAGGTTATTGCGTTATATACGCACCACCACCTGATCAGCTGGTATACGATGATGATATTGACCACAGTGGCTGAAATGATATGATGGGATGCCCTCAGAGGCTTGATGATGTTATGTACGTAAAGACCTATGCATTAAATGACATTTATACGTATATGCATGACATTATAAATATTTCATGATTTACAGAGCTATCCAGACATGCATTCCTACCTACAGGTATAGATAATCAGTTTGACGAGCCCTCATAGTAGATGAGATTGGCATTCAGCGAAGGATCGTAAGACTCCACCTCATTCGAGTAGCCGAGTCTATGTGTCATCGTAAGATTTCGGATTGTGTTTATTACAATTTCGAATTTCGGATCGGATTTGGATTGGTATAATATTAATACGATTCGATCCGATCCAATCCGAAATCCGAAATCCGAAATTATTAGGGCACGTATATATACTAAACTTTAATTTCGGATAATTAATACTTCCTTTATATTTTCCTCCAAGTTATTACCATTACAATTGATGGATTTAGCTATATTGGCACCATAGTACTCTCATAATTGCAGAAACATGAATT
The DNA here is from genome assembly GCF_001879085.1 of Nicotiana attenuata. Lineage (NCBI taxonomy): Eukaryota > Viridiplantae > Streptophyta > Magnoliopsida > Solanales > Solanaceae > Nicotiana > Nicotiana attenuata. Next base: position 10,211,136 of record NC_031998.1, read on the forward strand.
TTTCTTACTGTATTGCCGCTTTTACGAAGAAAATATATATATATATGAGTTTGCAATTTTGAGGCATAATAATCTTACGAAGCTTGTGTGTATAGGATTTTCTACTCGTACTCTGTCAAATTCTAGCATAGTTTATGATATCGTCCCACAGAGATTGGACAATCTAAGCTACAGACTTGTAATATTTTGACTACTATTTGAGAGAACCAAATTGATGAAAGGTGTGTTTGGAATTTTAAATTAAGACAAATTTCTTCTGACAAGGTTATATTTAAAAAGAGTTGGGAATCGTTGAATTCACTTGATATATCATTACAATAAAATATCAGTTTCATACGTATTTCTCTAAAGAATAATTGCTTATTGCTAATACAATTATATTTTTACACTAAGAAATAAATAAATAATTAACACTCCGTGAGGTTATGTCAATTAACTGATTAAAACTAGTGACGATTAAACTGAAATATCTTGCCTGGATTGTGCTCAAGCGTAGTAAAAACTTTGTGAGAATATTTTTACTAGAAAATCAATGATCTTGCCTTCAACAATTCCTCCGTGAGAATTAAAACCGAGGAAAGCAAGATTACAGACTTGAAATAATAATCTTACTAAAAATTACTTTCACTTTAATATTCTATTCATCAGTTATTATATATTAATTTTGCTCTGTGAAAATTACAAAATTAATATAAGAATAACTTAGATATAAAATATGTAGATGTGATAATAATGATTAAAAAATCATCACTCCAGCACAGTATGAAATGTAAATAGAGTTTCAGGCCAAGAATATATTGAAACTGAGATAGTATTATAATTATATCAAGCTTCATCAACTATCCCAACAAAAAAAAAATTACTCCATTATGAAGTAAGAAAAGCTAAAAAAATACTTTCAAAAGACTAAGAATATTTTTACTACAAAGAGAAAGGTTAGAGGAAGAGACCAAAATTACTCTTCTCTTTCTCTTTAGAAACATAGAAATAAACTAGATAGGAAATTGGATACAAAGTGGGATGCTTTTTCATCTATAAACATATGGCTATTTATAGGAAAATTCCTACAAGGCCTTGGTGAGAAATTACAATATAATGTTAATATATCATATGGTCTTGATGAGAAATTGATATGGCAATTTGTCTTGATATTTTGGTGAGAATTTGCCATAACTTTGTATCTCTTGACTTTGTCTAGTCTTGGATGAAATTGTCACGGATGCATCATTCTTCCCTTGAGCTGTAGTTTCTTTCTTTTTCTCTTTTTCCATGTATTCTTTTTCCTGCGAGAATTTTTAGAAAAGTGCGAGAATAGGATATAAATTGGTCATGTTTTATATCTAAAATATTATATTTTTAGATTAAAATATATGAATAATTTATATCCATCAAATACCCCCACACTTTTTTGCTCGTCCTCGAGGAAAAGAATTTTGAAGAAGATATATTACTATTTTTTAAAAAAATTATGGCTACTTTTGTAAAACAAAAATTTAATCAAATAAAATCTATCATGCTTTCAAACTTTATAAATTTTCTATATTCATCAAATCTTGACCTTGTTTTTACTTTTATATTTATTCAACAAAAATTGTACCTTCTTTATTTTTGAGACTTCTCTGAAATTGATAACTTTATGATCATTTGCATTGAGTATTCTTCATCTTTTGTCCATAGGCTTGCCCTTTATGTCTATCTCCACTAATGTAGACTAAACACTAATTTCTAAAATCTTTTTAACTTTTTCTGGCTTGTAATGTTGGCTTCAGGCTGGTAGGTTAAAGGTTATATTTGTAGTGACTTTTTTTCCAGTTTTGGACCAGAATACTTCTAAGATCAAACTTTCCAAATATTTGCTATTGATTTTTTTTTATACTTATATTGCTTGAACATAAGATCAATCTCTCATTCCTTTTTTTTTCTTTAATTCTGATTCTTTTTCAAAATGAGCTCCAAACGTATTTTGTAGAAAAAGGACTTTTCAAATCATAAGGATGAATGTGATATTTAAATTTGGGCATACTTAGGTATCAAAAGAAAAAAATTAGGTCATCAAGCTTCAAAATAGGTGCTAGGGATTTATTTTATTTTTGTAGTAAATTTTTGTGCAATATCTAGAAAAGACTGAGGTAAACAAAGAAAGCCTAAATTCATATTTCAAAAATAAGTGTTGTCTAGGATTTCGCCTCGAAAGACATTCGGGGCAAGTTCTAGCATATAGATTCTAAGTTCTACATATATATTTGATATAGAATGATAAGAGTTTTATTTTGATAAATTAATATTTTACAAGAGGCATAATTATTAAAAAAAAAATCTAATAGATAGATAGATAGATAGATAGATAGATAGATAGATAGATAGATAGAAGAAAGCTTGAAAGAAACTGCAGTCACACACCTTTTGCGTATAAATGACAAGTCTAGTTTGTATATAAACTAGAAAATTACCTGTGCCAACATATGAATTACATTATTAAATGGCTAACCAACCAGTTACTTAGGCATACCGATCACCATGGAGTTACTCCTGTATAGGTGACTCTGTTTTTGTAGAGGCCTTCATGAGATGTTATGGTTGTACAATAACCTGGATATTAACCAGATCAATTGGATTAAGCATTTAACTATTTAAATCTATGTTGGACTTATGAGGCTCCATTGCTTCACCCTCAATGGCTACGGGTTAGGAACCATAGTTCTGAGTTTAACGTTGCCAGCTCGACTTATTAATTGTAGACTTCATCAATCTATCAAAGTGACAGATGGTTGTTGCTCAAAATGCCCTCCAAAATATAATTTTAACCTGTGACCATTTACCTTAAATTTGTCTCCTCCATTGGTTTGTTGAATTTCAATTGCTCCGTATGGAGTAACATCTGTAACATTGTAAGGACCCGTCCACCTGGATTTTAATTTTTCTGGAAATAGCCTGAGTCTACTGTTGTATAGAAGTACATGATCTCCAATTTTAAAAGTTTTTTGTCGGATTAAATTGTCGTGCCACATTTTTGTTTTTTCTTTAAAAATTTTGGCATTTTCATAGGCTTCTAACCTGAGTTCTTCCAATTCATTCACCTGAGAAAATCTATTTTTACCTGTCACGACCCATTTTCCATAATAGGTCATGATGGCGCCTAACACCATTGTCAGGCCAGCCGATGCGGAATGTGATTAAGTTCTCATTTTACTTTAGCCAAAGATAGTTATACTAGATTTTTGAATTTAATGATAAGACCAGTAAAGATCATAAAGTGCTAAAATAGCGATACAACCCCAAAATAAATGTCTACTACTGTGTATGCCAGAACCTGGTGTCACAAGCTACGGGCGACTAGTAGAATATACACAAAAGAATAATACACTATCCTACTGTCTGAATCAGGATAGATAGAAATAAAAAAAGTACAAGAAAGGACTTCTTCGGCTGCGGATCGGCATGAAAGAGAAGCAGCTCACCGTAGAAGTCCCCAAGCGTGCTCACTGATGCGCACCAGGATGATGTCCAGATCCACCTGCCTCAAATCCTGTACATTTAAGTACAGAAGCGTAGTATGAGTACATAAACCACATATACCCAGTAAGTATCCCGTCTAATCTCGAAGAAGTAGAGACGAGAGGTCAACTTGATACTTACTAAGGTCAAGATAATATAATAATAATGTGAGATATACAGCATGAAGAATTTCCAATAACACAAGTTTAAGAGAAGAGTCATATTCATGTTCTTGACATAATTAAACTACCAGTTTCTCCCTTTTTTCATATTAAACAAGTGATCATGTCATATCTAAACGTAAGCATATAAATCATGCACAATCATGCCGAGGTCGACGGCCCGCTCCAATAGAAAATAAATTGTGCACTGCCGAGGGTCGAACGGCACGAACCATAGATGCATCTATTCTCACCGAGGCGATCGACCCGGTCCATAATCATCAAGAAAATATCAGGAAAGCACATAAGGCTCAATTACATACAAGGGAATTCCTACCAAGACTCAACAAACTCATAAGTTCACTTTTCATTTCCTCAAGTCTCTAGCAAATCATAAATGATCATATTGGCAATTTAAAACAAGAAATATTCCCCAATTAGACATGACGTGGGTCCTAAACTGCCCGAACAATTATCATTATAGTAGCTACGCACGGACTCTCGTCACCTAGTACGTACGTAGCCCCCGCATTTAACAACAATTACTCATTTATAATCCTATGGGGACAATTCCCTCTTACAAGGTTAGAAAGGAGACTCACCTCGCTCCAAAGTGCACTTCCAATGTCCAAGAACGAGCCCAAGTCCTTAATTCGAAGCCGAACAATCCCAAACTAATCAAACGAAGTAAGAACTAGTAAATAAAGGCTTACAATGTCGAACTCTAACTATTTAGGCAATTTTCTAACCATTAACACAAGTTTCCTAAATTCCGACCCCGGGCCCACGTGCCCGGATTCCGAGATTTTTCGAAGGAAGTTGTTCTCTATCACCTAAGGATCACAAATATATGATTTCTAGTTCATTACATGGCAAATTTTATGATAAATTCTTAGTTTTATTAAAACCCTAGGTCTAGCTCAAATCCTTGATTTTTACAAAATTTTTGGTGTTTAATCTACCTAATATACATGTATTTAAGCTAAGGATGAAGGGAAATTACTTACGTTACCAAGTTATGTGGAAACCCTCTCTTGGAAGAACCCAAATCGCCTAAGTGTAGAGTGAAAAATGAGAGAAATGAGTTTGAGTTCGTATTAAATGAACCCTTCTGCCCCCAGTTATTTTCGCATCTGCGGAAGTATTTCCGCTTCTGCGGAATCCGCTTCTGCGGAATTTGGCCACTTCTGCGGCTTTTGGGATTTGGGACTCGGCCGCTTCTACGGTCTGGGGGCCGCATAGGCGGAACCGCTTTTGCGGTCCCTGGGCCGTTTTTACGGTTTCCCCTGACCTGCCCCTTCTCCGCTTCTGCGATCTAATGACCGCATCTGCGATCCCGCTTCTGCGGTCCAAGAACCGCAGATGCGGTTATGACAGAAGCAGCAAGCTTCAGTTATTTTCCAAATTCTAACTTCACTCGAGCCTCGCTCGTTTGATGCTCGGGGCTCCTGTGCCCCGCCCGAACATACCGACAAGTCTGAAATCACGAGGCGGACCTACTCGAACCCTCGAAACACTCAAAACGACGCTAAATCGAGGAATCAACCCCAAAACCAAATGAATCAAATCATTGAACTTCAAGTTCTTAATTCTCCTCCAACGGGTCAAAACGCCCTTAAACTACTTGGATTGACACCAAATTTTACGGGTAGGTCTTAACTGATATTTCGGACTTGTACCAAGTTTCAGAATCGAAATCTGAACCCGATACCTAGGAAAACAATGATTTCTTAGTTTATTTAAACCTTTGAAACTTTAGCTTAACAATTTCACATAAAAATTCATTACTCGGGCTAGGGACCTCCGAATTCGATTCCGGGCATACGCCCAGGTCCCATGTTTTCCCACGGACCCTCAGAAATTGTCAAATCATGATTCCGAGTCCGTTTCCCCAAAATATTGACCGAAGTCAAACTTGGCCTTTTTAAAGAAACTTAAAGAAGCAACTAGACTTATTCTTGCTCAAAACTCTTCTAACTTCCAAACCACCCGTCCCCGCAAGTAATAAATTAGCTAAAGCAAGTGTGGGAAGTATTATTTAAGGTAACGGGGTTCAAAAATGCAAAACGACCGGTCGGGTCGTTACATTCTCCGCCTCTTAAACAAACGTTCGTCCTCGAACGGACAGAGAAAAGTACCTGGACTGCTGAATAAGTGGGGATATCTGCTCCGCATGTCCTCCTCGGACTCCCAAGTCGCCTCCCCGACCGGTTGGCCCCTCCACTGGACTCTTACCGCAGAAATACTCTTGGACCTCAACTGGCAATCTTGTCTATCAACAATGGCAACTGGCTCCTCCTCGTAGCCCAAGCTCTCATCTAACTGAGTGGTACTGAAATCCAACACATGTGAATAGTCAGCATGATACTTCCGAAGCATCGATACATGGAAGACTGGATGAACTCCTGATAAACTGGGAGGTAAGGCAAGCTCATAGGCAACCTCTCCAACTCGCCTCAACACCTCAAAGGGGCCAATAAACCTTGGGCTTAGCTTGCCCTTCTTCCCAAACCTCATAATGCCCTTCATTGGCGAGACTTTCAAGAGAACCTTCTCGCCAATCGTGAATGATACATCACGTGCCTTCTGATCTGCGTGACTCTTCTGCCTAGACTGAGCTGTGCGGAGCCTCTCCTAAATCAACTTTACCTTATCCAAGGCATCCTGTACCAAATCTGTGCCAAGTAACTTAGCCTCACCGGGCTCAAATCACCCAATAGGAGAACAACAACACCGACCATACAATGCCTCATACGGGGCCATCTCTATGTTCAGCAATAGCTATTATTGTATGCAAACTCTGCCAAGGGCAAGAACTGATCCCACTGCCCTCCAAAGTCGATCACACATGCTCTAAGCATATCCTCTAAAATCTGAATAGTCCGCTCCGACTGCCCGTCGGTCTGAGGATGGAATGCCGTGCTGAGCTCTACGCGGGTCCACAACTCACTCTGAACAGCTCTCCAGAAATGGGAAGTGAACTGAGGGCCTCTGTCCGATATGATGGAAACTGGCACACCGTGCAACCTAACTATCTCCCGGATGTAAATCTGAGCATATCTCTCCGCAGTATAAGTAGTTGCCACCGGAATGAAGTGGGCCGACTTGGTCAACCTATCCACAATAACCCACACTGAATCAACCTTTCGCTGAGTCCGTGGAAACCCAACCACGAAATCCATGGAAATGCGCTCCCACTTCCATTCCGGAATGGGCATCTGCTGAAGTAGGCCACCTGGCCTCTGGTGCTCATATTTGACCTGCTGGCAATTCAAACATCTAGCAACATACTCCACTATGTCCTTCTTCATCCTCCGCCAACAGTAGTGTTGTCTCAAGTCACGATACATCTTCGTAGCACCCGGATGAATGGAATACCTCGAATTGTGGGCCTCCTCTAGAATCCTCTCTCTCAAGCCATCAACATTAGGAACACATACACGGCCCTGTAGCCGTAACACACCATCCTCGCCAATAGAAATCTCCTTGGCACCTCCCTGAAGTATCGTCTCTCTGAGGACCGCCAAATGTGGATCATCGAACTGTCGGGCCTTAATCTGGCCCAATAATGAAGACTGAGCAACCACACATGCTAGAACTCGGCTGGGCTCCGAAATGTCCAACCTCACAAGTCTGTTAGCTAAAGACCGAATGTCCAACGCTAATGGTCTCATCTCGGCAGGAATGAACGCCAAGCTACCAATACTCTCCGCCTTTCTGCTCAAGGAATCCGCGACCACATTCGCCTTACCTGGATGATAAAGAATGGTAATGTCATAATCCTTTAGTAACCCAAGCCACCTGCGCTGCCTCAAATTAAGATCTCTCTGCTTGAACAAATGCTGCAAGCTGCAATGGTCGGTGTAAACCTCACATGACACCCTATACAAATAATGCCTCCATATCTTGAGAGCATGGACAATCGCCGCCAACTTAAGATCGTGCACAGGGTAATTCTTCTCATGAACCTTCAGCTGACGTGAAGCATATGCAATAACTCGCCCCTCCTGCATCAATACACATCCCAAGCCAACGCGAGAAGCGTCGCAATACACTGTATACATACCTGAACCGGAAGGCAATACAAGAACCGATGTCGTAGTCAAAGCCGTCTTGAGCTTCTGGAAGCTCTCCTCATAATCATCGGACCAACAGAACGGGGCACCCTTTTGGGTCAATCTGGTCAGAGGTGATGCAATAGATGAAAAGCCCTGCACAAATCGCCGGTAATAACCTGCTAACCCCAAGAAACTCCTGATCTCAGTCACTGAAGTAGGACGTGGCAACCTCTGAACTGCCTCAATCTTCTTGGGATCCACCTTAATACCCTCCCCTGACACTACATGCCCCAAGAATGCTACTGACTCCAGCCAAAACTTACACTTGGAGAACTTAGCATAAAGCTGCTGCTCTCGCAAGGTCTGAAGCACTATTCTCAAATGCTGCTCGTGCTTCCCCAGGCTACGTGAGTATATCAGGATGTTGTCAATAAAGACGATGATAAAAGAATCAATATAAGGCCTGAACACCCTGTTCATCAGATCCATAAATGTCGCTGGAGCATTAGTCAAGCCAAAGAACATCACCAGAAACTCATAGTGGCCATATCTAGTCCTGAATGAGGTCTTCGGAACATCTGAATCCCGAATCTTCAGCTGATGATACGCTGACCTCGGGTCGATCTTAGAGAACACCCTAGCACCCTGCAGCTGGTCAAACAAATCATCAATACGGGGCAATGGATACTTGTTTTTGATGGTGACTTTGTTCAACTGGCGGTAATCAATGCATATCCGCATAGTCCCATCCTTCTTCTTCACAAATAGCACTGGTGCACCCCAAGGTGATACACTGGGCCTAACAAACCCTTTAGCTAACAACTGCTCCTTCAGCTCCTTAGGAGCCATACGGTACGGCAGGATAGATATAGGCTGAGTGCCTGGAGCCAAATCAATACAGAAATCAACATCACGATCTGGTGGCATGCCTGGAAGATCGGAAGGAAAAACATCGGCGAACTCTCGGACTACTGGCACTGAATCAATCGTCAGGGAATCTGCGGTGGTGTCTCGAACATAAGCTAAGTAGTCCAAACACCCCTTCTCAACCATGCGTTGAGCCTTCAGGAAGGAAATGACCCTGCTAGGCGTATCAACTGTGGAACCCTTCCACTCCAATCTCGGCAACCCTGGCATCGCTAGAGAAACAGTCTTGGCATGGAAATCTAGAACGGCGTGATATGGAGATAACCAATCCATGCCCAGGATAACCTCAAAATCGATCATATCGAGCAACAGAAGATCTGCTCTAGTCTCAAGACCACAGAAAGTAACCACACAAGACCGGTAAATCCGGTTCACAACACCAGAATCACCCACAGGAGTGGACACATGAACAGGAACACCCAAAGGCTCCGAAGAAATAGCCAGGAAACGAGCAAACAGAGATGATACATATGAATAAGTAGACCCTGGATCAAATAACACCGATGCATCTCTACCGCTGACGGAAATAATACCTGTGATGACGGCATCTGAGGCCAATACATCTGGCCTGGCTGGAAGAGTGTAGAATCTAGCTGGAGCACCGGCTGTCTGGCCCCCAACTGACTGAGTAGTAGCTGGCTGACCTCTTCCCGTCTGGCCTCTACCCCTGGAATGGCCTCTACCAGTCTGCTCTCCACCTCTAGGCGGCTGGGCCGCTGGTGCTGGAGTCATGGGTTGCTGCCCCTGTTGTACTGCCTTGCCCCTAAGCCTGGGGCAGTATCTCCTAATGTGGCCTGCATCCCAGCACTCAAAACAATGTGGTGCGGCGGCCTGTTGTCCGGATGGCTGACCCTGAATTCAAGAAGGCCCACTAGAAGAAGCCTGAATAGCCGGCGGGCGGTAAGAACTCTCTGACATAGCACTGAAATAAGAACCGGAAGACTCCGGAGGACCTGAATACCCACTGGATGAACCCTGAATAGCTGGCGGGCGATAAGAACTCTCTGGCATGGCGCTGAAATAGGAGCGCGCTGGAGTACACCGAGCCGGTGGTGGTGCTGGAACCGGGGGCCTACTGGGCTGACCCCTCCCAAAGTGACCTCTGCCCCTGGCTGGGGAACCCCTGAACTCTCCTGAGAATCTGGCCCTCTTATCCTGTTGCATCTGCTCTCTACCCCTCAAACGGTAACCCTCAATCCTGCGGGCAATCTCAAGTTCTAGCTGATATCTAGTGCCCATCTCAACCTCACGATCCATACCCGACCGGATAGTGGGATGTAACCCCGCAACAAACCTTCGTACTCTCTCTACCTCTGTGGGGAGTATCATGAGTGCATGGCGAGACAACTCAGAGAACCTCGCCTCATAGTCGGTCACTGACATATGACCCTGCTCCAGATACTCAAACTGATGACGCAGCTCTTCCCTCTCAGAGGGTGGAATGTACCATTCAAGGGACAACTGAGTGAACTGACCCCAAGTGAGGGGAGGAGCGCCTGCTGGCCTGCTAAGTAAATAAGACTGCCACCATCTACGGGCCCTGCCCTCCAGCTGAAAAGTAGTGAAGTCGACTCCATGCGACTCCAATATCCTCATGTTGTGCAGTCTATCCCTGCACCTGTCAATGAAATCCGGGGCATCCTCATGACGCTCTCCCCCGAAGACTTGAGGGTGCAACCTGGTCCATCTGTCTAACAACTTCTGCGGATCGCGGTCCACAGCTGGCCTGGGCTGGGGTGCCGCTGCAGCAACTGGCTGAACCCCCTCCGCGAGTAGTGCACCCGGAGTATGATAAACTACGGCTGTATGACCTGGAGCCTGTGCGGTAGGGGTCTGTGCTCCTCCTCCTGTCTGTGAGGTAGCTGGATCTACTGGAAATAAACCAGCCTGAGTCATAGTGTCCATGAATCGAAGCATACGGCCCATGACCTCCTGAAATCCCGGCGCAGTCATGAAATCCACCGGAGTAGGCACAGCTGCGGGCGTCTCGCCCTGCTCCTCAATAATGGGATCCCTCGCAGGGTCTGCTGGTGGTGCAACTAGAATAGCTCTGGGACGCCCTCGTCCCCTACCACGGGCCGGTGCCCTCCCCCGACCTCTACCTCGGCCTCTAACAACGGGGGGAGCAGCTCCTCCCAGGTCCGGAACGTCGGCGGTACGAGTCCTCACCATCTGTGAGAGAATAGAAGAGGAAATTTAACACACTGACCACTGCACGATGGAAAATGAATAAAGAGTAGTCTTTCCTAACACCCTATAGCCTCTCGAAGATAAATACAGACGTCTCCGTACCGATCCACAAGACTCTATTAGGTTTTCCCATAACTTGTGAGACCTACGTGAACCTAGTGCTCTAATACCATGTTGTCACGACCCATTTTCCATAATAGGTCATGATGGCGCCTCACACCATTGTCAGGCCACCCGATGCGGAATGTGATTAAGTTCTCATTTTACTTTAGCCAAAGACAGTTATACTAGATTTTCGAATTTAAAGATAAGACCAGTAAAGATCATAAAATGCTAAAATAGCGATACAACCCCAAAAAAAATGTCTACTACTGTGTATGCCAGAACCTGGTGTCACAAGCTACGGGCGACTAGTAGAATATACACAAAATAAAAATATACTATCCTACTGTGTGAATCAGGATAGACAAAAACAAAAAAAGTACAAGAAAGGACTTCTTCGGCTGCGGATCGGCATGAAAGAGAAGCAGCTCACCATAGAAGTCCCCAAGCGTGCTCACTGATGCGCACCAGGATGATGTCCAGATCCACCTGCCTCAAATCCTGTACATTTAAGTACAGAAGCGTAGTATGAGTACATAAACCACATGTACTCAGTAAGTATCCCGTCTAATCTCGAAGAAGTAGAGACGAGAGGTCGACTTGATACTTACTAAGGTCAAGATAATATAATAATAAAGTAAGATATACAGCATGAAGAATTTCCAATAACACAAGTTTAAGAGAAGACTCATATTCATGTTCTTGACATAATTAAACTACCAGTTTCTTCCTTTTTTCATATTAAACAAGTGATCATGTCATATCTAAACGTAAGCATATAAATCATGCACAATCATGCCGAGGTCGACGGCCCGCTCCAACAGAAAATAAATTGTGCACTACCGAGGGTCGAACGGCACGAACCATAGATGCATCTATTCTCACCGAGGCGATCGGCCCGGTCCATAATCATCAAGAAAATATCAGGAAAGCACATAGGCTCAATTACATAAAAGGGAATTCCTACCAAGACTCAACAAACTCATAAGTTCACTTTTCATTTCCTCAAGTCTCTAGCGAATCATAAATGATCATATTGGCAATTTAAAACAAGAAATATTCNCGTTTTGGGAGTTTGGGGCTCGACCGCTTCTGCGGTCTGGGGGCCGCATAGGCGGAACCGCTTCTGCGGTCCCTGGACCGCTTTTGCGGTTTCCCCTGGCATGCTCGTTCTCCTCTTCTGCGATCTAATGACCGCATCTGCGGTCCCGCTTCTGCGGTCCAAGAACCGCAGATGCGGTTATGACAGAAGCAGCAAGCTTCAGTCATTTTCCAAATTCTAACTTCACTCGAGCCTCGCTCGTTTGATGCTCGGGGCTCCTGTGCCCCGCCCGAACATATCGACAAGTCTGAAATCACGAGGCGGACCTACTCGAACCCTCGAAACACTCAAAATGACGTTAAATCGAGGAATCAACCCCAAAACCAAATGAATCAAATCATTGAACTTCAAGTTCTTAATTCTCCTCCAACGGGTCAAAACGCCCTTAAACTACTCGGATTGACACCAAATTTTACGGGTAAGTCTTAAATGATATTTCGGACTTGTACCAAGTTTCGAAATCGAAATCCGAACCCGATAACTATGAAAACAATAATTTCTTAGTTTATTTAAACCTTTGAAACTTTAACTTAACAATTTCACATAAAAATTCATTACTCGGGCTAGGGACCTCGGAATTCGATTCCGGGCATACGCCCAGGTCCCATATTTTCCCACGGACCCTCAGAAATTATCAAATCATTATTCCGGGTCCGTTTTCTCAAAATGTTGACCGAAGTCAAACTTGACCTTTTTAAAGAAACTTAAAGAAGCAACTAGACTTATTCTTGCTCAAAACTCTTCTAACTTCCGAACCACCCGTCCCCGCAAGTCATAAATTAGCTAAAGCAAGTGCAGAAAGTCTTATTTAAGGGAACGGGGTTCAAAAATGCAAAACGACCGGTCGGGTCATTACATTACCAGCAGAGGTTAATTCAAAGTTCAATGCTTTCAATGCCCAAAAAGCTTTGTGTTCTAATTCAACTGGAAGATGACAAGCTTTTCTGAAGACTAATCGATATGGAGACGTACCAATTGGTGTTTTAAACGCCGTTCGATATGCCCACAGTGTGTCATCTAATTTTGAAGCCCAGTCTTTTTTTGAGATTCCAACCATTTTTTCAAGTATTCTTTTTAATTCGCGGTTAGAAACCTCAACTTGCCCTTGTGTTTGAGCATGATATGGTGCTCCTTTTTTGTGAATCACACCATATTTTGACAATAATGCTAAAAATTGTCTATTCATGAAATGAGACTCTTGATCGCTAATGATAACTCGTGGTGTACCAAACCTGGTAAAAATATTTTTCTTAAGAAAATTGCACACAGTTTGAGCATCATTTTTCCTTGTTGGGATGGCTTCAACCCATCTTGAAACATAATCCACAGCCACAAGGATATATGTATCCCCCAAACATCAAATATTTCACATACCTGTATTGATTGCAATGGCATCTCATCTCTCTTAGTGATATTTCCTGTTCTTTGACACCTGTCACACTGTGCAACGTAGGCACGAGCCTCCATAAAAAGTGTTAGCCAGAAAAATCCAACCTCTAGAACTTTAAAGGCAGTTCGATTTGCTGCATAGTGTCCTCCAACTGCTCCATCGTAACAATGATACAAAATTTTGGTCATTTCTTCTTCTGGTACACATCTTCTGATAATATTATCTGCACAAATTTTAAACAAGTAAGGGTCATCCCACAAATAGTATTTAGCATCAGATATCAACTTTTTCCTCTGTTGGTAAGTGAGATTTGGGGTGTCCATTTTCCAACCAAGTAATTTGCAATATATGCAAACCAGGGTGGTTGAGTCACAACTGAGTTGATAGAAAAAATATGTTCATCAGGAAACTCTTCTTTATATCACATAACTCAAGTGGGGGGGTTCTCTAATCTAGACAAATGGTCAGCTACCTGATTCTCTGTTCCCTTTTTATCTTTTATTTTGAGCTCAAATTCTTGGAGAAGTAAAATCCATCTTAACAATCTAGGTCGCGCATCTTTTTTTGCTAAGAGGTATTTTAGAGCCGCATGATCAGTAAAAACAGTGACCTTGGTTCCTATCAGATAGGAGCGAAACTTATCAAATGCAAATACCACTGCTAGTAGTTCTTTTTCAGTCGTGGCATAATTTAGTTGAGCCTTATTCATTGTCCTGCTGGCATAGTAAATTGGACGAAAAATCTTATCTTTTCTCTGGCCTAAAACAGCTCCAACTGCTGTATCACTAGCATCACACATGACCTCAAAAGGTTGGTTCCAATCAGGGGACACAACTATAGGGGCAGTTGATAATTTTTCTTTAAGGGTGTTAAGGCTTTCATACATTCACCTGAAAATTCAAACTTAACATCTTTCATTAAAAGGTTAGTCAGTGGTTTTGAAATCTTTGAAAAATCTTTTATGAACCGTCTGTAAAACCCTGCATGACCTAGAAAGCTTCTAATGCCTTTAATAGTTGTGGGAGGGGGTAATCCTGCTATAAGATTAATTTTAGCCTTATCAACTTCTATCCCTTTAGAACTGATTTTATGTCCTAAAACAATTCCCTCTGTAACCATAAAATGACATTTTTCCCAATTAAGAATTAAGTTTGTCTCTTCACATCTCTTAAGAACTAAGGTTAAATGGTGAAGACAATCCTCAAAACCCTTGCCGAAGAGTGTAAAATCATCCATGAAAATTTCAAGAAATTTTTCAGTCATGTCAGAAAAAATTGCTGACATGCAACGCTGAAACGTGGCAGGAGCGTTGCACAAACCAAATGGCTTTCTCCTATATGCATATATAGTTTCCTAGTTGCTCAACCGACTCAATAGTTTCCTAGTTGCTCTCGAACCATTCCTACTCAGCGCGTTCTGAAAAGCTGCGACCGCCATCCCTTCGCATACGTTCGACAAAGTCATCCTTACTCGGTTGAACCGGGCGAGGAAGTCCCTCAGTCTCTCTCCCAGAGATTGTTTAATAGCAAATATGTCTTTCACTCTTGCCTCTGCTTTCTTGGCTCCGGCGTAGGCCGTTACGAACTTATCAGCCATTTCTTAAAAGGTTTCTATGGAGCATGCTGGCAGTTGCGAATACCAGGTTATTGCCTCTCCCGTGAGGGTCTCGCCGAACTTCTTCAGCAGGATGGAAGACAGGTGTTCTTTGGCGAGGTCGTTGCTTTTTACGGTGGTAACGTAATAAGTCACATGATCTTCGGGGTCGGTTGTGCCATCATATATTCTGAGGTAAGGCAGCATTTTAACGGTTTTTGGTATAGCATGTGGGGCGGTGTCATCATTATACGACTGTTTGGCGAACCGTCCTGCATCCCTCTTTGGTAACAGATTAGGGGGGCCCGGTATTTTATAGACCCTTTCTTGGTGTTCTTTCATTTGGTCTCGGAGTGCCTTGTTTTCGTTCTCTCTTCCTTCCATCCTTTTCAAATGGCTGCAAGGGTGTTGTCACCTGCACTAACAATGACATTGTGAGTAATACCTGTCGTTGGAGCAAAAGGCTGGTTGCACTGCTCGTTCGCTTGTTGTATCATGCAAGTCCTTGCATTTTCTGTAGTCGTGTCTCGAGTGGGCCTGTTGAGTACGCTGACTAGCGTGTCAGTTAGCCACACTTCGAGGAGCTTTTTTATAGCTGGGGGCATCTCTTCTCCCACAGATGTGGATGTTCCCTTACCACGAGACTTTGTGATGCTGCAGTGAGGGGGAGGTGAACCATCTCGCCTGGGGGAAGCACTGGGCGTCGCGCCTTCGTCTTCCGTTTTGCAGCTTTCGTTGATGACGTTCATGAGGTTGGTCCTTCCTTCTTGGTTACCTGCCATGTTGGGATTTGTGTACATAAAAAAAGGAGATCTTGTTTTTTGCGACGTTAGTGACTCGTGTTAGTTGTAGATCTTGAAGAAACTAAAAATCTAACTAGGAAATCCCTAGAGACGGCACCAAATTGTTTGAACCAAATATATGAATCTTGGTTCAAATTATTAAATTTATATGATTATGGGTTAAACTTAGTTAACGATAATATTTCTAGATGTAGCTTTCGAGAAAATGACAAACGTCAGATAGATTTGGCTGAACGTTGATATTGGTATGTAATAACTATTCCAAAAAGCATGAGTAATAAGATAGCATTTAATAGCAATAAATAACAATAAATGGCACTTGAGTAAATGGGAGGAATGATTCACCCAATAAAGGATGCACTAGATGATTGTTCCTCTTGACAATGATGAGTGACAGATAAACCTTGAATTTTTGAATTATCCTTGGATCTGATGGAAAAACATAGAATAATATCGACCAGAATCCTTGGTGAAAAAGTGATATTTGTATCTTAGTAAAAGAGAGAGAATCTTTCTTGTCAAAGTGTGTTCTTACAAATAAAAATCACATGCCCCACATCATTGTCTCTTTTTCTATTTATACGAGACATATTCCTAGTAAACCCCAATAGTACAAGTACAGAGAATATCCAATGCTCACAGAGTGTTTCCTTTAATATCTTGTTTCAAAAATTAGCCGTTACAGCTTCATCGACGGTGCTCGACCTCGACCATGATTGACATCTCGACCGCAGCTCACGTCGACTCTTTGGCTATGAGCCTTGCTACTTCCTGATCCACCCCGACTAACGACGGCTCGAGAATCCTTTCCTTAGTATTATCTTATTTTAAATATTATAGGGCGAATTTCGACCCATACAATATCATGGACCTTCGTGACTTCTGTCTTGAGGAGAATGGGAATTGCAGAAGGTATCATTAAAACAATTCATTGACTAATCTTAAACAATTGGTATTCAGCATTACCAATGGTACTAGATGTGACTTTGGCACGAGTTCTTATTTGATACTAGTTCATTAAGAGCGATCACCTATACAACGATAATGATAGTAGTGAAAAAGAAAAACCAATATTACTAGCTCTCGTACGAAATTTGGACTCACATCCAATGAAAACAAGTAAAACAAGACTTTTGCTTGCAAGTAACAATACCATATGCCACAACTCCACAAGTAACTAACTACCAATTGGTAAATTACTTGAATATTGATAAACCTGGATTCTCAGAAGTGAATCCTCCATCAACAATAAAATTCTGGCCACTCACATACTTAGACTCATCACTTGCGAGGAAAAGAGCTGTTTCAGCCACATCATTCGGAGTAAGTGTAGCACCAATCAATGTTGAATACACATCAGAGGCTTTCTTACCATTCATCTTTAAGTAATCCAAAGCTAATGGTGTGAGAACAAAGTATGGTGATACACAGTTCACACGAATTCCATAACGTCCTAAATCCACTGCAGCATTCCTAGTGAGTCCTAACACACCATGTTTTGAACATGTATAGGCATGAGAACAACAACCACCTATGGTTGCAGTAATACTTGCAGTGGTAATTATGCTACCTCGGCCATTAGGAATCATTACTCGTGCTGCTTGTTTAGTTCCAAGAAATGTACCTGCAATGGGAAATTTTCACTTTTAGTCTTTACACATGCTGACGAATTCTAGTTGATTAAGCACTTTCAACCTTCAAGATGCATTTTTTATCTTTGTCTTTGTGAATCTTTACAAAATTTAACTTATTATTAAGTGTTAAAGTCACTCAATTAAGCATAGTTTTATGTTAAATTTGTAAAATTATTCTATATATTTGGGGGTAATATAGTTCTGAAAAATAATCTAATATAACAGATTTCCTACGTAACAACAACAACAATAAACCCAGTGTAATCTCATAAGTAGGTCTGAGACGCAGACCTTACCACTATCTTGTAAAGACAGAGAAACTATTTGCGATAGACCTCGGCTAAAGACAAGCATAACCACAACAGTAATGAAAAGAAATATGGTAGTGCAGAAGCCATGAAAAGAAGCAGGAACAACAACCAGATAATAAAATAACCGAAGCACAAGAAACAACCAGTAGTAATAATAGAGAGGCTGCTACCGATATACCCTCGGCTCAAGACAAGCATAATTATAGCCATGAAAAGAAATAAGGTAGTGGAGAAGCCATGAAAGAAGCAATAAAAACAATAAGATAATCGAAGCACAAGAAACAACCCGCGGAAATAAAAATCTAAGCAAAAAAGAAGATATACGAATAATATAGATATAGTGGGTAAGGGAAAGAAAGACGCTCGATTGTCTATTAGTCTTCTATACCTTAATTCTCGAGTTGTACACCCTCCTATCGAGTTAAATATGCTCGTCGATAAAGAAATCAATAAATATGCTTATTGATAAATCACAAGGACCAAAATCAAAATTTACCAACTATAAAAAAGTACAGTTATGCCGTACCTACGAGGTTAACACTAGTAACTTTTTCGAATTCAGATTTTTCATCATCAAGAATGTTGGATTTGATTATTCCAACTATACCAGCATTGTTGTACATGATGTCTAGCTTGCCATACTTGTCTACAGCAGTGTTCACGGCATTTTCCAGGTCTTCCTCTTTTGTAATGTCACAATGCACACATGTGGTCGATGTTTGATCCGAATCTTTGCAAACTTTTTGAGCCAACTCGTCTTGAATGTCTGCAATCACCACTTTGGCTCCATGTCTTGAGAAGAGTCTCGCAGCCGCTTCACCGATGCCACTAGCAGCACCTGTTATGACTGCAACCTTACCTTCGAGCCTAAAATAAATAACAATTGATGCACGTCAAATAAAAATTAGCTTTCAAATATTCTTTTTCAATTTCAATTTAAAAAAACTTCATTTTTTTTCAAACTTTAACCAAATTATGTCCAAATGATGGACGACTTACCTTCTAGCAAAATTTGAAGCCATGGAATATGTCAGACTTGAAACGTAACTGAAAATGATTTCACAAACTGTGATAATCCTTCTATAGCATCCTCTTATATAGAAATTGTCCTAACATGTATGATTCCCCGCAAGTTCTTAAAAGGGCATTACTTTAAAGTATAAAAAATACCTTCTGAATGACGACAATATTATTAGGCGTGATGGATAAAGTGATCTATTTTTTAAATGCTTTGAATGAGTACTGTTGGGAGACTTTCACAGCTAGAGCGGTTCCTCTTTGTAATAATTCTTATTGACTAGAATACCTAAAGAATTATTAGTTTCCTCCTTTTCTATCCACCGGGCATATATATATATATATATATATATATTGTACTTTTTCAAATTGACCAATATTTTAGATCATCTTTTTCGAGTCAAAATTTGCAAAACACTTGGCTGAAACTCCATTATTTGGGCTAAATTTTTTTCATTTGGCCAAAAAGAAGTGAGTTCCAAGTAATTTTTTTACAAATTTGATCCCCCCCCCCCCCCCAAAAAAAAAATACACAATAGTCATTGCATATAAAGAAGAAATACACTGTTGGTACTCTATTTTGGCTAAAATAGAATTCTAGGCTTCCCGCCACTTTTTAAAAAAAAAACTTATTTATAAATTTGGCGAAAAAAGAAAAAATATATACTTGAAAACAATAGTCATTGAATCTATTGAAGAAATGAAAAAAAATACAAAGTTGGATAACATAGGCATTGCATATTAACATGAAGCAGAAAAAGTGCATAATTGAACAAATAATCATTATATATGTTTATGTGACAACTAACAGTTGGAAAATATCTTATATGTAAGTTCATTTTTTATTTTTCTCACTCACATGTGATTTTAGTATATCAGGATGCTACTTTTAGTTCGTTGAAAGAACTATTATGATTTTATTTTCTCTAAATTCTAACCCTTAAAATGACATGGTGAAACCTTTCTTAAACTTTTATATTATGTTAATTTTTTGTTTTACTTTTCTACCATTATAAACATACAAAACCAGGACAGAGAAAACGGTTGATTAAATATGTGGGTATATATTTTTTACTATAAATATGAGGTGATCAACAACTCCAAAGATTGGGTCAGACTTGTAATAAACAATACACGACAAAATAATAAGCAAAGAAAGAAGATAAATACATGGTTTTGATAACAATATTAAGTTGTATCACAAATCATCTTTTAGCAATTCGATTGTATAGTTAAAAATAATGATAATAATGACTATGCCTCAATACCAAGCAAGGTTGATGAGTTATATGAATTATAGTTATATGAAACGGAATTAAAAAGAACTGAGAAGTAAATTTCTAACAGGAATAAAAGTGATCAAGTATAAATAGATTCTAAACTATTCAATATTTATATCTTATTCCAGTTACTCCCAAAACCAACCAACCCAAATGCAGACAAATCCTTGTTATGTAGGGATTTAAACAATATGAAAGATTCTAAACTTATACTCCATTCGTTTTAAAAGGATTGTCTTATTTTGACTTGGCATAAATTTTAACAAAGAAGGGAAGACTTTTAAGATATGCGGTCTTAAATAAGCCATAACATTTGTGTGGTTCTAAAACTTTTAAAACTTGTGGTCTTAAATCTGTCATAACATGTGTGTGGCTAAAAAACTTTCTATTAAGGAAATATTGAAAGGTGCCAATCTTTTTGGAATAGACTAACAATAAAATAGTACTCTCTCCGTTTCAATTTAGATGAGGTAGTTTGACTGCACAAGAAGTTTAAGGAAAAAAAGATGGCTTTTGAAACTTGTGGTCTTAAGAGTTTAAGGGTTAAAAACTTTGTGGGTCATGACATTTTTTTGGTTATAAAAGTTTCTCATCAAGGGTAAAATGAATAAAATAAAGAGTTTAAAGTTGAATTATTTTCAAATTTAAAAATGTGTAATTTATTTTGGAACAACAAACTAAAAAGGAAAGTAACTCATCTAATTTGAAACGGGGACTACTAAACACTTTGAAATATAGGGAGCAGACAACAATTACTCTTTGAATATGGAGTGACGCACTCAGAGTTAGTTGGCGATGTGAGAATGGTCTTTTCAAGTAGTAGTTGGCGATGTGAGAATGTGCTTTTCTAGAGTCTGGAATTTTTTACTAGAGTGATCGAAATGTGTGGAAAAAAAATTAGTTACCAAAATATTATCACGACCTATTTTACCTCTCCAAAAGGTGTCGTGACAACACCTAATCTTTACGACTAGGTAAGTTTATTATTGCGGAAAAATAAAAGAAACATAACAATAGAGCCAACATAATGATTTAACAAGCAAGGATAGTGCCACTCGGCTCATATACAATACATTACTCCCAAAACCCAGAATGTCGCTAGTCACAAGCATTCGATAAGTCTATAGAGCTCTATATGAAAGGGTCTGAAGAAGACAAGGAAAATCTCTACGTACGCGAGCAGAGGTACCTTGAAGTCTCCTGAATCTGCAAGCGCGCACTAAATCCGAGGCTGATAGCTCGTACCTGGACCTGCACACGAAAAATATATGCAGGAAAGGGGCATGAGTACACCACAATGGTACCCAGTAAGTGCCAAGCCTAACCTCGGTTGAGTAGTGACGAGGTCAGGTCAGGGCCCTACCGGTGTAAATATAATGAATTGAGAAATAAGAGATATAAATATATTCTACAGTAAAGCAGTTAAAGAAGATCACAGAATTTAACAATCAAGGGAGCCCACGGCTCAGAACAAGAAAACACAACAAGGAATCTCCAGGGATACCGTCCCGTAGTTCTGAAATAATTATGTAGTACAGGGGGATCTTCCAGAATACGTCCGTAGTCCCAAAATAAATATGTGTGCTGGGGGATCTCCTGTAATACGTCCGTAGTCCCAAAGTAAATATGAATGACAGGGGGATCTCCCGGAATACGTCCGTAGTCCCAAAGTAAATACGCAATGCTGGGGGATCTCCCGTAATATGTCTGTAGTCTCAAAGTAAATATGCAGCTCAGTTACAGTATCGAATTATACAGTTTAGACTAAGCACAATCAAGGAAAATAGGGATCTACCTAAACATGTGATGATAGGCTATAATTACGTATTTTAGTCGTTTATTACATTCTAATTTACTGCACTTTAATTGAGTTTGAGCTTTAATCGCTAGTGTTTTGCACTAATGGTGTGTTTTATGCCTTGTAGGAGTGATTCCGAGCTATGTAGATGTTATGGAATGAATTCGAGTGATCTGGAGCTTTAAAGTTTGAGTAAAAGTTTAAGAAATTAAGCCGGGATCGTGTTTGGGGGTCAACGGATGATAGTTAGAGCGAACGAAGATTCCAGTAGGCATATTGTGCACTGTCTAGTAAAATAGATATAACATTTTGCTCAGAATTCCATTTGGGCTTCACAATATATGGTTGGAAAGCTAACTCAAAGGGCTACAACTTTTATCTTTTACGTTTTTCCAAATTCTAAGCGGAACAGGGTGAAAATGCGTGTCATCTTCCCCATCTAAAGGCCAAGAAGTGCAGAGTGAAAAAATTATTACTTGGCCTTGTTATCATTGTAGCCCCACCACTGGAGCATAGCCGCAAACTGAATGCCATGTTAGGGGTACAATTCATAAGTTCAAGGTGGAGGAAAAAGTGGTTCACGTCGTGCCGCGACGTTAAATTAGGCGCTTGTTGGGAGGCAACCCAACTTTACTGCTTCTTTTATTTTTGATTTTTTTTCTTATTGTATTATTTTTGTAGTGTTGTTTTATTTTGTAGGATTTGAGCATAGAAGAAAAGCCATAGGAAGTGTGCAAAAGTGAGCCATGTGGTTGGAACTAAGTGTGGGGTGCCCGCACAAAGGATCATATCTGGGAGAAGTCTGAGTACCCCATGAGCTGCTAGTGCTTCGGCCTTTGGCCTTTCAGGGAGTTTCTTGTCCACCCTTGTTATTTTTGCTTTATTTGTGCATTGGGGACATTGCACCCTTTTAAGTGTGGGGTGGGAGAATTCCTTTGGATAATTAGCTTTTTAGTATTTTAGCTTCTTATTTTTTTTTCTTCATAGTTGTGTAGTATTTTAGTAGATTAATTTTTTTTTTAATGCGGAAAATTAAAAAAAATTGAAAAAGGTCGAAAAATTAGACTTTTCCCGACGATGGATCTCCTAGACGGTTTTCTTGAGGGATTAAAGTCTAAACAAAAATCCAAAAATATGTCTTTTAGTTTCTTTTAGGTAGTAATAATCCCCTGGGGTTTTTCTTTGTGCCTAGGTTCTTTTCCATGGGATGTAGTTTGAACCGGGTAGTAGTTTTTTCTTTTTTATTTTTTAATTTTTTTTAGAGTATATTAGAATTTAGGGAATAAATGGAGGAAGAATGATGAATCTAGGCGCCCTTGACTTGTTTGATAGTAGCATATTTAGGCTTTGGCATGTGTAGTATCTTCCCTATGATTTGAATTTATTGATGATGCCTTGCTTACTTGGATAGCATGTTTTGTGGCGCCTATGTCTCATTTTCTTGACTTATGTTCACTTTGTGCTTAATGCTTAATATCTCGTGACTCCGTGAATACTTGCATTTGTTTGAGAGTCGGAATGGGATCGTCCTTAGTGAGTCATGTGCCATGTGTGGTGAGGTTTTTGTGTAGTCTATGTATTGTACTTGTGTCTAGAACTTGCCCGGTTTGTGAGTCGAAGCGAAATTTTAGGTGATGCTCGGTTTGAAAATAATTTTAGGCTTCCTTTGATCTTTTTGAGCTTAATTGCTTACCACAAATAAAATTTATCCCTAGTCAACCCTTTTGAGCCTATAGACTTTTATTTGGCACCCACATTGCAAGCCTATACCCTTTTTATTCTTAATTGACATTGTTTTGATCCATTTTCCTCTTAAAGCACTTTAATTGTGAGTTGAACGCTAAAAGAAGTAAGAAGGAACGAAGTGTGGGGTGGCTTTTGAGTGGAACCAATAAAAGGAAGAAAGGTGCACTAGTTTTTTAAAATAATACAGCACTAGCGGAAATTGAAAAAAAAAAGAATAATCTGGAAAAAAAAAAAGAAAAAGAAAAATAGAGATGAATAAATTGTTGTCTTGTTTGCTAGTGGGTATGAATTAATGTAGTGCTTAAAGAAGAAGGGAGCATTTTTGGGGTGATATTATTTGTAAAATTGAAGTGGTGTTGAAGAATTTGCGCTTAAAGTTGATTATGTGATGTGTTAAAGTGCTTACGAGGGTTAGTCACTATTCCTAAATATATCCTACCCGTCCCTTAGCCCACATTACAACCATTAAAAAGACCTAATTGATTTTAGATCGAGCGAGCCTACATTAGTAGAGATTTACATTAAGGGCAAGCCTATGGTACCAATTACATGCATGTGACTTCTTTTGTGAGGGTGAGCGATTTTCTTTGATATATGTGAGCATGAGATTCGAATGTGTGGATTGATTTTACTTTCTTTGCTTTGGTTCTGAGGGCACATGGTTTCACGAAGGGTAGGTAACATTATTAGACTTCTCTAGGATGTTAGGTGTTCAAGCCATGAGTGCATTATGACATTGAGTCGGTTTTTTAGGCTAGGAATGTTGTGAGCATATTGTCTTTGTTTGAATATTTTTGAAGAATGACATAAGTAAAGGGAAGTGTATGATGATTTCATATGCTAGAGTTTAATTGTTGCTATCAACCATAATCATTGGTGTAGTGTGCTTCGAATATGTTAAGTGCTCATAGATAGAGTAAATTTTTGGTTGACTCGAGGAAGAGCAACGTTTAAGTGTGGGGTGTTGATGATAGGCTATAATTACGTATTTTAATCGATTATTACATTCTAATTTACTACATTTTAATTGAGTTTGAGCGTTAATCGCTAGTGTTTTGCACTAATGGTGTGTTTTATTCCTTGTAGGAGTGATTCCGAGCTATGATCCTTTGTGCGGGCACCCCACACTTAGTTCCAACCACATGGCTCACTTTTGCACACTTCCTATGGCTTTTCTTCTATGCTCAAATCCTACAAAATAAAACAACACTACAAAAATAATACAATCAGAAAAAAAAATCAAAAATAAAAGAAGCAGTAAAGTTGGGTTGCCTCCCAACAAGCGTCTAATTTAACGTCGTGGCACGACGTGAACCACTTTTTCCTCCACCTTGAACTTATGAATTGTACCCCTAACATGGCATCCAGTCTGCGGCTATGCTCCAGTGGTGGGGCTACAATGATAACAAGGCCAAGTAATAATTTTTTCACTCTGCACTTCTTAGCCTTTAGATGGGGAATATAATTTTTGCTTTCTGGCACAACAAATTCAAAAATATAGGCACTCTCATCCTCACCTTTTGACTCCTCTATAGGCTCAGATGGCTTGATTAGTATCTCGCTATCTAAACACAATGTGGAAAAAGGATTGGAATGAGGTCTAATGCGCCCTAACTCATGAATTTTACTACAATTTACATCCCCATATATACACACACTCAAGTCTCCCAAGGTAATGTTATCTACTCCCTCATATGACTCTAGATCACTCTTCTCAATATTGGCATCCTTAAGAAAAACATGGTCTAGTGATTGGTATTCTCGTTTTAGCTCTTCAATTTGGTCTAGAAGATTTTTTTCAGCTTCACACAACTCATTATTAATTTGTTGGGCGTTACACGCATCAACCTTTGTGCTCAAATCTGCATCTAAGTTATGTACATCCAAGCAAAAATTATCAATATTATGTGCAAGTTCATCTCTCTCCTTAGACCAATCATTCACCAACGTTGTCAGAAGACAACGTCGTTCCGCGTATTTGCCTAATCGAGAATATACGTCCCAATACCAACCCTTACTCCCATATTCAAATTCAGACCTCCCAGATGTCATGTTGAGAGAACTAGAAACACACTAGGAGAAAAGTCAAATAATTATAAAATTACAAATATTTACAAAAAGAGAAGAAAAAAAACTTGTAAAGATAAAAGTAAAAGTCTAATTTGGAAAAATAGTTAATTTCTAAGTCCCCGGCAACGGCGCCAAAAACTTGTTGCGGCCAAACGCACACGCAAGTATACGCGGTCGTCAAGTAATAAAGTGACTAAAAGTCGGATGTCGATCCCACGAGGACTTGTGATTAACCATTAACTAAATTAGACTATCCTGATTATCAAAACAAGAATTAAACCTAGAAGTATTTGATTCTAAACTAATTACAATAAAGAAATATAAATAATGAACTTTAAACAGAGGAAGAGCAGATTTTTATGATATCAATGTAATGAAAACGATATAGGATTATGGGCTATCTAACATTCCTATTGTATTCTTCAATTGAATTGACTAACTAATTTATCGAGTCTATTGGTTGACAGGGTTAATATTGCTCATAAGAATCTGTCGAGTTCTTACTCGCCTATTCAAGCTAACCTAACGCCTATATGTCTATGGATTTAGAATCAACAAGAACGCATTTATAATTCCTGTATGTCAACCAAGCAAGGCAATTAGGTATATGTCTATCCTAACCGCGAATGCGTTCCCCGATGCCTAGGTTCAAGAACTTCTCTACTCAATCCTATATGCAATCTATAATTCCCACTTTCGAGTTCAACTCTAGATTCGTAGATATTATTCAATTGGTGATCAAGCAATCAAATAATTAAGTGCAGGATTAAATAAATAAACCAATATGATAAACTAAGCAATCAAAATCAATATCCGAATAACAATAGTCATGAAAGAACCACAGCCCTAGACGTGAAGCTTAGCTCCACATAGACATGGTAGAAAAACAACAAATCATACAAAGAAACATAAAAAGACTAAGTTGGTGGAAGAAAAGATGAAACCCGGCCTCCAAGGCGGCTCTGTGCTTGTGTTTTCCTCTCAAAAACGTCCTCCTCCCTCAAAATACCGTTTTTCCATGTATATATACCAAGTAGGGTTGGGCCCAAGCAATTATACCTTCTCCAATGTGAAAAGGGACATTTTTCCCGGGTTTGACTAGCGCGATTGCGCTAGTGGTCGCGCTAGTGGCCCAGTGTTCTGCCTGACGAGCGCGACCTGAGCGCGATTGCGCTATTGACGCACATTTTTCACCCTATTCTGCTTAGAATCTGGAAAAACGTAAAAGATGCAAATTGTATCCCTTTGAGTTAGCTTTCCAACTATATATTGTGGAGTCCAAATGGAGTTCTGAGAAAAAAGTTATATCTATTTTACTAGGCAGTGCGCAATATGCCTACTGGAGTCTTCGTTCGCTCTAACTATCATCCGTTGACCCCCAAACACGATCACGGCTTAATTCCTTAAACTTTTACTCAAACTTTAAAGCTCCAGATCACTCGAATTCATTCCATAACATCTACATAGCTCGGAATTACTCCTACAAGGCATAAAATACACCATTAGTGCAAAACACTAGCGATTAAAGCTCAAACTCAATTAAAGTGCAGTAAATTAGAATGTAATAATCGACTAAAATACGTAATTATAGCCTATCATCAACATGCTGCACAGAATTTCAAATAGACAGTTAAAACACGTAGGCATGCTTTCCTAATCTAAACTAAGCAATTAAACATAGTAGTGCAGTTCAACAAAGGAAAACAATTTATGATTTAGAAAGAAAACGGGATTTTTACAACAATAGCCCGTGTACGTACTCGTCACCTCACGTACACGTCACACATCAAACAGTACCAAACATCCAAAGGGGAAGTTCCCCCACACAAGGTTAGGCAAGCCACTTACCTCAAATCACTCAATCAATCCGAAATCACGCTCTTGCCACGAGTATCCAACTCCGAATGACCCAAATCTAATCAAATTAATTGCATAACGTAAATATAACTACAAGTAACTATTTAAGCTAAAGAATTCAAGGCTAAGGCAAGGAATTAGGGAAAACGCCCAAAAAGTCTCCCCGGGCCCACGACTTGGCATCGGGTAAAAGTCACAAATTACGAACACCCATTCACTAAAGAGTCCAACCATACTAGTTTCACTCAAATCCGGCTTCGAATCGATATTCAAATCCCAAAAATTCATTGTATGAAGTTTCTACAATTTTTCCCAAATTTCCACCCCAAAGTACTAATCAAATGATGAAATCATTGATATATTCATGTATATTAACCAAAATCCGAGTTAGAATCACTTACACCGATGAATTTCTTGAAAAACCCACAAAAAATCGCCACAAACCGAGCTCCCTAGGTCCAAAATGTGTAATAATGCCCTAAACCCCGTTTATAGTGCACCCTCTGATCTCCAGTATGCGGTCTGCGAAATTCCAAGTGTTGCCGTGCCTCCCAGCTTCTTCAATCGCGAAAAAAATGGTTCGGCTGCACTTTTGGTGGCTGCACTGCCAGGCTTTAGTATTTTCGCCATAACTTTCTCTATACCTATCCAAATGATGATTTCTTTATATTTCTGGAAAGTAGGAACGATGGGCTACAACTTTTATTTTTGAACCATCTCAATATTCCTTGTAGATCAAAAGATATAGGCTTCCAAAGTTGGATCTGCGGATCTGCAGAACTTCCCTGGAGCGCGGCCGCGACCAAAATTATGCGGTCCGCACCCCTCCCCCCCCTCCCTCCGCGGTCCGCAAAATTTTGCCGAGGTCTGCATTTTCAAGGCACCAGAACAACAGAGTTCCGGGAATGCCCGGACTCGCTCAAAACTCACCCGAAACACACTCGAGGCCTCCGAAACCTTAACTAAAGGCACCAACAAGTTATATATCAATATACGAACTTCGTCGAACCTTTCGAACTCTCAAAACAACATCAAAATACCAAATTAACCTCGGATTCAAGCCTAAGAACTTCTAAACTTCCAAGTTCTGCAAACGACACCGAAACCTGCCAAACCTCGTCCGAATAACCTCAAATTTTGCACACACGTCAAAAATGACACTACGAACCTACTCGAACTCTCGGAATTCCATTCTGACTCCGATATCAAATTTTTCCACTGCCAACCGGAAATCACCAAATTTCAAATTTTGCCAATTCAAGCCAAATTCTATCACAGACCTCCAATTTATATTCCGGACACGCTCCTAAGTCTAAAATCACCTATGGAGCTAACCGAGCCATAAAAATCCAAATCCGAGATCGTTTACTCATAAGTCAACTTTATCCAGTTGACTTTTCCAATTGGAACTTTTAAATAAGAGACTAAGTGTCTCAATCCCACTCCGAAACCACTCCAGACCCGAACCTACCAACCCGATACAACACAACACAACTGAACAACACATAAAGAAGTAGAAATGGGGGAAACGAGACTATAACTCTCGGAACGGCCGGCCAGGTCGTTACATCCCCCCTCTTAAACAAACGTTCGTCCTCGAACCAGTCTAGAAACATACCCGAAGTCTCAAATAGGTGTGGATATCTGCTCCGCATCTCTCGCTCGGTCTCCCAGGTGGCCTCCTCCATGGGCTGGCCTCTCCATTGCACCTTCATTGAAGCTATGTCCTTTTACCTCAACTTTCGGATGTGTCGATCCAAAATAGCCACCAACTTTACATCATAAGTCATATTATCCTCAAACTGAACCGTTCTGAAGTCCAAAACATGGGACGGATTGCCAACATACTTCCGAAGCATGGAAACATGTAATATCGGATGCACACTCGACAAACTGGGTGACAAGGCAAGCTTATAAGCCACCTCCCCTATCCTCTGAAGCACCTTGACAGGCCCAATGAACCGGGGGCTCAACTTGCCCCTCTTTCCACCTTCAACAAGACCTTTTCCCCAACCATAAATGACACATCACGGACCATCTGTCCGCGTAGCTCTTTTTCCTAGACTGTGCCGTGCGAAACCGCTCCTGAATAAATTATATCTTATCTAAAGCATCCTGAACCAAGTCTGTACCCGAGAGCCTAGCCTCATCCGGCTCAAACCATCCAACCGGAGATCTACACCTCTCCAATATAAAGCCTCGTACGGGGCCATCTGAATACTCGACTAATAACTCTTACTATATGCAAACTCCGCAAGTGGCAGAAATTGGTCCCATGAACCACCAAAGTCAATAACACAAGCGCGCAACATGTCCTCCAATATCTAAATAGTGCACTCGAACTGCTCATCCGTCTGAAGGTGAAAAGTTGTGCTCAACTCAACCTGAGTACCCAACTCTCACTACACGGCCCTCCAAAACTACGACGTGAATTAAGTACCTCTATCAGAAATGATTGAAACCGGGACACCATGCAGGCGAACAATCTCTCGAATATAAAGCTCAGCTAACCGCTCTGAAGTGTAAGTAGTACCAATAGGAATGAAGTGCACGGACTTGGTCAGCCGATCCACAATAACCCAAATAGCATCGAACTTCCTCGAAGTCCATGGGAGCCCAACTACAAAGTCCATGGTGATCCTCTCCCACTTCCACTCCGGAATATCTAATCTCTGAAGCAATCCACCTGGCCTCTGATGCTCATACTTAACCTGCTGACAGTTGAGACACCGAGCTACAAACCCAACTATATCCTTCTTCATCCACCTCCACCAATAGCACTGCCTCAAATCCTGGTACATCTTCGTGGCGCCTGGATGGATGGAATACCGCGATCTTTGGGCCTCCTCAAGAATCAGCTCCTGAAGACCATCTACATTAGGCACGCATATCCGGCCCTGCATCCTCAACACGCAGTCATCACTAATGGTCACATCCCTAGCATCACCTCGACGGAACCTGTCCTGAAGAACGAGCAAGTGAGGGTCATCATACTGACGCTCCCTGATACAGTCGTAAAGAGAAGACCTGGAGACCACGCAAGCCAATACTCGACTAAGCTCTGAAATATCCAATCTCACGAACTGACTGGCTAAGGCCTGAACATCCAATGCTAAGGGTCTCTCAACTGCTGGAAGATATGCCAAGCTCCCCAAACTCTTTGCCCGGCGACTCAAGGCATCGGCCACTACATTAGCCTTTCCCGGGTGGTACAATATAGTGATATAATAGTCCTTAAGTAGCTCCAACCACCTCCGCTGATGCAAATTAAGGTCCGTTTGCTTGAACAGGTGTTGCAAACTCCGATGATTCATATAGATCTTACAAGGGACACCATACAAAGAGTGACGCTAGATCTTCAAGGCGTGAACAATAGCTGTTAACTCGAGATCATGGACAGGATAATTCTTCTCATGCACCTTCAACTGTCTAGATGCGTAGGCAATCACCCTACCGTCTTATATCAATACCTCTCTAAGGCCAATCCATGAGGCATCACAATAGACAGCGTAAAACCCCGAACCTATAGGCAATACTAATACGGGGGCTGTAGTCAAAGCTGCCTTGAGCCTCTGAAAGCTCTCCTCACACTCCTCGATCCACCTGAACGGAGCACCCTTCTGGGTCAGCCTGGTCATAGGTGCTGCAGTAGATGAAAATCCCTCAACAAAGCGAAGGTAGTACCCCGCCAACCCAAGGAAACTACGGATCTCCGTAGCTGATGATGGTCTCGGCCAACTCTGCACTGCCTCCACCTTCTTCGAATCTACCTTGATCCCATCACAAGACACCACGTGGCCCAAGAATGCCACTAAATCAAGCCAGAATTCACACTTAGAAAATTTTGCATACATCTCTTCTCCCTCAAAGTCTGAAGCACGGTCCTCGGGTGCTGCTCATGATCTTCCTAAGACCGAGAATATACCAGAATGTCGTCAATAAATACAATGACGAAAGAGTTAAGATAAGGCCTGAACACGCTGTGCATCAAATGCATAAAGGCTGCCGGGGCATTGGTCAGCCCAAATGTCATGACAAGAAACTCATAATGACCATACCTGGTCCTGAAAGACGTCTTCGGGATATCCGCTCTCGAATCTTCATTTGATGATAGCCAGATCGCAATTCAATCTTGGAGAACACCCTGGCACCCTGTAACTGATCAAATAAATCATTGATGCGAGGCAAAGGATACATGTTCTTCACTGTAACCTTGTGCAACTGCCAATAGCCAATACACATACACATAGAACCGTCCTTTTTCTTCACAAACAAGATCGAGGCACCCCAAGGTGATACACTATCCCTGATGAAACCCTTATCAAGCAACTAGTGCAACTGCTCCTTCAAATCCTTCAACTCAGGAGGAGCCATACGGTAAGGAGGAATATAAATGGGCTGAGTGCCTAGCAACAAATCAATGCCAAAATCAATATATCTATCGAGCGGCATGCCCGGAAGATCAGTTTGAAACACATCAGGGAAGTCCCTCACTACTGGAACTGACTCAACAGTAGGGGTGTCAATACTGACATCTCTTACATAGGCCAAATACGCATCACAACCCTTCTCAACCATTCGCTGAGCCTTAAGAAATGAAATGACCTTGCGGGTAGTATAATCTAAGGTACCTCTCCACTCTAGTCGCGGTAAGTTTGGCATAGCCAGCGTCACGGTCTTAGCATGATAATCAAGAATAACATAATGGGGCGACAACCAGTCCATGCCCAAGATAACATCAAAATCTACCATACTGAGTAATAACAAATCGGCTCTGATCTCAAAACCACTAAGAGCAATCAAACACGACCGATATACACGGTCCACAACAAGAGAATCTCCCACATAAGTAGATACATAAATAGGGGAACTCAAAGAATCCCGAGATACCCCCAAATGTGGAGCAAAATAAGAAGACACATACGAATACGTAGAGCCTGGGTCAAATAATATTGATGCATCCCTATGACAGACAGGGACAACACCTGTGATGACTGAATCTAAAGCGACAACCTCTGAATGGGCTGGAAGGGCATAGTACCTGGCCTGGCCTCCCCCTCTGGGGCAACCTCAACCTCTCCGACATCCACCTCGAGCAACGTGAGTAGGCAGAGCAACAGCTGGGGCTAGAAGAATGGCCGGAGGACTCGGTGGAGCACGTGGAGGCTGATAAGTCTTTGGAGGTGCACCCCTCCTGACTCTGAGGCAATCCCTAACCATGTGACGAGCGTTACCACACTAATAAAAACCCCTTGGAGGATGCGGCGGTTGAGATTGACTTGGACATGACCTGGTGGACTGGCCGGTAAAAGCACCTCGAGCAGAAGGCACACTGGATACTAGCGGTGCATAATAAGGATCCTGAGGTCTAGGAGGAGCTGGAACACCGGTGGCTACTGGAAGAGCTGAATGAACAGGGCGACTCATAAAACCCCTACCATGGCGTGCTGCTGGTGCACGAGCTCCTGAATAATGATCAGTCTCTTGAGACCTCTTGGCCTCTCTCTCCTCTCTGTCCCGGGCAAACATGTCCTCAACTCTCCTGGAAATACTCACTGCCTGCTGATAAATGATATCCATCTCCAACTCCCTGGCCATACAGGTCGGAATACTGGGGTGGAGTCCTTCAATGAAGCGACAAACCCTCTCCCTGACTGTAGCGACCAAAGCCAGTGCATGTCGAACTAACTCACTGAAACGGACTGCATACTTTGACACAGTCATAACACCCTAGCGTAGCTTCTCAAACTCTGCGCGCCAAGCATCCCTGAGGCTCTGAGGAATATACTCATGCAATAACATCTCTAAGAACTAAGTCCAAGTGAGTGAGGCTGCCCCGTCTGGACTACTCGGCGCATAGGCAGGCCACCACTGGTATGTCGCTCCCTTCAACGAGAAAGCGGTGAAAGAAACCACGCTCGTATCCACAATGCCCATAGTGCGGAGAATACGATGACACTCCTCAAGAAAACCCAGAGCATTATATGAAGCTAGTCCGCTGAAAGTAGGTGGGTGATACTTCTTGTACTTCCCAAGTCTGAGCTGCTCTGCCTCAAAAGCAGCTACCCTGGTCTCATGCTGAACCGGAGCCACTGGGGGCATAGGAATATACTCTGGGGCCTGATCAACCTGGACCCTCTGCTCAGGAGTGCGGGCTGCGAGAGTCTGTGCCCCTCCCCCGGCCTAAGATGTAGCGAGAGCTATCGGAAGTAGTCCAGCCTGAGCTAGAGTGCTGAACATGCTCATGAACTGAGCTAAAGTCTCCTGGAGGGCTGGAGTAGCAATAGGAATCCCCGTGCCGGCCCTCCGGCAGGAGCTGCTGGGGGCTCCTCTAAGGCACTTAAGGACATTTACACTGATAATATTTGTTAACGGATTTGGTTATCTACTGTTCCTTATCCTATTGATCCTATTGTATTTCATGCCTGCCCATGATTCCTGTATTTCATTTATTAGAGCATTAGTAAATGTCGATGTTGACCCCTCATCACTACTTCTCTGGGGTTAGGCTCGATACTTACTGGGTACGCGTTGATTTACATACTTATGGTACACTTGTGCACTACATGTGCAGGATTTGGCAGGTTCACTTGGTGGTCATCCTGGTGCGTAGGCGCAACTGTTGAGGGGCTTATGGTGAGCTACTTTCTATGCTACGCACAACAGCCCTCAAAGTATCCATCCTATTTATTTGCTTTATCCTTTCTATTTATATCCCAGAATAATGTTGTATTATTATTAAACTCTTTAGCAGACGCTCATGCACTTGTGATACCGGGTTTTGGGGATGTTCAAGAATTTGTTATGGTTTTTCTTAACATTGGCACACTTGTATACTATATTTTAGTCAAATTGTATGTCTCTACGATTTTTAATGCGTTAATTTCTTTATCTAATAATTCAGAATGCCAAAATTAATAAAATGAATAATTTAGTTGGTAGTTCACCATTGTTGATACCTAATTTTTCCCTCATATATTTTTTTAAAAATGCATATATACTTTCAAAATAGTGCATGAGCATCAACCAGTATTTTTCCATAATTTTCTGTAATTTTAAAAGGATTTTAATTAATTTATTCCAACATTTTATTATCTAAATAATTACTAATTGCATCACAAATAATTTTATAATGAATTATTACTTGATTTTTATCATTTATATTTATATTAAGCTTTAATCATTTTATGCATAATTATATTTTGTATATTTAGGCTATAATTGCAATAACTTTGCAATGATAGTGAATGATGACTTTGTGGGTGCTCTGTCATAGTGAAGGGTGTGGATATTTCTACTTCAAATGGAGCTGGTGTAGTTGCAGGTGCTTCTACTTCAATTTCAAACGGCATTGGTGCGGCCACTTCAACTTCGACTGGCGGCTGTACCTGTACTACAATAGGACTGAGTGTGACTGCATGTTTAGGGTCATCACCTTCCCGAATAAGCCCAATCGACCCCTCAGGATCCCATTCTTCATCAGTTTCTATCACATTTACTCCTTCGCCCCTATGATCTGGGAGGGGATTGTTGCGGACATTTAGAGCGGCTTTCTTCGCTTGTATGACTTTGGTATCAATCAGGGTTTGAATCTTGTCTTTCAGAGTGTTGCATTCATCAATAGTATGCCATTTCATGCCGGAATGGTACGCACATGTTATTGCAATTATAAATAAAATTCAGCCTCATATCGACGCCCTGGTAGTCTCTATCATTTTAAATAAAATTCAAATTAAACGTGTTTTGGTGGATCCAGGTAGCTCAGCAAACATAATCAGATCAAGGGTCGTAGAGCAACTCGGCCTACAAGATCAGATTGTACCTGTATCCCGCGTCCTAAATGGCTTCAACATGGCAAGCGAAACAACAAAGGGGGAAATTATCTTGCCGGTAAATAGTCGGGACCACACAGGACACCAAATTCCATGTCATCGAAGGTGACATGAGATATAACTCACTCCTTGGGAGACAATGGATACACAACATGAGGGCAGTGCCTTCAACGCTTCACCAGATGATAAAGTTCCCAACAGATGAAGGAGTGAAAATGGTCTACGGAGAGCAACATGCTGCAAAAGAAATATTTGCAATCGAGGAAGTGGTACTGGTCCCAGAGCCTTTGACCTCAGAGAAATCGAGCACCAAGGGTAAGTAGGTGGCTAAATAGCAGTCACAGCCCCCGGCCTCGATGGAGTCGGAGCGACAAGTAAACAAAGACGAAGAAGAGGATTTCCTTACTCCTCGAACCTTCGTCGTTCCCGAAGAGTCCGATGCAACCAAGTCAACTATCGAGGAACTGGAGCAGGTCATACTTATGGAATACTTGCCTGAGAGAAAGGTATACCTGGAACGGGATTGACCCCCGAACTTAGGAAAACACTCATTCAATTTCTTATCGATAATATGGATGGCTTTGCTTGGTCCCACTTAGATATGACAGGGATTCCACCGGAAGTCACCACGCATCGGCTAAGTACCGATCCCAAGTTCAAAGCAGTGAAGCAAAAGAGGAGGCCTCAGTCCGAGGTAAAACATGCCTTCATAAAAGACGAGGTAACCAAACTTCTTAAAATAGGATCCATTCGTGAGGTAAAGTACCCTGAGTGGTTAACCAACATAGTTGTAGTTCCTAAAAAAGGAAACAAGCTTAAAATGTGTGTAGGCTATAAGGACTTGAACAAAGCATGTCCGAAAGATTCTTTCCCATTTCCAAATATCGATCGAATGATCGATGCCACGGCTGGCCACGAGACCCTAACTTTTCTTGATGCCTACTCCGAGCACAATCAAATTCAGATGAACCCGGAGGACCAGGAAAAGACTTCATTTATTACTAAATTTGGAACTTATTTTTACAACGCAATGCCTTTCGGGCTTAAAAATGCAGGAGCTACATACCAACACTTAGTTAACAAAATGTTCGAAGAATAAATAGGTAAAACAATGGAAGTCTATATTGATGATAAGTTGTTTAAGTCCCTGCACACAGAGGACCATTTAGCTCATTTGCAGAAAACATTTGAAATCTTGAGGAAATACAACATGAAGCTTAACCCGGAGAAGTCTGCCTTCGGAGTCGGTTCGGGTAAATTCCTCGGCTTCATGGTGTCAAGTCGGGGTATTGAGATTAACCCGATAAGATCAAGGCCACTGAGGATATCATGGTCGTGGATAGCGTGAAAGTTGTGCAAAGGCTAACGAGGCGAATAGATGCTTTGGGTCGGTTCATTTCGAGGTCGTCAGATCAAAGTTACTTTTTATTTTCCTTGCTCAAAAAGAAAAAGGATTTTGCATGGACCCCGGAATGTCAATGAGCCCTTGAGGAATTAAACTGATACCTATCAAGCCCGCCTTTGCTTCATACCTCCAAAGGTAGATGAAATGCTTTACCTATATTTGGCTATGTCAGCGATAGCGGTAAGTGGGGTACTAGTTCGAGAAGAGCAACGTTCACAATTTCCCGTTTATTACGTGAGCCGAACTCTAGGAGATGTTGAAACAAGGTACCCTCACTTAGAAAAATTAGCACTTGAATTAATAAGCGCATCTCAGAAGCTAAAACCATACTTTTAATGTCATCCTATATGTGTATTAACCACTTACCCACTTTGAAATATTTTGCATAAGCCCGAGCTATCGGGCTGATTGGCCAAATGGGCCATCGAACTTAGCGGGTACGATATCGAATATCAACCCCGAACGACAAACAAGTCTCAGATCTTAGCTGACTCCGTGGCCGATTTTACGCCGGCCCTCATACCCGAAGTGGAGAAAGAACTCCTGCTAAGCTCGGGTACATCATCGGGGGTATGGACCCTTTTTAAAGATGGTGCCTCGAATGTAAAGGGGTCTGGACTTGGCATTGTCTTGAAGACACCCATGGGTGATACCACTAGACAATCTATTAAAACTTCTAGATTGACTAACAATGAGGCTGAGTATGAGGCCATGTTTGCAGGTCTCGAGCTAGCTAAAAAGATTGGGAGCAGAAGTCATCAAGGCCAAGTGTGATTCTCTATTGGTGGTGAACCAAGTAAACAACAGTTTCGAGGTTCGAGAGGATAGAATGCAACAGTACTTGGATAAGCTACAGGTAACTTTGCACCGCTTCAAGGAATGGACGCTGGATCATGTGCCTCGGGAACAAAATAGCAACGCCGGTGCACTTGCTAATCTGGGATCCTCGATCGAAGAAGACGACATCGTCCCGGGGACTGTCGTCCAATTATCAAGGTTTGTGGTTGAAGAGGGTCATGCCGAGATAAATTCAACAAGTTTAACGTGGGACTGGAGGAATAAGTATATCGACTATTTGAAGAGTGGAAAACTCCCATCGAACCACAAAGAATCGAGGGCCCTATGAGCCAAGGCTGCGAGGTTTGCATTAAATGAAGATGGAACATTGTACCGAAGAACATTCGATGGACCGTTGGTGGTATGCTTGGGGCCAAGGGACACCGATTATGTTCTACGAGAAATTCACGAAGGCACCTGTGGGAACCATTCCGGTGCTAAATCTTTGGTCCGCAAAATTATCAGAGCAGGTTACCATTGGGATAGCATGGAAAAAGATACTAAGGAATTTGTCAAAAAATGTGATAAGTGTCAACGATTTGCACCGATGATCCGTCAGCCCGGAGAACAACTCCATTCAGTTTTATCCCCGTGGCCTTTTATGAAATGGGGAATGGGTATAGTCGGCCCTCTACCAACGGCCCCATGTAAAGCTAAATTTATTTTGTTTATGACTAATTATTTTTATAAGTGGGTGGAAGCACAGGCCTTCGAGAAGGTCAGAGAAGAAGAAGTTATTAACTTCATTTGGGACCACATCATATGCCGGTTCGAGATACCTGTCGAGATTGTATGTGACAATGGAAAACAATTTATCGAAAGCAAGGTGACGGAGTTCCTTGAGGCCCACAAGATAAAGAGAATTTTATCGACACCATAGCATCCAACTGGAAATGGACAGGCCGATTCCACAAACAAAACGATAATTCAAAACCTAAAGAAAAGGTTGGACGATGAGAAGAGAAAATGGAGAGAAGTTCTACCCGAGGTCCTATGGGCATATCGAACAACATCAAAGTCTAGCACGGGGGATACTCCGTTCTCTTTAGTTTATGGCTCCGAGGCCCTCATCCCTGTCGAAGTCAGAGAGCCCACCGCCAGGTTTCGACATGCGTCGGAAGAGTCGAATCACGAGGCCATGAATGCTAGCCTCGAGCTACTAGATAAAAAATGAGAAGCAGCACTATTTTGAATGGTCGCGCCAAAGCAAACGATCGAAAGATACTACAATAGAAGGACCAACTTCCGACACTTCGGAGTCGGGGACCTAGTTCTACAGAAAGTTACCCTCAATACTCGAGACCCAAATGAAGGGAAGCTAGGCCCGAATTGAGAAGGACCGTACCGAGTCCTCGGAGTTGTCGGAAAAGGATTTTACAAACTTAGCACGATGAAAGGTGAACAAGTGCAAACAATTGGAACGTATCACTACTCAACGATACTACTGCTAAGGTATGGATTTATTCTTCTTGTCTATTTGAGTTTAAAACTAACTCATTGCAGATTTTCAATCGAAGCTATCGAAGACACCTTTTCTGCACGAAGGCCTTAGGTTTTAAAGCATGCGTTGCACTCTTTTTCCCTTAGATCGGATTTTGTCCCAAATGGGTTTTACCGGCGAGGTTTTTAACGAGGCAACAACTATATGCTACCTAAGGAGAACTTAACAGTAGGCTTCTTTTCAATCAACCTCGAATACTGGGGGGCGTTACCCTCGGAGGTCATATTTTCGAGGAAAATACTTCGCGCCTAAGAGGGCCTCGATAGGAAAATTTTGTAATGGGCCAAACAGTCAAATTAACCGTGTCCATATAGAATAGCCGAGCCCCGACGGCGAAACATGTACGCATATATCAATTATTTGAAGAAGCATCATGTTTATCAAAAACACTTTGTGTCTCAAATAAGTCTACTATAATACGAGCTCTACACTTACAATTCTACGGGAAACGGCTCAAGGTCCAAAGCACGAATATAACCCCGAGACACTTGGGGACTGTCATCGATAGTCAGCTCGTCCAAGCCATCAAAAACTCTGACTCATAAGACCTCAAAGAGGCATCCCCTCAAAATAAAAGCCAAGGCCAATACACTCGGGGACTAACTTTTCGAACAAGTTTGAAAAGTTATCGGGAAACGAGTCCAAATGACATACCCGAAGGCTACGGCCATATTAAAGACTACGCTCATGAAAAAAGGCTACGGCCATATTAAAGACTAAGCTCATGAAAAAAGGCTACGGCCTAAACAATGCGGCTCGGAGACGTCCGACTTCCGCTATAAGTTAAAGGCCTTCAAATACTTTGAAAAAACCGGTTAAATCAGGCTACCCTCGACAAAAGAAAAAGGGGTTTCGATAAATTCAGCCCTCAAATAATATAAAGGCTTCGATAACATCAGCCTTCGAAAAAACCTCAAGAGGTATTCAATTATGTTTACACAAACAAACTATTAATAAGGTTCCGATCCATTGAACCTTCGAAAAACCCAATGGTTACAAAAAACAAATGCTAAGGCATGATTAAAATTTTCACTAAGTCTTTTAGCCGAAAAGAGGGAAAAATTATATAGCCATCTTAGAGGCCAAATTGGCCCGATCTAAAAGAGCCTAACGGCCGATCTAAAAGAGCCTAAGGGTCGATCTAAAAAAAGCCTAAGGGCCGAAATACATAAAGTTCGAGACACTGCTCTTAACTCAACTCGGACTCAAGAGTCCCGACGTCTTGAGCTCATATCAAATCAAACTTAGCTCGAGGATTAACGAAGCCTTAAGGGGTATTATATTGATCAATAAAAACCTAAGGGTTTATTATGTTATGGGCCCAAACCAGTACTCGAAATGATCATTTGAACTATACCATCAAAATATTACACAAAACAAAATGAAACTCAAAGGTTCTTTGTATTCACAGAGAATGTTTTACAAAAGGTATATTTACAACACCCATAAGGGTTACACAAAAAAGAAAAAGAGAACCTAATCTATTTTGGGGTTACGTCCCCGGAAGAACCTTTCTCGGGAATCGCACCCTCGGGGGTCATATTTTCGAGAGTCTCCTCCTCCTCGGTAACACCTTCCCCACCCTCGGAGCCACTCACAACATCTTCGTCATTTGAAGAGACAAGAAACCTGGCATCGGTTTCCTGCGCCTTTGCTTCGGCTATCTCCTCAGTGAGGTCGAACCCTCAGGCGTGGATTTCTTTAAGAGTCTCCTTCCGGGCTTGCCACTTGGTCAATTCATTGCTCCGTTTTTCCCGGTCGGAGGCCTCGCTCAGCTCCGCTTGAACAGTTGCGGTATCTCTTAAGTACATGGCAATGGTCTAATTAGTCGTGACCTTCGTCTTCTCAACTTCAGCCTCAGATTGTGCAGCTTTAGCCCGGGCTCCAGCAAGCTCTGCCTCTAACTCCTCGATTTTCCTGGCATGGGCCAGAACCTTCGCTTTAATGCCTCGGAGTTGAGTTTCGGCCAAGGTCAGTTGGACTGTAATAGCTTCCTTATCGGCAGCGAGCTGATCCATGTTCTTTTTCCACCTATGGCAATCAACTTTAACTTGATCAACCTCGCTTCGGAGCTGCCCGATCATCTCCAACTTTTGCTGCAGCTGAGATATCGAAGTGTTAGCCTCCGAAGTAGGGCCAAGAAGACCACACCCTATTAATATCATAGTACATGCTCATCTAGCTCGGCCTCATTTTTCTAAGCTTTGGCCATTTCAGCCAGAGGTCCTTAAGCTCTTCTTCCTTTTGGTTACAGAGGAGCCTCAGGGCCTTCTCTTTGCCCGAAACTTTCCTGAGCTCGGCCTCACATTGGCTCAGTCGGCTCTAAACTTGACGATGGCCTATACATGAAGTGAAAATATGCCAGTCAAAGGAAAGGAAAGAAAGAAAAGTTACAGCAATGAAAGTTAATATATTGCCTGAGAAAGGAGACGTTGAGCCTCTTCGAAAATGGTGGATGTATCATTGAGGCCGGTAATATCCTCAATCCCAGCATAGCAACCATGAAAGGGATCTTCCTCGAGGACCTTGCTCGGATCGGGCATACTTCGATTGCCTCCTCGAAATAATATGGTAAAGAAAGGGAGTGACCTATTGTCATGGCCCCGAGCTCTTCACTCGGGGCGTTCTGATTGGCATCGAGGGTTTCCGCACTCTCCCCTTTGGGTATATCTGTTGAAGGGGGAGGAACGATCTCACTCTCTAGGGACACGGGGGCCTTGCCCAAATCCTTCTTTGGGGTTCCCTCACCACGGGATGAGGTCTCTAGATCGGAGGGCTTGGCGACCTCGATTGGTTTCCTGGTTCGAAGCATTAACACCGACTCTTCACCATCATTTTCCTCATCATCCGGGGAATCATGGGCCAAATCTGCATCCACATGAGCAAATCTTTTTCGTAGCCTATGAGTAGGGGCTTTCTTGTCTTGAGGGTCTTTAGGCTTCGAAACCCTCTTTCTTCTGTTGTCCTTCCCCGATTTCTGGCCCAAGACTTGGTCCTTTCCCCGGGCGGAGCCGGCCTCATTTTGGATACATCTCTGATGCTTGCACAAGTGAACTAAATAAGTTGACTCTACCAGCAAATAAAAAATATCTGAAACTTGGGAAGAGAATTTACCATGATGTTTGGCCTCCCACTTGCCCCTCGATAAATCACGCCATTTGCGCTCATCGTAGGAGGAGGTGGCAGCTAATTTTCAAACCCAATCCTCGAGGTTGGGGACCGCGTGAGGTGCCCAGGCAGTGGCTACAGAAAGGGTGAAGGCATTGTAAGACATGAAAGTTGAATATGAATAAATACTGGGAAGAAGAACTCCACTTTCGATTAAAGTTCCACCTCTCCGGGAACGACATTTTATCCCTGAGGATGACATCCGAAGTCCTTACTCTGACGAACCGGCTCATCCAACCTCGATCTTTGGTTTCGTCATTACTGTGAAAGAAGGCTTTCGTTGTTCGGCGTTGCAGCTTGATAAGCCCTCGAAACAGCTGGGGCCGATGCAATCGAATCAGGTGGTTAAGGGTGAATTCCAACCCCTCGGCCTTTTCGGAAAAGTAGCGCAACATGATCACGATACGCCAAAAAGAGGGTGAATTTGGTCGAGGGTGACTTCGTATGTTTTGCAGAAGTCGATCACCACCGGATCAAGGGGGGTCCGGTGTGAAGGGGTAAGTGTAAACACTTAAAAAACCCTCCATGTGGGTAGTAATGCTTTCCTCGGGGCTCGGTATCTGAACCAAGACCTCGTTGCCCCAGCCGCAGTCCCTCTTCATTGCTTTGAAGTTCTTCTCCGATATCAAACTAAGATATCGAGACGCATGCTCGCATCGGCCCGGGAGATCAGGGGGATTTTCAATACCAAAGTTTTTTTTAATTACACAAGGGTCGGGGGTGATTTCTTCAAGAGTCGGCGGCACCACCGGTTTGGCCGGCTGAGAGGTAGACGAAGTCGACGCTTTATCTTTTTTGGGGACCGTTTTGAAAGTTTTAGCCATGATTTCAAGCTAAAGGATACAGACTGTGTCAGAATGTGGTATTTTTACAAGAGTGGCATTTTCCGGCGCTTAAAGAGTTGGTGGAAACAGATAATTAGAGAAAGCGATGAAGAAGGGAAAGATATAATAAAAGAGTAAAGTTCTTTACTCAAAGGAATAGCCACATATTTATAGAAGGGCAGCAGCGGTTCGGCGGCGTTAGTGGCTGACCAATACTGGCGTGCATTCAATGTTTTGGGGAAGTGAACCGACGGGACATTTCAGTTGCTTCGAGCGCCTACGTCACGAAAATGACGTCATCGCTAAAGACTCCGGGAAAAGGAGGATCAAATCGTTTCTTATCATCTTACTCTAAGAAATGCGGGGACTATCTGTATGCGGTCAAAATCATCAGGCTCCGATTTATAGGCTCAAGGGTCCATCCTAGGCCCAAGTCCGACGAGGTCGAGTTCGAGCCCGGTGGACCAGATTCGAGTTCGAAGACAGAATACAATGCTCGAGAGATAGGAGTACGAAGAGTTCCAAGGCTGAGTATGCTCGACCCCGAAATTGTACCGTTATGGATTTACAACAGAATGAGCTAGATTCCTGCCACGTCCCCAAAATCATGGCGCAAATCCCGTAGTAGGATCGTACTATTCCGTACTAGGCGGTGAGACAGCTGTACCAAGAATATTCCTTACTATAAATAGAAATATATCTTATTTAAGGTTCCCCTATTATATAAAGGGGACCCCAATCATTTGTAAGATCCATCTAATCATTGAGCAAAGAATATACTCTCTACGTTTTGCCTATTGTTCATCAGAATTGTCCTTTAGCTCTATTGCTCTTACTTTACTTTTCTTGCTTAATTGTTCTTATTGTTCTAAACCCACCTCGAGGTCACTAAGCTCGAGGTCACTAAGCTCGAGGTCATTGCTGCTGAGTTACATTGGTTTGATTCACTTATTTCTTTCACTTCTACTTCATATTCCTTGATTATTAATTGGTATTGAACTAAATTACATATTTTTAAGACCACAAATCAAATTTAATTATTACTCGTATTTTCAAGATAAACAAGATTAAAAAAGGCGATAACTCATGACTGTACTAGACTAATTAAAAAAGGAATAACTTATAAATATACCAGCTTAAAAATATAATGCAAAATCACATAAGGAAAGTGTTGAACACTTTTTAGGGTTAGCAGTTTTTTATATTTGTTAATAATTTGTTAATAATATGTGGAAGTTACGACACTAGTTTTAGCACTTTCATAAAATAAGTAAAATGTGTATAAAGAACTTTTAATTGTTGGTAATATAACATACACATGTTTAATAATAACTAGAAATATGCATGCAAAACAACTACCTAAGTGTTCAGGTAAAGTTAAACGATCGTTTACCATTCAATCAAATGCTTCTCCTATGATACTTTTGTACAATGAAGCAAGTACTAGCACGAACATAAGAAAAATTACTAGAGTAGATCTACTCCCTAAACATGATTAACACGAATATCATTTTAGAGCTTCCAATGTTTTTTAGTTTTAATATTATAATGCAAGCATATTTTTGAACAATATTTATATTGTTTTCAAAGGTTTATTATCATTACTACGAGAGACACGCTCAATATGCTTACCCTAAATC
Organism: Nicotiana attenuata; assembly: GCF_001879085.1. Classification (NCBI taxonomy): domain Eukaryota; kingdom Viridiplantae; phylum Streptophyta; class Magnoliopsida; order Solanales; family Solanaceae; genus Nicotiana; species Nicotiana attenuata. Next base: position 10,255,877 of record NC_031998.1, read on the forward strand.
TAATACTTATTTTATCTTTTAAAAATAAATTTAACACTAGATAAAATAGCTATTTAATTATTTACTTAATATTTAAAACTTTAAACTATATAGAAACTCCTATTTAGGAATTTTAAATTCAATTTAATTAATTTTAAGTTTAATTATACTTTTCTTATTTGAATTGTATATAAGATTTGAAATGCCACAAAGACTAGAAATCGAGGGTTCAGTATTCTAAAACAAACTTTAAATAGCGAAAAACATTCTAGCTACGGACATGAAAGGCCTCTTTGCTCTAAGGATAAACTTCTTTTCTTTTTCCATTTCTTTTTAAAATTCTTAGGATGATTGAAATATTTGTGCAAAACAAATGCCGTATATTTTCTTTCTACATGCTCTTTTGAAACTTTTCCCATAGAAGACTTTAACCAAAAAAAGAAAAAAAAAAGTATCTGATAACTTTCAAAAGAAATATACTACTTAATTAGCAGAAAAATAAAATCTTTGAAAAACTTTGCGAAATCTTCAATCCGAAAGTCTAAGACAATATATAAAACGGAGTTGTCTCCTTAAATTAACTTCATTCGTTCGGTTAATTGCCCTAAGGAATCATGTTAGGATTTTTATAGCTTTTTCTTAATTAAATACTACTCTGTAAACAATAAAATACTTCCCACATCTAAACTTATATGTTCTTTAGAATACTATATGTAAGTTTAAAGAAAGTAAATATTTTTTTTTTAAATGAAGCATTCGGGATATACACGCAATTACTAGTAATAAAAAGGTGCTAAATATTTCCTTTTTGGTAAAAAAAAAAAAAAACCATCGGTTTTAATTATACTATTAGCAGAAATAATGACGCTGTTTTATGTCAATAAATGTATGCTTTTTAGCATGTATTTTCCACCATTAAAATTGGTGAAGTAACTTTATATTTATAGGCAGGCTTATTTAATAAATATGAAAATTGTGCCAAACCCTAAGTTACGCCTCCGAGAGACTTATTTAGCCCTCTTTCTAGTAATTGATGATGCGGCGTAAAAGAGTTATGTCATTGGCGGCTACAATTATATTTTGCCTAATTAGCATGACCTAAATAATTTTCTATCTAATTATTGTTAAACTTAAGACTTCTAATTTTTTAATCAGAGGCGAAGTTAGAATTTGAAACATGTGGTTCAAAATTCTAATTTTTTAAAATTATTGAAGCTAGTGGAAAGTGTAGATGAGAAGGAGAAGAGGGTGAATATGGAGCAATATAAGTTGCAGTTATGGCGGCCAAGACTGCAGCTTTTAGTTGTTTGTATGAGGAACTCGAGGGCCGAGGTGGGGATAAGAGGTTGTTCAGGTTAGCCAAGGTACGAGAAAGGAAGGCTCATGACTTGGACCAAGTGAAATGCATCAAGGACGAAGAAAGTAGAGTTTTGTTGGATGAGGGGCTTATCCGTCGGAGATGGCAGACCTACTTTCATAGTCTCTTGAACGAGGAGGGGGACATGAGCATTGTATAGGGTGATTTGGAACTCCCTGGGAGTTGTTGTGACTTTGGGTATTGTAGGCAGATTAGAGCTGATGAAGTGGATGAGGCTATGCGTAAGATGAGCAGGGGCAAAACGACCAGGTCGGATGAAATTCCGGTGGAGTTTTGGAAGAGTGCGGCAAGGCAAGCTTGGAGTGGATCACTAGGTTATTTAATGTTATTTTTAGAACGAAGAAGATGCCCGAAGAATGGAGGTGGAGCATTATGGTTCCTATATGCAAGAACAAGGGTGATATCCAAAAATGCATCAGTTATCGGGGTATCAAGCTGCTTAGCCATACTATGAAAGTTTGGGAGAGAGTGGTAGAGCTAAGGGTGAGGAGGAGTGTGTCTATTTCCGAGAACCAGTTCGGGTTCATGCCGGGGTGTTTGACTACAGAAGCCATCCACCTTGTTAGGAGATTGATGGAGCAGTATAGGGAGAGGAAGAAGGACTTGCATATGGTGTTCATCTACTTAGAAAAAGCGTACGATAAAGTTTCGAGGGAAGTTTTGTGGAGATATTTGGAGGCTAGAGGTGTACCTGTTGCCTATGTTAGGGTGATTAAGGACATGTATGATGGAGCAAATACCCGAGTGAGGACGGTGGGTGGGGACTCAGACCATTTTTCGATTATGATGGGGTTGTGTCAGGGGTCGGCACTCAGTCTTTTTTGTTTGCCCTGGCGATGGACGTACTGACGCGCAAGGTGAGGTGCCATGGTGCATGCTATTTGAAGATGATATGGTATTGATTGACGAGCCGCGAGGTGGTGTGACCGCGTTGTTAGAGGTATGGAGGCAGACCCTGGAGTCTACATGTTTCAAGTTGAGTAGGACCAAGACAGAATACTTGGAGTGTAAGTTCATTGATGAGACTCAAGGGGGGAAGGAAATGTGTGAGGCTGGACTCGCAGGTCATCCCTATGAGAGAAAGTTTTAAGTACCTTGAGTCTATTATTCAGAGGAGAACGGAGATTGATGAAGATGTCACACATCGTATTGGGGCAGGATGGATGAAATAGAGACTCGCTTCTGGTTTTTGTGTGACAGGAAAGTGCCACCGAAACTTAAAGGTAAATTCTACAGAATGGTGGTCAGACCGACGATGTTATATGGGGATGAGTGTTGGTCAGTTAAGATCGCTCATGTACAGAAGATAAAGATAGCAGAGATGAGGATGCTGAGATGGATGTGCGGACACACCAGGTTAGATAGGATTAGAAATAAGGTTATTCGCGACAAGGAGGACAAGATGCGGGAAGCGCGACTTTGGTGGTTTGTTCATGTGAGGAGGAGGAGCACAGACACCCCGGTGAGGAGGTGTGAGAGGTTGACATTGAAGGGACTACAGAGAGGTAGAGGTAGGCAAAGAAGAGGTGGGGAGAGGTGATTAAGCAAGACATGGTACAACTTCAGTTGAACGAGGACATGACCCTTGATAGGAAGATATGGAGGTCGAGAATTAGGGTAGTAGAGTAGGTAGTCTAGAGTGTTCATAACAGTAGTATTGGCACGCAGTCTCGCCTTCTGTTGGCAGTATGTTTTTATGACTAACCGTTATTTTCTTTCATTGTTGATCACCTTACTATCTTGATGTTTTTATTATGCTTTTATATGGCTTTTTGGTGTTGTCCCTTCTTGTCTATATTTTCATTAATGTGGCGCTTATGATTTTCTGAGCCGAGGGTCTATTGGAAACGACCTCTCTATCCTCACAAGGTAGGGGTAAGATCTGCGTACACACTACCCTCCCCAGACCCCACTGGGTGGGATAATATTGGGTATGTTGTCGTTGTTGTATTAAATTTTAAATTAATAATTCGTACATACTCAAAGAATTTCCTAATACAAATACATAGTGTGAACCAAAGCTACTGAATTTGGCTAAATCTATAAGTCAAAACTACTCAAATTCCCTAAATCTTTCTCTAAAAAGAAGTATTAATCTATACTATAATATAATAGAAAATCCCAAGCTAATGTAGTAGAACTCCTCTAAACCAATCGATATGCGACTGCTTCATTTGTGAGATATCTACTATTAATAATATTTTCTAATATATAGAAGAGCCTTGGAAGCGCTGGCCGTCGTCTTGCCAGCTTGCCGACCAAGGCTCTTTTATAATTGTTTGATCATTTAAAGTGCCTCTAAGTTTTGATTGAATAAGAGGGAATAAGCACACAGGAGGTCAACATGCCTGCTTGGCATAACTGAGGGTGTTTCAGTAACTTCATGAAAAGTGAGCAATATCATTGGTCGAAAAGTAATTGTTCTGTAGTTGCTATATAAAGTTTTCAGTGCCCTGACGAAATTACCCTTGCTTACCTCATCAACCATCAGCCCATCCCTTGTACCACTTTTTGAAGTTTCATTTTTACCCCTGTTTTCATCCTTTATTACATATTTGCTTGTATGCGTTATACTCCCTCCGGTCCAAAATAAGTGATTTTTTGGATGTTTTCATACAGATTAAGAAATTCACTTTTTAGCATTAATTAGCAATGGAATTGACCATATTAACCTTTACTATCTCACATATATACTTCTAACACATATTCCAACACTATTTACTCCAAGGACAATATAGGAAAAAATAATTAATTCATTCTTGAAATCTGGAAAAATCACTTATTTTGGACCACAAAAAAAAAGCCAAAAAATCACTTATTTTGGACCGGAAGGAGTAGTAATTTTGGCAAAGTTTGGGCACAATTCATATTCTAAAAAGTAATAGATATGGTGAGAGACACCTGACATATTTTCTCTCTCTTTCCCCCGATCTCCATAATTCTACTTTTTGACGGACCAATGTATTCTTCTTAGTTTTATCTTTTTAAAATTGCAGGGATACTCTACACAAGAATTCATGCTTTTTACCTCTACTTTAAATAAATAAAACAAGGAATTTTTATATTCCTATGCCACATAGGAAACCTTTTTACCCTACATGTTTAAGGTTTGAGTAAATTACACTTAGTATACCAAATTATCAATCCTATACCATGCTTAATTAAGGGTCTAATTAATGGGCTGTTTTTACTCCTTAATTAAAGGTATCCATATCTAATTAATGGGCAGTTTTTACTCATTAATTAAAGGTATCCATATATCTCACGTTTCTCTCTCCTTACCCCTCACCCCCTCACCCACGTTTTTACCCATACCCCACATTCTTTCTTGTTCTTCATCCACTTGCAAGATCAATCAACGAAAGATGTCCTTGAGATGCATTAGCCAGCGAAATCTCATTATATTTGAATGTCGTGCCAATTTCCTCTGCAACAATTGTTTTTGGGTACCAAACAAAATTCCCTCTTCTGGAAAAGTCAAAAATGAGAAATTTATTGGTAAAGAGACTAATATGAAAAGCTGCCGACAACTTCTCCAAACGACTTAGAAATACTGACTGTTGAAGCCCTCACCTAGATTTACTGTTTGTCGTGTATTTTGTAGTGTAATTACAGTGTAATTGTAGTGTAATTGTAGATTTAGTGTAATGGATATGATCTGTTGAAGTCCTCACCTAGATTTACTGTTTGTAGTGTAATTGTAGTTAGTTTGTACTTTATGTAGAACATTTCACGATTAATTGTAGTTATTCTTATATTAGGTACTTAAACTGTAGGTAATTTTTAGATGTTTACCTCCAAGTTCTATGTAATATTTGTATATAATTGTCAGTTGAATATAAATTACACAACAAAAAATAAGAAATAAATACTCCAATCGTAGAAATGTGTTATCCACAATTAATCTGTAAACTGTCTACAAAATTTTACAAAAACTACAAATTAACTACATTTAACCTACATTATAACTACAATCTGGAAACAATTTACACACGGAAGTTCTTCAAGTTGGAATTGGCCACAACTACATTTCTTGTTTTCTAGACACACAATGTACCGCTTCACACCATCCAACGCAGTATGTATATGATCTGTTGAAGCCCTCACCTACATTTTCAGAACAAACACAAAAAAAAAATTACAATATTAAAAATATAGTATCTACAATATATCTACATTTTATCCACAAATTAACTATAAACTACAAGTAAACTACAATTTGCCTACAATTTATCTACAATCTAGAGACATTGTATATTAAAATATTTTTTTCCTGCACCAAATAAAGAACTTGTAGTCAAATTGTAGATATATGTAGTAAATTTGTAGATAATATCATAAAACTAAAATTCTAAGCATTTTCGAACTACACAAACCTGCATTCTCATCTACCACAATGGCATCAACTTCAAAATCTCTAAATCTGCCATAGTTATCCCAATTCCCATTCAATTTTAGCATTATTGGGATTTTTGACATGATTTCGTGTAGTTGAGAGAAAAAAGATGAAGAACAGATATAGGTTCGACAATTTGAGTACTGAGGACGATGAAGAACAATTTTGAATTCTACAATTTGTATTGCGTTGTTGAAGCTTCTGAAGCTCTGCGTTGTTTTCGAATTGTAGTGCAAGAAAGAATTACGCAGCAATCAGATCTCTTTCCGTTTCAAATTTCGAATTTAATGTGGAAAGAATCAAACGCAGATTTTGTGCCTTTTTTTCGCGCGTTTTAAATGGCAGAATCTGCCTAATTATCGATTGGTATATAAATTGTAGTTAAAGTGTGGACTGGGTGGGTAATTAACAAATTATGCACATTTTTTGTAATAAAGTTTCATATATGGTATAGGAAGGAAAAAATCCCATAAAACAAGATACAAGATGTTATAACAAATTATATAGTACTGATAAACCAGTTGAACCATAGGAAAGGCTAGAATCTAAAACTAAAGATTAAATCTATCTCTACATTTAAAATGGAAAAGACTCAACTTTTTAAAGGAACTCAGAGTTGCAAACTGATTTTCATTGTTTAACATAACTTTAACAATTCAATGAAAAGTTACCATCAGCCATAGTACTTCAAAAACGAAAATTTATTTATTTTTATTTTAAATTAACATAGTTTATTTCATAATACAACAATAATTGTAGCATATAATATTTGTTCTTCCATGCTAAATATCAGTTGTTACTAATAGTGGGTTATCTAATATTTGATCTTTAGTTAAAAAGAAAATTATCATGCATATGCTAGATGCCATGTTAGAGTTCAAGAAAATTATCAAAAATTACATTCTAAATACTACATTAAAAGAAAGGAATTTTTATTGTGCATTTGCAAATTAAATAAAAGAGAATTATATTCCATAATTCTAAGGTACATTGGATGGTTTAATTCCACTATTATAACCATGCATTACAACTTGTAAATATACTTAAGCAGAAAAGAATAAAATTATAACAGAAAGCACCAAATTAAACTGAAAGTTTAAAATACCATAAAAATAAAAAAGAATAATATGAGCCGTGCACCGTTTCAACTATTCAATATTGTTTATATGATTTTGTGTAACATTAAAAATTTTAATATCTTATGATTACTCTCTAATTTTTTGCTTTTTAAATTTTCAAAATTTGATCCTAATGGCCCACCCAACCGATTAAACTAAAAATAACCAGTATATATATATAAATCATGTATAATCTATTTATACCAGCTAAAAAAAGTAAATTGTGAATTCAATCCACTTTTTATATAAGGATTTAGAAAAAACCTCAATATGCAATATAGTGTATTAGTGTTTGGGCCCATGCTAAGCATGGGCCATCCTTTACTAGTTTCAAAATGTTTGACAATTAACGGCACTGTTTTTTCTACGAGTTTTAATGTAAAAATAGCACGGTCTAGCCATTTTTGGGATTGGTCATTCAAAAATAGCCAGCGTTTACCAAGTCAATGAAAAATAGCCACTATTTTGCTGTAACAGAGACCGGTCCAGCATAATATACTGGAGATTCGAGCACTTGTGTGTGAACTTCCAGCATATTATACTGGACCGATATACTTTGCTGGAACTCCGGTATATTATGCTGGAGTTCTAGTGTACTTATGTTGGAACTCCATCATATTATGCTGGAGTTCCAGCATACTTATCCTGGAACTCTAGTATAATATGCTGGAGTTCAAGTATACTTATGCTGGAACTCCAGCATAATATACCGACGTATTTTTCGGGTTTTGAACAGTGTTTTCGCTCAGCTTTATCTTTACATTAAAAGTGGCTAAATTTTGATTACTTTTGAAACTGGGTTATTTTTGAACTACCTTGTAAATCTGGCTATTTTTGAATTTCTCCCAGTTTTAATAGTTCAATTTCGTTAGATTGTATTTTTTTCAGAGTGTAGTATCTTCTATTTGGAAAGCCAAAAGTGCTTATTTTTAATTTTAAAAAAAATATCTAAGCTTTCATCGAGTTGTAATGTTTGGTTAAGCTTTTGGGAAAGAGATGGAGTAAGTACTTTTTAAAAGTAGTAGAAGTTATATTTTAGAGGCTGAAAAAAGTATTTTTCTCCAAAAGCATGTTTGGAACCTAGGTCAAGTACAAAATTATTGCTCTAACATTGGCAAAATTGTGTTTCAATGAATTACGAGGTATTTGGTCAAAGCTTTTGGAAGGAAAAAAAGTAATTTTGAGTAGAAGTAAAAGTAATTTTTGAGAAGTAGAATAAAGTAGCTTCTTCCTAAAAATACTTTTTTGAAAAGTACTTTAAAATAATTAGAAGCACTTTTTAAAAGTTTGGCCAAATACTAATTAATTTATATATACCTTTGCAAGTGGATTCAATCTTGAGGTTAGAGACTTCCTGCTGATAACGTTTTAAGAAATGTAGCTCAAAGCAACAATATAAAACAAGAAGATAAGTAGAATAAGAGAAGAAGAGATAACTTTCTTATTTCATCAAGTGTTCAAGTATGTTCCATCTCACATTTCATGCCTCTATTTATACTATTACATATGAAGGTTACAAAATGATTGTCTTAAACATGACATTAACAATTGAGATCATGGAGGAAGATCATGGGGAGGGGTTATGGAGGTGTAGGAGTTACAATCATAATGATGATGAGTAGTGGGAGGTTATTTACATCATGGGTGAAAGTAGTGGAAGTAGATATCCACATTTACTAAAGATTTTATAACAGAAAAGTATTTTTCAAATTAATTAGCCAAGCACAAACTCTATCTCACCGAAGTACTTTAAAAGTATTTTTAAAAAAGTACTTATAAAAATAAACTGGTTTTTAGCTTGTTTGACCAAGCTTCTAAAATCAGCTTACTTTGAGAAGTGCTTTTCTCAAAAGTACTTTTTAAAAAAGTGTTTTTGGTGAGAAACATTTTATGTTTGGCTAATTAATTTGAAAAATACTTTTGAGCAGTACTTAGTGTTTGACCAAGCTTTTGAAAATTGCTTCTAAGTGTCTTAAAAGTGTTTCTCAGAAAAGTACTTTTGGAGAAAATCTATTTTTTTCTGCTTCTCAAAAACTACTTCTGGTTCTCCTCAAAAGTACTTTTTTTCTTTAAAAGTTTGGCCAAACCCCTCAATTTTAGGCCAAAAACACTTTTGGCCCAAATAAAGCTTGGCCAAACAGGCTATTTAGAAGCTTGGCCAAACAGGCTGCCAAACAAGCTATTAGCCAAACACAAGTTGCTATCTTCAAAAATATTTGTTGACGGATACTTTTGACAAAAAGATACTTTTCAAAATAAATAGATTGTAGAAATTTCTATTATATAGAAAAGGAAAGATGGTCAACCTAGGGCATATATGTAACATTTCGAAAAAAATTATTGTATTGCTTGCATTTCTTAAATGCAAATTGTGTCCTCCTTAATATACGTGGACCCCACATTTTTTTGACCACAACACTCCTTTAAAAGTTTAAATGAACTGTTGATTAGACTACTTTTGCAGAGTTACTTCATGCGGATACTCATTTCGAATGTTTTTTCTCATTTGATAAAATTATTAATTTTTGTTTTAGTCAGCTAAAAGTTTTCACAGAAAAAGTAAATTTAATTTTTAAATAATAAAGCAACAAAAAGAAATATAAATAAATATTTACAAGATTTTCATATTTACCCATACTATTTTGACACAATTTAAAAAATAAAATTAAAAGGTTTTCATGTATTCACATATTCGAAGGCGATTTCAAACCTAAAAGTTTTATATTCAAAAGTAATTTTAAAAACTATAGTTTCTTAAACCTTAAAAGTTAATTTAAGTGATGATATTTGTTCATCTATTCTAGGGGGTTATCTCTTATGTACTTAATTGATGTGAAAATTTAATTTATATGATTTGAACTCCATTCTTCCATGATAAGTTTTCAACAATCTATAAATTGTCTTAAAATATTTTATATTATTTCATTATAAAAATTAACATATGATAAATCTATAGAAAAAATAAAAACATTTCTCTTATATCCTTAATTAAAAAAAAAACTCCCTATAATTTATATAGACTTCTATCAGATATTTATTATCTTATCAACAGTAGCATCATTTTAAACGAGTTATAATAAAATATAATTTGAACTACTATATTGAATTACTATAATTTATATCATGTTAATATTTGTTTAGTGCAGTTGGTTCTCTTTGTTTGAAGTAGTAAATTGCTTCTTTAGGGATGTAAGTCTCCTTGGAAGTTCTCTTTGTTGACTGTACTAAGAAATTCTCTTGATTTTGTTGTATACAAGACATAAAGTAAAATCATAAGTTTTTTTTTTTCAATTTTTCTCGTATTGTAAAGAATGATGTTGTTCGTTTTAACTTTTATAAGGTAGTTGATTGTTCCCACTATTGAAACACTTGCAAGACCAAATGGATGTATTCAAAATTAGTTTACAAATAGATCGGTAAGTTTTTTATTGTAGAAAAATTGTTAATATAAATTACACTTGTACCTTTAATGTATTATCTTGTTAAAAATTTAAATATAGTGGGGAAATAATACCATTCAATCAATTTTACAATTTGATGTTTATATTTGACATTGATGTTAAAATGAGTATTATAGCACATAGTCTTTTTATGTTAATAACTGGAGCAACTTAAGCAGGTTATAATTTATAGTTTAATTTTTTGTAAATTATTAAAATAAATTAATTATAAATTGTGATCCCCAATATCATTCTCTATCAGTTATTAAATGGATATAACAATGATAGATTTATTTATCAAAATATTAATTGAGCACCGACAAACAACAATTTTAAGATTACAATGTTGGGCCCGTATACAGGCCTTCCCTCATCTAGTTTGATTAAATGAGCTAATATAATAGAGTAGTTTTTTCAACTATAACTACTATATTGTTAAATCAACTTCTTAAATAATATCGCAAAAATCGGATAGCGAGAGAGTAACATATTATTTGTATAACAAGTTTAAGTTTTATCCATTATAATTGTAATGTATTTACAGAAATTACTTAAAGATAAAACCAGAAATTTATTATGATAAATATTTATTAAAAATATGATATATTTTTTAAATCAACCCACTTTTGTCAATGCATTTTTCTTTTTCATCGACATAAAATTAATTAATATAATATAAAAAAATGTTTATTAAACCCACCATGAGTAGTATATAGAGTTGATTATAGATTCTTGTTTTTGGTATAGAATTAAATTCTTTTAGAATTAGGATAGTAATAAATAGGTGCCAATGGAATGGACCAATTGGGCCAAAACTCGTATAAAATAACTGGACCGATTCGACTTCCACTCAAAATCCTCACCCTCCCCACGTGCTAACTTCGAAGCTTTCTGTATCAGAGTCTCAACAATGGCGGCTTCGTTACAATTCACTGCAACACCACTCAACCAACTCCAATTTCATTCAAAAACGCTGCCCAAACACGCCGCTAAATGGAGTACTATTCGCTGTTCCGCGGCGCCACCCACCAAAAGCTACAACATCACTCTTCTCCCCGGCGATGGGATTGGACCTGAAGTTATTTCTGTTGCCAAAAATGCCCTCCAACTCGTCGCTTCCCTTGAAGGTATGTAAATTAAAGATTCGAATGTGTTTGACTTACTTTTACTGCATTTATAAACAAATTTGCTGATAGTAATTGTAATGTAGTGTTGCTAATATATGCTTATAATTGTGTAAGTAATTTTATTTACAAAATATTTACACAATCAGGTCATTTATGAGGTAATTACTGGCAAGGACGGACTAGCTCTTTGGTTACGGGTTTGGTAGCTTTGGTCCAAATGCCATATTTGTCTTACTGTATATGTGCAAATTATTACTCCCTCCGTCCCAACATATTTGATGGTGTTTTGGAGTTTAAAGGAATAAAAGGAAGAATTTTGGAACTTGTGGTATAAAATGAGCCATAGATAATTACTAAATATAGAAAAAAAAAGAGTATCACATAAATTAGACTGTGAAAGTAATTTAGAACCCACAACTCTAAACACATTAACTTCAAGTCCTGGCTCCCCCTTTTACTGGTATATCTCAGGATAATCACTCTTCATTAGATAATTCTGAAATGAGTAATTATAATTCTGGAATTAATTCCTCTCCTCTTCAATTAACTATGAATGTTCTTTATTGAATTAGGAATGTGTTTTCTGGGATAATGTTGGGTGAAGAGGGGTGGTGGGGGTGCTTCTCTGTTGTAATTTTGAAGCATTGCTTGGATTTTCGCGAATTCTTTGGGCAACTGGGTTCAATGCAAGATTGATTTTTTTTTTGAGTTCGGTTTTATTTTCGATCTCCATGATTTCTCGCATTTTGTTTCTCCATGCTGTGTTTTGGACTGGTATGTTCTTGGTTATGTATTTTTCCAGCTATTTGAGTGGATAACTTTGACTTATTTGTGCTAAATTCTTATTTGATTTTCTAGTGAACTAAATTTTTTAGTTTTGTTTTATCTTGTTGACCTGGAAATTTTAAGAACATGGTTAGGAAATCGAAATGATGTAAAGTTGCTCCAATTTCTAAGTTTAACTAGTATAAACATTGTAACTTAATGTCCAAGGTCTTATACATCATTCAGTAGAAAATAGAAATAATTTCTAGTACTTTATTTTTATTTTGTATAATATTGTCATGAGACTAGTTTAAATGGAGTAATATGGTCGATGAGGATTCATATAGTGGACTCCAGCTTGCTTGGGACTGAGGCATAGTTGAGACGTTGATGATAATGTCCAAGTTCATACTAATTAGCACGCAAGCTGGCCTAGGCACCAATTGTGTAGGAATAAAAGTTCATATTGGAAATTAGATTGGTTGCCCGCTCCAATTTTCTTGGGACAGAAGGAGTAATTTATATGTGGTGATTTTCACGCTTCATTTGAATGTTTTATTTTTTTGGGGTTAAGGCTTTAACTCTTGTAAACGTAACAGGATTTAATATTGGGTTCGAAGAGATGCATGTGGGAGGGGCTGCCTTGGATGCTGTAGGAGTGCCATTGCCTGATGAGACTCTCAATTCTGCAAAGAAATCTGATGCTATTCTTCTTGGAGCAATTGGAGGGTAACTACACGATAGGGTCTTTCTGAATATTTTCTTATATTTCATAGGTTCTTTTTTCTTCCGAAATCTCATATTTGTAGTTTCTTTTGTTGGTTTTTTCTTGCATCTAAATTCAAAGATATAAATGGGACAATAATGAAAGACATTTGAGGCCTGAGATGGCATTGCTTCACCTTCGTGGAGCCTTGAAGGTGTTTGCTAACTTGAGGCCAGCCACTGTTTTACCACAGGTATTTTTTGCTTTCAGTTGCTTAAGACTGTCATATCATTATTACCTATCAAAAAATTTGAGAGTATTTCTCAACTGCTATCAATTTTTGCTTTCAGTTGCTTAAGACTCTTTATGATTAGCCTAAAGAGGAAGATCGTCCAAGTGAATTTTGGATTGGATTCTTTTGATACACCTATTTGGATTTTAATAAAAAAGGTTTCTGCATCAATTACTCAGAGATACCGAAACATGAAATCAAAAACTGAATAGAAAGGTTCACATAGAGAGCACATACATCTCCCTGTACTTTTGGACACGAACAGCCTCCTGGAACACTACCTCCTACAAATCCATGCCCTATGTTCTCTTAGATCCTCCAGCAGAAATTAACTGCTGGTACTTCTTGAGCAAGCTAACATGATTGGCAAAACAAGACTACTCCTAGTACCACTACCTTTGTTTATTCCACCTACCTCTGTTTCAACACCATACAGTTGATCAGAAAGTAAGTAATTTTGGAGGATTTGTCTGAGTAGAGAGTTCTAGTGGTAATGAGCATGAGCAGTCTAGTGAGTGTGGAAGTATGTTAGTGATTTTTGTTGTTGGAGGCGCAGAGGCACATGACAAGGTGTGTAATGTATCATGTGAAAGGGAGTAAGTGCCGGGAAAGAGGCAGAAGCCCCGGTTATTCTTAAAGGGGAGTTAGTCCGACAAATGCTAAGAAAATAGATTAAAATATAAAAATCTATAGAAAATGTTTTTAAAATGTCATAAAATTCTATAGAAAAATATGTACAAAAATTAATTTTCTATATGAGTATAATAACGTTTGTAGATTGTAAGTTACCTAAGTGCTAATTATAGAATTAGTTATGGTAAAATACATAAAAGAAGATTTAAGACCAAAATTTTTGACGTGTATTGGGCGGACGATTCAAGGCATGGAGTATTTTACTAGGCGTGCTTGGAGCATATCAAGTGAAGAACACAAGGGTAAAGTGCATGTGAATGCCCCACTTATCCTAGCATACCTCATGAGACTTTAGACCTCAATGATTGCCCCAGGGCGTTTGGAGGCTTTTAGAGGCTGTCTCGCCTCAAGGTGAATCTCGGGCGAGTTTGGACATTCCCTTTTAAACATTAGCTGCGAGTCGGGTACAATAAACCTAAGATTATTCTTTGAAGCTAGTAAGTGGTGCATGAATGTGGTGAAAAGGCAATGGCTCCATGGCCCATGCTAGTGAGAGCTAAAGGGTTTGGAGGATAGTAGAGCTGTCCGGACCGGTTGTCATTGAGTGGTACAGAGAAAGAGAAATTTGATAGAGTGATCTTGTTTCTTTTTGCATTTTGGGGGAGAGGACGTTCTTAAATACCTAGCATGGGACTGATAAAACAAGAACCAAATGGGTGTTTTCCCTTATATGTTGTCTATTGTCCTCAGTGCATTTTTCTTTAATTGTAGGATCAGTGCATGTTTCTTTAATTGTAGGATTTGGTCCAGATTTAGACTGCCTCCACCTCTGTCTTCTTTTTACTCCTATTTTTAACTTTTGTTACAAGAATCAATTATGTTCCTTACTCAAAAACAAAAAAAAGGGGGGAAAGAAAAATAAGAAAGATCATAATAAGCAGAGATGTAGTGTATTCCCATTTTAAAGTTGGCAAATTTGTTAATGTAGTGGATATATCCTTCATATTATGATAACCAGAGAAGTGGTAATGCATAAATATGGCCACGGAGGGTGAGTCAGGGCCTAAGATCAGGCCGAAAGGCATAGTCGATGGACAACAGGTGAATATTCCTGTACTGCCCCTTGTGTGATTGCCCGAAGGCATCCAAAAGTCTTGTCCTGTCTGTCTCTCTTTCTCTCTGCCAAGAATCCTCCGTATTCCATCTTTGCCTCAAGACTTTTTGCTTTTGTTCGCTTTTTTTATAATTGTGAGGATCAAATGTTTTACTTGAAACCATTATGAGTTACATGTGGCAAAATATGCTAGAAGTGGATTGTCTATTAACAAGTATTGGATACTTCTATGCTGCTTATTCATGAGGTTAACTATTTTTATCTTTTACTAATATTTATCTTTTCCAGTTTGGCCTGCATGTGCTCTTGAAGACATGAGCGTTTTTGGTTACTTTTTTTCTTGCTTGCAAGACATCTGACCTCTACAGTTGTGTAAATTTAGTCTCTCTTCTACAAGGTCATCATTCACTATTATTTATTGCCAAACAGGAAATATACTCTTGATGAACTTGTCTTTGAAATCATTGTATGTGTAAATCACACATGAGTTTACATGGAATTCCTTCATATTCATATTCCTCACTTAATGCAGTTAGTAGATGCTTCAACTTTGAAGAAAGAAGTTGCTGAAGGTGTAGACCTAATGGTTGTTAGGGAACTTACAGGAGGTTAGTATGGAATTGGTCGCAGCCATTTATATTCAAATCAAATTCCGCCATCTTTAAGTTGTTTCTTGACTTTTCTTTCTATGGATGGCTCTCTCCTTGATCACAGCTTGCTGTTTTTTCTTCATGTTAATAGGTATTTATTTTGGTGAACCTAGAGGTATCAGCACTAATGAAAATGGCCAGGAAATAGGTTTCAACACTGAAGTGTATGCAGCATATGAGGTATTTTGCTTAAAAAATGCCTCCTGCTGTGCTTGCTAAAGCATCATTGTGTATGCAAAATTTCAAGTTATTAGTTTTGCTTATCTAACTTAACTTCTTCCATTGTCGTACAATCACTGTTAAAGTTTTACAAAGAAACTAAATCCAGTAAGGTCATTCTGTCACTAAAAGTAGGATAGATATCAGACTTATTGAGATCAAAATTTTTACCTGAACTTTGTCCCTGAATTTTACATTACTAGTATTCGGCTTAATTTCTTTTCAGATCGAAAGAATTGCACGTATTGCATTTGAAACTGCAAGGAAACGTCGAGGAAAACTCTGTAGCGTGGATAAAGCAAATGTTTTGGAGGTAAAGGCTAACTCTTTCTCTCCACGGTCCTCAACCCTTCTTTTCTTCCCCTATATATCTGCATTCAACATTATGCTCATAGGACACTTTCCTCTCTTTTTTTATGTGTGCGTTGAGTCTTTACTTGGATGCTATCGATTATGCTTTACTCCATTAATTCTGATTAGAACGTTTAGCAAATCTATCTTAGCCAAAGTAACCCATTGTGATTTCAAGAGTTACACCGCAATCTGATTCTCTGATGGTCCTGGTCTTTTTAAATGATTTTAGAGGGAGCATACAATTGACACATGTCTGCAAAGTAGGATATGCTCAAATTTGAAGTTTCTGTATTAAACATTAAAAAAGAAATAGTGTGCAAGCAAGTGATAGAGTTCATGATTTTGAGATATTGGCCAGGCCTCTATGCTTTGGAGGAAGACAGTTACAGCACTTGCCTCAGAGTATCCTGATGTAGAGCTCTCTCACATGTATGTTGATAATGCAGCCATGCAACTTGTACGCAACCCGAAGCAGGTTTCCATTTATCTTTGGAATATATTTTTCAACTCTTGTTTCTCAAGTTTGGTCTTAGCACACTGATGACACACTAGTCCATGGAGTTGATCCTCTAAACAATCATAATGCAGTTTGATACAATTGTGACAAACAACATATTTGGTGATATCCTGTCCGATGAAGCATCGATGATTACAGGAAGTATCGGGATGCTTCCTTCTGCCAGTCTTGGTGAAACGGTATTGCCAGATGATCTCCTTTCTTTGGAAGTATTATTTTTGCCCCTTCTCACTACAAATTCTTTACTTTAATCTCCTTTTACTTTTGGGCACCTGTTGCCTCTAGGGACCTGGATTATTTGAACCTATACATGGTTCTGCTCCTGATATTGCTGGGCAGGTCGGTTACGGTCTTCCTTTTTTTTCTCTTTTTTTCTTCCTCCTTTTCCTGCTGTATAACTATTACAGTAGCAAACTTCTTGTGTTCTTCGAAATTGGGTATATATTTATGTTTACACACTAACTTTAACATGCAGGATAAAGCAAACCCCTTAGCTACAGTGCTCAGCGCTGCTATGCTTTTGAAATATGGCCTAGGTGAGGAGAAGGCTGCTCAGAGAATTGAAGCAGCTGTTTTAGACGCCTTAAATCGAGGATTTCGTACTGGTGACATTCACTCAGCAGGACATGTGAGTTTTATCTAGTATATTAGATAGCTAAATTTCCAACTACTCCTTGGGATTTTTGTGTGTGTGGTGGGGGGGGGGGGGGGGGGTAGGTCATTAAGATCTCAGTGCTTCTTGGTTGTGAATTTTCATCTGTCTGATCTTGCACTTAAAAGACATTTGGACATGCGGCAAACATAAAAGCAAAAAATAAGTTAATATTTCTCACCTTTATCATAGGTTGGACCAAATAACGTGAATGCTGAAATTTAGTTTTACTAACTAATTGTTTTCATATCTAACTTGCTGAATGAGCTGAAACACTTGTCTTCAGAAATTGGTGGGGTGCAAGGAAATGGGTGAAGAAGTGCTCAAGTCTATTAACAGCAAAACTCCTGCTGCTGTTTAAATTTATGAGGAGGCTTCGTCGAGCTTAGCAAATGATCATTTGGGCAGATGCATCTGTAGTCGATAGAAGTTGCCATTTCTGTAATTTGTTTGAAGAATTGAAAATTGCTGGAATGTTGCTGAGTGTTGTATCGTAGCATAAACGTATCCATTCTTGTCTCTGTTGTTTTGAGACAGTCTGTTGTAACATGGAAGGAAATGAAAATAAGATTTTTGACCTTTAAAACGCAGGAATGGAGGACTGGTAACCAGTATAAGCTGTTGTCGCTGCTACATTAAATGACTGTAAACTTACATGATACAGGTTACTATCCGGTAAAGTATGCAAATTTTGAGTATTAGTTGTAGCATACCACTTACTCCCTATGCTCCATCCATATGACATATGTGCATTAAAGTGTGGGATAATATGCATCCAAGCAGGCGTTTCGACATAAAAATTGTGTTTTTTTTTTTAAAAAAAAAGGAATTTTCGCAAACCTCTATAGTTTAGAGGGTACAACAACAACAACATCTAGTATACTCGGGAGAAATTCAAAAATAACCAGATTTACAAGTGATAATTGAAAAATTGTCACAGTTTCAAAAGTAATCGAATCTCAAGTATATTATACTAGTCCAGTATAATATACTGGTCCAACATAATATATTGGAAGTTCATACACAGGTGCTTCAATCTCCAGTATATTATGCAGGAACTTTTCGTGTGTTGGAGTTCTAGCAAAATATGCTGGAAGTTCATACACAGGTGCACCAATCTCCAACATATTATGCTGGAACTTTCCGTGTTGTAACAAAATAGTAGCTATTTTTGAGTGACTTTGCAAACGCTGTCTATTTTTCGATTACGAGTCCGAAAATTGGCTTTCGCTATTTTCACAGTATATTCTCACAAGTAGGGTCTGGGGGGGGGGGGGTGGATGTACGCAGCCTCTAAACCTCTATAGTTTAGAGGCTATTAACTATAATTTGCCTAATTACTATTCGTTGCTGCTGTTCAATTATTACTAATTTGTATCATTTCTATTTAAACACGCAACAAATACAACAATTAAGACGAAATACAGAAATACAGAAAAATAAGATGTTCTTGTTGAGATTCAAACTTAAGACTTCACTACCTAAGCAGGCGCGCCAACTAATATGAGAGCTTGTTGCTCTCCTATTTCAATTCAAAACAATTAATCACTTATTTCATGGATTTGCTATAAAGTTCAAATATAGCTACAAATGGCAAATTTGTTGAAAGTACAGCTACGAATGATAAATAGGGTGTAAATGTTTGATGCGTCACGTAATTTTCCCAAAAAAGTAGTATTTGGAGTATAGTCGAAAAATAATATTTGAAATTTGAAATTATGTTTGGACATGCATTTCACTTGAAAAATTGTTGCTGTTTTGTGAGCGGGGAAAAAAAGTTCATTGAAAAATTTGAAATTGGTTTTTAGAAAACTTTTTTTTTCCGAAAAATCTCCAAAAAAATTACAAAATTTTATGAATAAACACATTTTTGAAAAAGAAAATCGAAAAAAAGAATTTTTTTATGGACAAACGCCTAATTATGGGGGCTATTGGACAATTAAGTGGGAAGATGCCTGCCAAAACTGAGATTTAAATACCAATTGAGACTAAAAGAAAAACTTAAAGTAGTTTTTCTCCTGTCATAAATTGGGGTAACATATGATAGTTATTTTTTAATCTAAGAATAATTTTTTGTTTACGTACGTTTCAAGTATAACTAAATTTTAATAATTAAACATAGAATTAATATGGATCCTGCATAATGATATATTCTATTTAATTTTAAAAATTACTGATCAAAACCCAATTTTAAATTCGAAAAAGATACAACAACAACAACATACCCAGTATTATCCCACACCATGGGGTCTGGGGAGGGTAGTGTGTACGCAGACCTTACCCCTACCTTGTGAGGATAGGGAGGCTGTTTCCAATAGACCCTCGGCTCAAGAAAGCATAAGCACCACATTAATGAAAATATAGACAAGAAAGGACAGTACCAAAAACCCATATAAAAGCAGAATAAAAACAACAAGATAGTAAGGTGATCAACAAAGAAAGAAACCAACGGTTAGTCATAAAAACCTACTACCAACATAAAGTGAGACTGCGTGCCAATACTACTATTATGAACACCCTAGACTACCTACTCTACGACCCTAATCCTTGACCTCCATACCTTCCTATTAAGGGTCATGTCCTCGGTCAGCTGAAGCTGCGCGATGTCTTGCCTAATCACCTCTCCCAACCTCTTCTTTGGCCTACCTCTACCTCGCCGTAAGCCCTCCAATGTCAACCTCTCATACCTCCTCACCGGTGCGTCTGTGCTCCTCCTCCTCACATAACCAAACCACCTAAGCCATGCTTCCCGCATCTTGTCCTCAATAGGGGCCACACCCACCTAGTCGCGAATAACCTTATTTCTGATCCTATCTAACCTGGTGTGCCCCCATATCCATCTCAATATCCTCATCTCTGTTACCTTCATCTTCTAGACATGAGCGATCTTGACTCACTACTACAAATAAGACCTTTAGCGGCAATACAAAATGGCTTTAGCGGCAATAATAATAGCCGTTATATTTTTTACCGGCCATTAGTCTTTTGCCGCTGAAACTTGGGTCGGCAAAGCCTTTAGCGGCTATTCTCGCAAAAGCTAGTAAACGGTATATTTTATTGCCGCTAAAAGTTATTATCTTTAACGGCTAATTCAATCAAAAATGGCTAATTATACTTCTTTAGCGTCCATTATTATAGCCGCTACATCCAAAATAATTGCCGCTAAAAATCGCATCTATAAGGGCAATTGTTTGTGGCAATTATAATGGCTACTAAATCCAATCCAAACAACTAATTTATACTTCTTTAGCATCTATTTTTCATAGCCGCTAAATTAAAAATAATTGCCACTAAAAGTTCGCATCTTTAATGACAATTATTTTGTGGCAATTAAAATGGCCATAATATCCCTTCTGAAAACATCTTAGTTTGCCCTTTTAGCTTTCATTCTAATGGCTAATATGTTTAACATTGTCGCTAAAAGTCAATATCTTTAACGATAATTGTTTACATCAATTATAAATAGTTTAGCCATAATTAATAATAGTTACTATATTCGTACAAAATATGACTCAAATAATAAAATATATTAATATTAATTCAAAAAACAAAATGTATCTCATTAATCTTAACAAACAAAAGGAAGTACTAATCAAAAACATTAATATCACAGTATTTAAAACATAAAAATATATTGTTTAGACTAAATAGCTAATGTCATAATATAACTAATCCAGACGAATGATGGTCTTCAAATGATTTCCGCAACTTTTCATCATTTTGAAATCTTTCACCCGCTAAATTATCCAACATCAGACGGTATGACCTGAAATTATAAAATAATTGTGTCAAAAGATAAAGTATAATGTGAAAAAAAACATCTCGAACATTTCATCACTATTAGAGTAGTCAATTCCCTCACCTAACATCTATAAGCAAAAACAACTAAGCTAAAATATGAACATTCCAATCAAATTGATTAGAACCCAAACTTCAACAACTACCTACTGAAGCTTAGTAAAAACAGTTTGATCCTTCAATCCAGCAATCTTCTTAGCGGCAGATAGTCGAACCAACACTCAATTCAAACCAAAATTCAATCAAGAAGCAAAACTGAAAACAAGAATTAAGCAAATGCTTTGCAAAGTGCAACTAAACGACAACAGCATATGTAGATTGCCCCAGCCACAATAAGGAAGAGGAAAGCCTCATATCCAAATAACAACAGCAGCATCAAAATGACAGCAACATCTAAACAACAGCAACATCTAAAGATGACAACTTGCCAGATTGTGCTTAAAGACAATCCTATTCAAAAGTGTTATTTATTCCTTTGAGAAGTTTAACTTGTTCTTTCTCATGTTTAGTAAATTGTGCTTTAGCTGATTTACTGTTGTTCCTAACTGTGGTTCTACTAAGCTAAGGTACTAAGAAACAAGCCTGATTTTCGTCGCAAGCAGTGGCCAACTATAAGCAACAGTGCTAAAGATTTTGTAAAGAAATTACTGGTGAAGGATCCTCGCGCTAGACTTACTGCTGCCAAGGCCCTATGTAAGTGATAGCATTCTGATCTAGCACAACTTTTTAAGTGCTATTTAAGTTTTACTATGACAAAACATGATTCATCAGAGAAGCAGCTCAAGGTCCAAAGATTCATACACTAATTTTGTCAGTTTTGAGTAACCTACTTCTTCATCAGCAATGTTCGGTATTGGATGTCCATTATAGCTGTCAGTTTTGGCTAAATAGCTTCCATATTTGATTACTTATTGAACAACTTTCAGATATACTTATTTTCACAGGTTTTTTTTTATTCAATTAGATGTTACTGGTGTTCATCGCCTTAAATTGTTGATACAAAAAAACTACGTGTTTCAAACTGATATGCTCAAACATTTCAGCGCATCCATGGGTCCGCGAAGGAGGTGATGCATCTGAGATTCCACTGGACATTTCCGTCTTATCAAACATGCGACAATTTGTCAAGTATAGTCGAATAAAACAGTTTGCTTTACGGGTAAGGGTTGAAAAAGGATTTTCTAGTGAAGTTAAAATGAAAATTGTTCAAAGAAATAACCGGGAAAAACATAAGCCTTTTTCAAAACAACAAAAGCTCCTACATACAGTTCAGAATGAAAGAATCAAGGCAATTCATTCTGCTAAAAGTACACATACATGAATATAGCAGGAATATTGTTGACAGCAGGCTTAATCACTAGTTCTTTACTCAAAGAAAGGGTAAACGAATAGAAGAAATAAACAAAAGAATTATTGTTCATTCTATATTCATATGACTAAGAGAAGCAAGGGCTGGTTTTCTTACCTGACAGAACCAAATCTAAGAACACAGATTAATTCAGCAAATAGATGCTCCTTCCCCGACTTTCTGATGTTTGTCAGGACTCCATATCCGTTTAAGTTATTAACCAGTGAAGAAAGACATTCCTGACAATGTAATAGGAAGAAGAAAGATCTAAATATAAACAGACTTGAGCCTATGTTCTTTCTAAAATTCAAGTATATATTTAAAGTCATACCTTGTTAGTATTGTCATTTCTCAAAGAGAGTTCCTCTTCCAGCCAAGTAACACATAAAGGCTGACACAACGTCTGAATGACATCATTAAAAATGGCCAACAGGTTACCACTGCTAAAGGTAACAACATTTGCAGAAATATTATCAACCTGTTAAGGTTCAAACCTGTAATTAAAGACTGGAAAGGAAAAAAAAGTAACAAAAATAAACTGTATAACCAACAGTTCTGCTCTTCCGTCTTCCACTTACTGTCGATGTGAAACATTAAAAAGCTAACGCCCCAGTACCAGACAAATTTTGTCATGGACCCCAAATATCTGACTCAAAAATATTGAGTTATTGCTATGTAATACCTAATGTGGCTTCAAGCTGGAATATGTTACCAACCAATTTAGTGCCTACTTGTCTGAAAAGGGATGGGAAAGGATCGGACAAATGCAACACTTGAGAAAACTTACCACACTGGTTTAAAGTAGTAATAGCATCCCACCCAATTAGGCAACTCTTACTAGCACTTGGTAAAACTAGAAAGGAAACTAGTATAAGGGACTATTATCCTATTACATATACAATCCTTATTACATAATCAGTTTTAGAGGAAACATCTCTTTCTTTTTTCTTTTTTTGAATATATTCCAGTGAGTTAGTTTGCAACTAGCAGAAGATTTTATAAACTAGAATAATAGATTTGGTTGGGCGAGAGGCCAGCTAAAACTGATTAAGTATTTGCCATGGAGAATTTTTTGTGCCATGATATATAATTCAACTACTTTAGTAGGAAGAAGGTGAATAGTAATTCCGTCACTATTCACGAGCCATAACTCCGGAATCCGGCGGTGGATTGTCGCAAATTTGGTATCAAAAGAAACATCTACTCTTTGCGCACAATCCCCAATTGGTTTCATCTTCAAATTCATAACCATTTTGTCCAGATCTTATTTTTTAAAAACGGGGTTACTGTAGCACGCCAACTCTTCTTTCTCTAATATATTCATCGATACTGCATTCTGTAGGGTGAAGTATTTCTTTCACTTCAATGAAGTGTTGAAAAACTTCTTGGATGTATCTTCTAGCACTGCTTTTGTTTGTGCAACAGAAAATACAGATCGAGCAGAGAAAAACAGTACCCTGCTTGTGAACAGCGCCATGACGTTGCTGGCCGGTGACCAGCCTCGTCCAACGGCTGGTCAGCCCTCTCAAACATCCCCTACCATTCCCAACAATGTTACATCAATATCCAAACCATTAGATTACTCAAATCTATTAAAACCAGCAGCGATCAATGCTACAGTCCAAGGAAATACGTCAAAACAGTCTCCAGTTGAGCCAATTCCCATACGTCAACCACAGATGTTACAAGGACAGACCATGTTCAAATTCATCGAGGCTAATGGATTCTGGGAACTTGATATACAAAGTAGGAGGATTGTGAATCTGGATAAACTCCAATGTCCAAACTAAGAATAAAAGTGGCGAGAAACTAGAAGGAGAGGAAGTAGCAAGGTGGAGTAGAGTGCTGCAGTTTGAAAGGAGAAATACACTGTTAACTAACTTTGTTTGTTTTGCAAGGAATGATCCTTTCACCATGCTCCAGTTAGTGATTGAAACTCCATGGGAGGAATTAGCAATTTCTGCTCAATCCCATGAAAGGATATCACAAATGACCACAAGCATGGTAACTTGGAATAACATCTTTGGGCATCTACACTGGTCACATAAAGAAATGAAGGATGCGGACACATTAATTTCAACACGAGGGAAAGAAAGGCTTTAAATGCAATCTGGGATAATATGCTACCTCGAATATGAAATGCGTCATGTAAAGAAAGTGTGTTGCTCACTCTTTGATTTTCAAAGGGTAACCTCAAAAATTGGTGTACAGTCACTAAAACTCATGGGGGCTGACGAGCAGGAAAGGCAAGGATTTTCATTCACGTGCACACTGAATGTGCATACTTACTTGAGTACTCTGCTGCATAAGTTTTCTGTTGTATGCACATACAATAGGCAATTGAGAACACGGACATATGAAGAGATGGGATCTAGGATACATAGATACTCATTCACAAATAGAGCACAACTCAAATGCTGTAACTACACGCACAAATGCTGCAAAGGTGCAGGCCACGCCTTAAAGTGGATCAGTTCAGAGAACAATTGGAATGACAGCGACAAGATCAAACACAGTTTTTTGGCTACAAGTATGGATTCTATGGTTTCAACTAGTTTGAGGACAACGACAAGGCACAATATTAAAAAAAACTCTTACAGAAGGAGCAAACCACAAATAAAAATAGAACACTTTGGTTCTGAAGGAAATCATCCAGTCAAATACCATACTAAAACCGTTAACGAGGAGGGCATGGTGA
This sequence comes from Nicotiana attenuata, assembly GCF_001879085.1. NCBI lineage: Eukaryota > Viridiplantae > Streptophyta > Magnoliopsida > Solanales > Solanaceae > Nicotiana > Nicotiana attenuata. The sequence goes on from NC_031998.1 coordinate 10,281,061, forward strand.
GGACACTTTCTACTAACATGGTTTGTTATTTTGCAGGGAACATTTCTGTAATCATGCCTTTTCACTCATTACGACCTCTATGGGTGGTATTAGCACCATGTGCTCATTCCCTTAAGGAAGGAAAGGTGACATGCATAAGCATGATAAAGCATTCATGGAGAAAATGTAGAATCAGATGCTATGTTTGGCAATGGATTTCGAGAAGGTTGAAGCACAAATGGTACAAATCCTTAGAGAAGCAATACAAATCTCAACAAGGGCAATCACAGAAGGTAAGGAAATCAGCACATAGCAGAAGGACAACACACGCAAAAGCAACTAGAAACAACATCGCTGGTTTGGATGCAAATTCAGCAAGTCCTTCTGTACAACCTTACACGGACAAGACTGGGACAATTTGGACTAAAACCCTCATATGGCAAGGACATGGGATCATACAGGAGCAGTGTTTTATGCAGGTAACATACTGTAACAAGTCAGTTCACATACAGAGAAAGATACTACTGACGTGGTTAAAAGAGAGCTGGGCAAGAACTATCAACGAACAAGTACAAAGTCGACACAAAATGAAAGAAGGGGGCTATAACGGAAAGAACTGGGAAATGGCTATCTGCTGCAAATACCATCAACAAAAAGGGGCAGAAGCAACAATTCAAATTCAAGGCTGCTACAAAATCAATATCTGGGCAGTGGCTACAAGGACACAAGGCTATATGTGCAGTATGCAAATTTTGAAGTTCGACTCACATGCTAATCTGATGCATGTGCTATACTTTTTCATCAATGCGTACATCACTTCATATGTGATATCAACTTTCATCAATGCGTACATCACGTACTATGTAGCAGGACTGAGCCTAAAAAGTATAATTCAAAAGATTATACATCATCACAGTAGGTGCTTTTTTAGTATGCAAATTGTACTATCAATGTTAAGTATTTTGCTAAACATTGGTAATAGGATATATGTAGCACTCATCTTTTACTTCTTTCATCGTTTAAGACATCCTGAATCTATGTAACTGTTGTAATTTTTCACTTTTTTGATTTATATATAAAAAACTAGCCCTGGGCGAATGCCTAGTGGATTGCCAAAAAAAAAAAAACTACTTTAGTAAATATTGATCATGTTGAATTGGTCTATTCATCTTTATCAAGTTCAAAGGATTTAAAGTTAAATCTTAGACAAACTAATAATTTATTATACTACTAAAGTTGTAGAATACTTACACTGGAGATTCAGGAGAGACGTTGGCTAGTTTCTTTTGTTCATCTATCCATCTATCACGAGTGAGCCAAATATGAGTATCTTTGTTTTCACTTCTTAATGTCAATGTAATTATCGTTAACGTCAGTAGCACAAGTGAGAGAAGAAACAGTTTCAAGTTAGACAAAGTTCCATTTTGTTGATAACACACTTACTTGGTATGGTTTGTCTGGGAATACGTCGTCTTCAACTACCTACATAACAAACCAAACAATTGATCGATGAGCAAAGAATGGAAAGACCCTAATTATGCTAGTTACGTTCAACTAGTTTTTTCTATTTGACTTTAATAGCGTACAGCTTGGATGTTTCTATTCTTGGAACATTGATGCCCAATTGATCATTCCAGGAAGCCATACCTTTTTCTCTCCAAACATTATTATCTCAGTTACCAACAAATTCTTAGAATAATTGAACTAAATAAAGAACCTAAAAATACTTCACCTCTACCGGTCAAAAGAGAAAAATAAATGAAACAAGACGTCCACTTCTCTGAAGAGGACCATCAAACAGTGGCGGAGCCAGGATTTTCTAAATCCAAATAATAACATGACTTTTATCAGATTAATGTACACAGAATCTACTGTAAATCAATCGACATGAATCAATCCAAAAATCTACTGTAAATCGATTGCAAGCGCCTGATTTAATAGGGGAAAAAGAGAAGTTAACGGGGGAAGAAGATGGACGGGCACTACGGCAGGCTGTTGAACAGCGAGATAGAAACTGATTTACTGTAGATCAATCGACCAGCATCAATACAAAAGCTAATGTAAATCGATTGGAAGAAGAGAAGTTAATTTACTGTAAATCGATTCTACTGTAAATCGATTGTAAATCGAAGAGAAGAGAATTTACCTGGGAAAAAGATGGGCTGCCATTGACGCACTTGCACAACACTGCCGTTGACGCATCAGCGAGTTAGGTTTTTCCGGCAGCAAAGTCGATTCGAGAGGGAAATCGATTCTACTGTAAATCGATTGTAAATCGAAGAGAAGAGAATTTACCTGGGAAAAAGATGGGCTGCCGTTGACGCACTCGCGCTGCCGTTGACACACTGTAAATCACACTACCGTTGACGCAGCAGCCTGTTAGGTTTTTTCAGCAGCGATTTAGGATTGTATTATTGTTTTTCGTTCAGCTGGGGAGTGAGGTTTTTCGTTCTATTGTTTTTTAATTGGGGGAGGCAAACATAAAAGGTATTCAAAAAAATTGGAGGGAAAGATTTTCACTGATAGCTAAAATAATAAAAGATTAATTTTAATTAGTAATTTTTAGTGGCTATTATTTTTTATTGCCAGTAAAAGGATATCTTTTACTGGCTAATGGTCATATGCCGCTAATATTTAAGCTTAAAGAATTTATTAGTGACCATTGCCTTATTGCCGCTAAATAATTGCCACCAAAGGCCTTTTTTGTAGTAGTGACTGGCCAACACTCAGCCCCATACAACATCTTTGTTCTGACCACAACTCTGTAGAACTTACCTTTAAGTTTCGGTGACACCTTTTGTCACACAAAACACTGGAAGCGAGTCTCCATTTTATCCATCCCGCCCCAATACAATGTGTGACATCTCCATCAATCTCCCCACCCCCTGAATAATAGACCCAAGGTACTTAAAACTTGCTCTCCTAAGGATGACCTGTGATTCCAGCCTCACCTCCCCTTTCCCTCCTTGAGTCTCTCCACTGAACTTACACTCCAAGTATTCTATCTTGGTCCTGCTCAACTTGGAACCTTTAGACTCCAGTGTCTACCTCCATACCTCTAATTGCGTGTTCATACCATCTCGCTTCTTGTCAATCAATACAATATCATCTGCAAATAGCATGTACCATGGCACCTCCCCATGGATGTGGCGCGTCAATACGTCCATCGCCGGAGCAAACAAAAAAAGGCTGAGTGCCGACCCCTGATGCAACCCATCATAACCGTAAAACGGTCCGAGTCCCCACCCACCGTCCTCACTCGGGTCTTTTCTCCATCATACATGTCCTTAATCAACCTAATGTAGGCAACAAGTACACCTCTAGCCACCAAACATCTCCACAAAACCTCCCTCAAAATTTTATCGTATGCTTTTTCTAAGTCGATGAATGATCACGCCAACTATGCCTTATAAGAAGGACAAGCGGTCGTTGCAAATATAATCCGGATATTTAGCCCAGAGTTGAATCCCACAGGGAATTAACCTACCAATTACTTTTGTCAGACTCACTGAATTCTCCGTAATCAACTTCCCAAATATTTCGAATAACACTTGGTGATATTTCTACTAACTATAACTGAATAAAATCAAGTAAACTAAAAGCTAACTACGACTGAGTTGTAAACAAATAAGAGAAGGATCTAAGGTTATGATTTCCCTCATTAATGGAATCTCTTCCTGTTATGTTTCATATAGATTTGCCTAATCATCTCTATCGATCATGAGCACTCTTACTACCGTAAATCTCTCTCGAGTAATTACGACAATTTACTAGACACACTCTCCCGAGTTATGCTAGCTGGCTTATATTACAGCTCACTTAGATCGCACCCAAGGTTTCGTTATCCCTAATCCCACCTTTAAACCCTCGGTTATTGATTCCTCATATACTTTGGGAGTGGTGTTGTTCAACAACTACCTAAATATGCACTCTCTCCCGAGTAATACATATTAAATAGGCACAACTAATTGATGATCCTATCAATTAACTACAACAAGAACGTAGTTGAACAAATAGAGATTAAACTGGGCAAACTATGTTAACACAACAAGAAGTTCATCCCTCAATAGGTTCCATCAAACCTTAGACTAAATAATTAGCTACTCATAATTGTGTTCATAATAACAACAACAAAATTCATGAAGGATAAAAACAAAGGGAAGAAAGGTAGAACTCGATATCGAATTATCCTCCTTGCCTCTTCTTGCCTTGATCAAAACTATGAAAACCTTGATATCCTCTTTTTGGGCGAGCTGGACCTCTTATAGGTTAAGTGGAATTGCCCCCAAACTTCCAAGTTTACCCCTGAAATTTTTGCGTTTCGGATTGACTAGCACGGCCACTCTCGTGACCGCGCTTGGGCCGCGCATATCGCGTTCTACACTGTCCCGTTCTTCTTCTCTAGCGTGGCCGCGCTAAGGCTGCGCTTGGCCCACGCTAGAGTGGATCAGCTCTTGATCTCCTCTTTTCTTTCTTCTTTCACGCATACTCAACTCCGAGGGGTTCTCCTTTCTTTAATTTAGCTCCAAACACTGTCCTAAGTCCTCATAAGCACGACTTGCTCCTGCAAAACATAAAATTCACAATTAGAGCCATTTTATCGTCATTTAACCTTCCTAGAACAGTGAAGCATAGTCAAGTTGGGGCATAAATAGTCGCCAAACTACATGAATCTAGCCTATTATCAACACCCCACACTTAAATCATTGCTAGTCCCCGAGCAATCCACCATACTCTACAAAGGTTCCTTCACTAAGCTTTTCCCTAATGTATCACACCAAGAACATATCACCAAAGTTGCATCTAGTAATGCAACGTCTTTGCCTCAAGAGTCGACTCTCACGTGCCGTGCAATATTCATACTTACTCAAATTACTCTATACAGAGGTCAGGACTTACCTTTTCTTCGTAAATCACATGCCCTCACATCGCACAAGAGAGTAGTTCCACAAGTAATAACATTAAGAACAATTAGGAACTCAGATAGACAAAATTCACTCACTCTCAGAAAGAACATTCATATGCCACAAAGATGCACCATAGGCTTGCCCATAGTGTACTACTCTACTAATCGAGCTCATTCAGTTTCAGATCAATTAGGACTTTACTTGGTTGTAATGTAGACTACGGGACGGGTAGGATATATTTGGATATAGTGACTAACCTCCCTAAGCACTTTTAATGCAATCACTTTCGCATTCAAAACTATACTTGTGTCAGACCAGACATTTCACCACACTTCTATTTATAATACCCCAAACTCCTTTAGGTGCAATTGTATCAAGTCACCACTTATCAAGGACTACATTTATTTATGTTCTTTTCTTTTTTTTTTCTTTTTTTTTTTAAAATTGCTCTTATTCTTTCATTTTTCAAAATACTGCACCTTTTTCTCTATTTCATTGGTTCCACTCAAAAACCAAACCACCATCATCAGGAAGAGTCAAACATATTTCTAGTTTTTTTTTGAGATTAATTAAACGTCGACTTAGACCCTCAAGAACCCCACCGAATGAGATCCGTCGTCGGGACAAGTCAACTCACCTAATTCTACTGCTACTCAAAGCCACAAAAGAAAAGAAAACATAAAACAATCATGTTCTTACATATAGACACATACACCGAAGTATCCCCTACCCCACACTTAAAAAGAAGACATGTCCTCATGGCATACAAAATAAAGATTGTGAGGTAAAGGAACTTCCCTGATGGATCAATCTTGATCGGAGACCGTCCCCGGGTCCAGATGACATGCACGACCCAGAGCTCGCAGCCAGCCCAATATTTTCTTCTCAGATTTAGCATTCTGGGTGGCCAAAGCATCAACTCGTGTCCCCAAGTCTGCAATAGTGGTACGCATTCCTGCTATCTCCCGCTCTAAGGCTGCTAATCGGGTAACCCGACCAACCCCAGATGGTCCTGCAGCTTCTGCAACTGGCGCTTGGGTGGGAGGTTCGGCCTCCGCTGCCTCCTACTCATCCTCTCCCTACTCATATGCAGATGATTTATCACTATCACCACCACCAGGTGCCACAGGCTCCTTCCCAGTAGTCACCTTGTCAGCTCGAAACTTGACGTCTCTCGGCACTATTCCATCCACATTTAAATTTTCCGGCACCCGAGCTGCCCGGCAAAGCCTAGTGACCAAGGAAGGGAAGAAGAAACCATACCTCTTCACCGGATAATGTATAAACATCTCCTCTTGAATAAGCTTGGCTACGTCAAAGTTATGACCATTTATAAAGCACCAAATTAATGCAGCTCGAGGGGCATTCACTTCTGTGGTGTTGGAGGACGAAAGCAGGCGGTTGTTGATGACATACAACCAGCACTTCCCTTCAAAGGTGAGTGCCGCTGAATGGAACTTCTCTCCATACTTCATCCACACAATTTCCTTGCCAGGTACACAAATTGTTTTAAAGAATAGCTCCCACTGAGTGTATTTCCTTCCATAGGATTCATAATAATCCTCCATCTCCGTCACAGGTGCGGGAAACCGATATATCCTCCGAATAGCCTCAACAGAGGTATCCACAGCCTTCTTGCGCACTGTTACTACACCATTCACATGTTCTTTAATGTTAGCATAGAACTCGCGCACAACCATCACATTCCCATCATCTGGTTCTTCAAAGAAGATTTGCAGCCCACGCCTGACCAGCTCATTATATGTGACGACCCAAAGGGTCATCACCGGATTTCTCTCTTTTTCCACGCTTCCGAGGCCTTAAAAACCTCACTTTTACTTGTCTCGATTTGCGTGCGTAGTCCGAGCGTGTAGCCGGAAGGCTTAAATATGAATTCTGTGTGAAAAAGGATGAATTTTGATATTAATATGATTAAAGTTTACTTCGATCAACATTTTTGGTAAACGGACCCGGACCCGTGATTTGACGGTCCCAAAGGGTCCGTAGAAAAATATGGGACTCGTGCATGTGCCCGGAGTCGAAATCCGAGGTCTAGAACCCGAGGAAAAGAATTTTTCGGTGAAATTGTTTTTCTGGAATTTTTAAGGAAAAATGGAAATGAAAATTGATTAAAAGACTATGGCATCGGGCTCGTATTTTGGTTCCGACGCCCGGTACAAGTCTTAAATACGTGTTAAGCACTTTCTGTAAAGTTTGGTCGAAATCGGACGTCATTTGACGTGTTTCGGACCTAAATATCTAAAGTTGGAAGTTTATGAAGTTTGAAATGAAAATGTTGATTTTGAGGCTTGATTCATTGATGTTGATGTTATTTTGGCGATTTGATCGCACGAGTAAGTCCGTAGGATATTTTTGAGGTTGTGTGCATGTTTGGTTTGGAGCCCCGAGGGCTCGGGTGAGATTTGAATAGGCCGCGGGGTTGCATTTTTGAACTTTGGAAAAAAAAAATTGCAGGTCAGGTCTGGTATTTTCGCATTTGCAAAAGATTTCTCGCAAATGCGAGACTCGTAATTGCGGATCCTCCATCGCAAATGCGAAAAGGGGAAATCTTTTCTTGGGTCGCAAATGCGACAATTTGTTCGCATATGCGAGGGCCGCCCAGTCGCAATTGCGACGCCTTTCTTCGCAAATGCGAAGTCTGCTCGGAGGCTCGTTGTTCGCAAATGCGAACTATTCTTCGTAATTCCCAACATAGCAGGGTCGGGGTTCGCAATTGCGAACCCAGTTTCGCAATTCCCATACCTGAGGCTCAGTTATTTCATACTTAGACGAATTTTAAACCCATTTTCTTCATTCTTTCAAAACACAAACTCCATAGGCGATTTTTCAAGCACAAACCTTCTTCCAAATCAATTGTAAGTCAACTTTTACTTAATTTCTTCAATCTCTAACATCATTAAACATGTTTTATCTTAAAATCAAGGATTTCCATGGGTGAAAATGGGGATTTTGTGTAGAACTAGGTTTTCTTAAAATTGGGGATTTGGACCTCAATTTGAGGTCCGATTTCAAAACAAATCATAGATATGAACTCATGGGAGAATGGGTAACCGGGTTTTGGTCCGAACCTCGGGTTTTGACCACGTGGGCCCGAGGGCGTTTTGGGTATTTTTGAGTAAAACTTTGGGAAATTCATTTTCACGAATTCAAGTTGATTCAATTAGCATTTGTTGATGCATTCAAGTAATTTGTGACTAGATTCGAGGGGTAAAGCTATACTAGAGGCTTGAGTGGATTTTTGGAGCATTTGAGGTAAGTGTTTGTTCTAACTTTGGCTTGAGGGAATAGGACTAGGATGTTATTTGCTATCTGCTAAATGTGTAGTACGGTGTATAGGCATGGTGACGGTTATCTATGCACCGGAGTCTAGCATGACCGTGAGTCCTAATTGTGTTGATTCGGATTTTTGTGATACATCTTCCTTATTTAATTGATAAGTTTCATATAATGTGAATGGTTGAGGAAGAAAGGTGATTGGTATATTATTGGAGCACTGGCTCGAACTGGAAATTGATAACTGAGAAAGAAGCGATTAAAAGAGGAAGTGTTGTGATTATTCCCTTGCCGGGACGCGTAGTCTATTATTGTTAATGCTCCCTTACCGGGATTTAAGCGTTATATGTATTCTCCCTATGCCGGGATATTTGGACTGTTAGTTGTACCCTTGCCGGGTTAAATCGTTATGTTGTTGAATTCCCCTAATGGGGCCTCCTCTAGAAAGATTATATGTATTATAAATGTACACTATGGGATCGTGTGGCACGCCTTCCACTTATGAATTATGAAATGGGATCGTGTGGCACGCCAACCACTTATAAATATACACTATGGGATCGTGTGGCACGCCGTCCACTTATGAATTATGAAATGGGATCGTGTGGCGCGCCGACCACTTATAAATATGTACTATGGGATCGTGTGGCACGCTGTCCACTTATGAATTATGAAATGGGATCGTGTGGCGCGCCGACCACTTATATGAGTCACAGTATTGAGGTAGTTTCGTTGTTATATCCGTTGATTTGTTTTCACTGTATTCCCTCGAGCATGTCCCTTCCTAGTTTTATTTGATGTTTTCTGTTGTTATTTTCGTTGCCTTTGTATGAATATATCTGCGCAGGTTGTTTTGGTAGGTCCTGTCTAGCCTCGTCACTACTTCGCCGGGGTTAGGCCAGGCACTTACCAGCACATGGGATCGGTTGTGCTGATGCTACACTTCTGTGCTTTTTGCACAGATCACGGTACCGGAGCAGCTTTTGGACCACAACATTAGTATACTGAGCGGGAGCTGACTTCAGTCCAGGGACTCACGAGGTAGCCTAGCTGGCGTTCGCAGGCCGAAGTCCCTTTCCATATTTTCTGTTTGTTTTCATTGTACCGAGACAGACATTATGTATTTTCTATTCGGACTTGTTTGTAGCACTCTTTAGTGGTTCGTGAGATAGCAACTCCAGTCTTGGGTAGAGAATATTGAACTTCCGCGTTTTGGGTTTACAGTTATTCATGTTCTAAAAGACTTCCGCATTTATTTAAAAACTCGTTATTTTATTATTGCCTAGCTCCGACAGTAGGCTCCATCACGACTCCCGATGGTGGGAAATCCGGGTCGTGACATTATACAAGTTGGGACAACCAAGTTGGAGAGACCCTATATCCATACCCCACTCCAGTATTGGTTTCTTAGAGGCCTTATCAGCAAAACAGTCTTGAGCCGCAACGGAGACAAATCTGTTACTATCAAAAGGACGAGCAGGAGCTGGAGCGCCCGCCCTGGAAGATCCAACTTGGCCGCTGGATGAAGCACTTGTTGTTCAGCATTTCCTGGAAGGTGCCATAGTACCTGAAAGAAGAATGGCATTAGCACAACACAAAAGATGTGACTCAACTGCGGTTACTCAAACTTCACCCGCACAATTGGTCACAATCACCATTAACACTCACTGTGGCATTTTAACAAACACGCTGTGGGCATCATTCTAACACTCCTTTTCTAATCATGTTTTAACCCAATAACCACCACAATTGCCCCCAAATTCACCCAACTAAGGTAAGAGATACAACTCCACAACCACCACCACCCACAAGCACTACATATACACTACAAATTACTTCTAAGAAGAGAGAAGAAAAACTACTACACCATCAAGAATTCAAAAGAAAACCAACAAAAATTGGAAAAAGAAAAACCTTACCTGAAGTGGGAGGAGAGTGTGAGAAGTGAAGAAGATTGGTGAGGATGGGATTGACGTTGAACCTTTGGGGGATTAGGGTTGGGATTTTTTTTTTTTAGAAGTGAAGAGAATAGGAAAGGGGCATGTGTGAGTGGAGAGGGAAGGGGATTAGTTGGGGGAGGGAGAAGAGGGGTTTTAATCGTGGTAGGAGAAGAGGGGGGGGTGGGGGGTTTAGGGTTACTACAATTAAAATACAAAAGAAGAAAATAATTTTTTTTTAATTAATCAGTACTAGCGCGGTCCAAGCGCGGTCCGAGCGCGGCCGCGCTAGCAAAATAAAAAAAATGTGGCCATATGCGCGGTCGTAGCGCGGCCTGAACGCGCCCTGAAATAGATAACTTGGCCATATACGCGGTCTTAGCGCGGCCGCGCTCCTGGGCGGAAAGCTGAGGCAGAATACTTGGCCATTTGCGCAGCCACTAGCGCGGTCTTAGCGCGGCCGCGCTCCTGGGCCTCGAGATTTTTCAACTTTTTTACCTCTTCCTTCAGCGTCTGATGGATTTATCACCCGCCCAAGCTCACCTGCACTGGTTAGTACTTACTAAAATAAAAAGTAACAAATTCTAACTACTCTAAAGTCACTGCGCATTGGGTTGCCTCCCAACCAACGTCTTAGTTAATGTCGTGGCACGACAGTTACAACAAGTCAATGGGTTGCCTCCCATGTAGTGCCTGATTTAACGTCGTGGCACGACGCAGATGAGCGAATTTAAGGCTCGCTCGACCTCAGTCAGATGGATCACTGACACGTCCTTGGTTTCATCCATGCCCATATATGGTTTCAATCTTTGCACATTGACTCTAAATGTGTGGGAATCTTTCTCTGAGGCAATCTCTATGGCACCTGAAGGGAGCACTCCGACCACCCGAAATGGTCCAGACCATCGTGACCTAAGTTTACCCGAAAATAGCCATAATCTTGAGTTATAAAGCAGCACCATGTCTCCGGGCTTGAGCTCAACAATGTTCTTGTCGTGCAACCTCTTCATTCTCTCCATGTATAACCTCGTGCTCTCGAAAGTAAGAAATCGAAACTCGTCTAGCTCATGCAATTCTGTAACTCTATTTGTTCTCGCAACCTCAATATCCAGATTTAGCTGTTTCAATGCCCACCAAGCTCTATGTTCTAGTTCCACTGGAAAGTGACATGCCTTCCCGAACACCAACTTGTATGGTGACATACCAATTGGTGTTTTGAAAGCGATTCTATAGGCCCAGAGTGCATCATCTAGCTTTTTCACCCAATCAGTTCTTGTGGCGTTCACAGTCTTGGTCAGCACACTTTTTATTTCTCTGTTCGATACTTCAACATGTCCACTGGTCTGAGGATGATATGGGGTTGCCACCTTGTGGCGCACATCGTACTTTGCAAGCAACTTCTCGAAGGCTCGATTGCAGAAGTGAGTGCCCCCGTCACTGATAATAGCTCTCGGGATCCCGAAACGGGTGAATATATTCTTCTTCAAAAACCCTACCACCACCCTTGCATCATTGGTGGGTAGTGCTGCAGCTTCCACCCATTTGGACACATAATCTACAGCAACAAGTATGTACTTATTGCCAAAGGAGCTGACAAAGGGGCCCATGAAGTCTATCCCCCATACGTCGAACACTTCAACCTCTTGAATTGGGTTCATGGGCATCTCATGGCGACGGGAGATGTTCCCGGTTCGCTGACATTCATCACAGCCCTTCACCCATTGATGTGCATCCTTAAACACGGTTGGCTAGTAGAACCCGGCTTCTAGAACTTTTGCTGCTGTCCTGACTCCTCCAAAATGTCTGCCATATGCCGATGCGTGACATGCCTGCAAAACAGAAGATTGTTCTATCTCGGGGACACACCTCCGGATCATATTGTCAGCACAAATTCTAAACAGATAAGGTTCATCCTAATAATACATGCGGTAGTCATGGTAAAACTTTTTCTTTTGCACAGAGAAAAGCTCATAGGGAACTATACCGCTTGCTAGGTAATTTGAAATGTCCGCATACCATGGCACTTCCTCAAGGCTTGTGGCGAGTAGCTGCTCATCTGGAAAGGTTTCCAGAATATTCTCTGCCTCAATTGAGTTTTCAGCTCCTTCAAGTCGCAATAGATGATCAACGACCTAATTTTCCGTGCCCTTACGATCACGAATTTCCAGGTCGAACTCTTGCAGTAGCAGCACCCAACGAATCAGGCGTGGTTTGGACTCCTTCTTTTCAATCAAGTACTTGAGAGCAGCATGATCCGTATATACAATTACCTTAGAGCCAATCAGGTATGATCTGAACTTGTCGAATGCGAACACCACAGCCAGCATCTCCTTTTCAGTCACAATGTAGTTCAGCTGGGCTCCACTCAACGTTCTACTGGCGTAGTAAATTGGGTGCATTATCTTGTCTTTTCGCTGTCCTAGCACTGCCCCCACTGCATAGTCACTGGCGTCACACATGAGTTCGAATGGTTGCTCCCAGTCGGGGGCAACAATGATGGGTGCTGTGACTAGCCTCTTTTTCAACTCCTCGAATGCTACCCTGCAATCATCAGAAAACACGAAAGGGTGATCTTTTTCTAACAACTTACACAGAGGGTTGGCAATTTTTGAGAAGTCTTTGATGAATCTCCAGTAGAAACCGGCATGCCCGAGGAAGCTCCTGATTGCCTTGACTGATGTGGGAGGTGGCAGCTTTGCTATCACATCAACTTTAGCACGATCCACCTCGATTCCCTTGCTTGATACCAGGTGTCCCAAGACTATACCCTCTTGTACCATGAAATGGCACTTTTCCCAATTAAGTACAAGGTTAGTCTCGATACACCTTTTCAACACTCGGGTCAGGTTTGTAAGGCACTCATCGAATGAGTTTCCTACCACTGAGAAATCATCCATGAACACCTCCATTATGTCTTCAACCATGTCGGTGAATATGGCCATCATGCACCTTTGGAATGTGGCGGGTGCATTGCATAGGCCAAAAGGCATCCTCCGGAAGGCATAGATCCCATATGGACATGTGAAAGAGGTCTTCTCTCTGTCCTCTGGAGCAATGGAGATTTGGTTGTACCCTGAGTACCCATCCAGAAAACAGAAGTGGGACCTCCCTGCTAGCCTGTCAAGCATCTGATCAATGAAGGGAAGTGGGAAGTGGTCCTTCCGGGTGGCCAGATTCAATTTCCTATAGTCCATGCAAATTCTCCAGCCTGTGACGGTTCTTGTAGAGATCAGCTCATTGTTATCATTTTTTACCACCGTCATACCACCCTTCTTAGGAACACATTGCACCGGGCTAACCCAGTTGCTGTCAGAGATGGGGAAAATGATTCCCGCATCCAACCACTTAATGATCTCCTTCTTCACCACTTCCTTCATGTTGGGGTTCAGCCTTCTTTGGTGCTCCCTGGAAGGTTTGTGCCCCTCTTCCAGCAGAATTTTATGCATACAATATGCCGGGCTGATCCCCTTAATGTCTGCCATGGTCCACCCAATTGCAGTCTTGCACTTCGTGAGTACTTGCAAAAGCTGTTGTGCCTGCACATCTAACAAACTAGATGAGATAATAACAGGTAATGTGGAGTTAGGTCCTAGGAACGCATACCTGAGATGGGCGGGCAGTGGCTTCAACTCCAGCTTTGGTGGTTCTTCTATGGATGGCTTGGCTGGAGGAGTTTCTCTTTTTTCTAAGTGCAAGGGCTCGAATTCAAGTGATCTCTCCCATAACCCTCTGCCCTCTAGAGCCAGCACCCATTCTGCCAATTCTTCCCCATTCACCTCATCTAAATTCATAAGACATGCAGCAAGAGGATCCTCAATAGTCAATGTCTCATCATCCTCTTCCACGATTACATCCACGGCATCAATAAGAGAACAATTGGCGAATTCACTTGGTCGCCTCATAGATTTCTGCACGTTGAATGTTATCTGCTCATCGTTCAACCTCATCTTGAGCTCCCTAGTTTCACAATAAATGAGGGCTCGCCCTGTGGCCAAGAACGGCCTTCCCAAAATTATGGGAATTTCTTCATCCACTCTGCAATCCAGAATCACAAAATCTGCAGGGAACACAAATTTCCCTACCTGTATCAACACGTCATCCAAAATACCCGAGGGTCTTTTCACAGTTCTGTCAGCCAGCTGCAACAACATAGATGTGGGTCTAGCTCTTCCAATCCCCAACATCTTATAAATTGCCAGGGGCATAAGATTTATGCTAACCCCCAAATCACATAGTGCCTTGGCAAAGGCAAAGTTACCAATGGCGCAGGGAATTGTGAAACTCCCTGGATCAGACAAATTTTCAGCAACTGGTCTAGTCACCACAGCACTGCAGGTCTGAGTTAGAGTCACTGTGGCCAAGTCTTGGAAGTCGAATTTTCGGGACATCAAATCCTTCATCATTTTTGCATAACCAGGCATCTCTTTCAAAGCATCAATCAATGGAATATTTACCTGAATTTGTTTCACATCTCCGAGAATCTTTTGTATTTTGCATCTTTTGGTACTTCGCTAACCTCTATGGAAATGGTGCTGGAGGTCTCTTCTTCCCAGTGATTTGGGTTTTCTCTTTGTCAGACACCACCTCAACTACCGGTTCCTGGGCTATCTTAGCTTCTTTCTCAGCCTCAATCTGTGTGTTGGTTTCTTCCTGGGCAGGCTGTACTGTCACCTCTGTCAGTTTTGCTGAATCATCTAGCTCAATGGGCACTGGTACAAATGTCTCAGCCTGTCTGCTTTCTCGATCCCTCTCTTGCTCCAAGTCTAGGTCTCTGCCATTACGTAGACTCACTGCCATCAGCTGCTTTGGACCTTGATCTTTTGGATTTACCTGAGTGTCTGCAGGCAATGTCCCATGAGGACGATTGTTCAAAGACATCGAGATCTGGCCTATTTGCACTTCAATATTCTTTATGGCTGACTCATGTGCATCTACTCTTTCACTCATTTTCGCATTTGACC
Source organism: Nicotiana attenuata (assembly GCF_001879085.1). Taxonomy (NCBI): domain Eukaryota; kingdom Viridiplantae; phylum Streptophyta; class Magnoliopsida; order Solanales; family Solanaceae; genus Nicotiana; species Nicotiana attenuata. Next base: position 10,296,139 of record NC_031998.1, read on the forward strand.
CAATAACCTGCTGCATCATTGCCTCGAGTCTAGCAAACCTATCTTCCTATCTCCCACCATGTTGTTGTTGAGGAGGATGATAACCCTGCTGCTGATTTTGGTTGTTGTACCCCTGTGGCCTTTGGTAGGGCGCCACATTATCATGAGGTCGCATGGCTCCCATATTACCATTGTTGTGTTGCTGCTGGACTGGACTGTATGGCTGATTTTGTTGGACCCAATTCTGACCACCTTGTCTCTGGCCCCCACAATTAGACACATAATTCATGTTCTCAGGGTAGTGATGATGATCACTTTGCGCATTCCACTGGCTACCAATTGGCTGACTAATGCAAGAAGTGCATAAGCCCCCATTGGTTGTATCTACAATGTGCACCTACTGCTTCTGCCCTGACTCTTCCACCTTTTTGGTAAGTATGCTCATTTTTGTCATTAAGGTGGCCATATTTTCAGCAAGAGTTTTGGTTGGATCTAAGGCCACTGAGTGAACTACTGGAGTGATAGGTGCATTCCTGGTTGTCCACCCCGAATTCTGTGCCATCTTGTCAAGCAGGATCTGGCTATCTCTCCATGATTTGTTCAAGAATGCTCCACCAGCTGAAGCATCATCATTAGCCTTCACGCCATCTGTCAGACCCATGTAATACCGTTGCCCCAACACCTGCTCTAGAATACCATGGTGCGGACATATAACCAACATCCCTTTGAGTTGTTCCCATATTTCTTGCAATGTTTCCATTGGTTTCTGTCTGAAGCTCAAAATTTCATCAATTTTGCTGAGCTGTCTTGTTGGGTGGATGAAACTTATTCACAAATTGCTTGACTAACTCCTCCCAAGTCTTGATGGAGTTAATAGGGAGTGAATTTAGTCAACTATGGGTAGCTCCTATCACTGAGAATGGAAACAACAACAACTTTATTGCTTCCTGAGTTACGTTGGGCTGCCTTTGAGTTTTGCAGATTGACAGGAAATTCTTCAAGTGCTGTTGAGGATCTTCAATGTATGACCCCGAATATAGTCCCTTGTTTTGCAACAAGTGCAACATGTTGTTTGTGATTTGAGAAGAGTCAGCTTGTATCCGCGGGACTACTATCGCTGTGGGTTGCGCCCAGTCATATAAAGGGGCCTCTGGCACAAGAGGCGCCACTACTTGCGCAGCTGGCTACCACGTTATCCCCGTTATTGTTTCTGTTATTTACCAGCTCTACCATGTCGGGTTCAGGGTGTTCAGTTGATTGTTGTTGTTTGTTTTTTCGGTTGGCCCGATTCAAGGCCCTGAAAACTTTCTCGGGATCTGATAATGCTTCAAACACTTCACCAGTTCTCGATGAGTTTCTAGGCATGCACCTGTACAACCAAGTTAGCAAACATTAAAATTTCAATGTATGGATTGAAGATAAAGAGAATTGACTACACTAAGAATTTTTGTATTTATTTCAACTGTAATTGATAACACCGTTAACTCCCAGGCAACGGCGCTAAAATTTGATCACGCCCAACTATGCCTTATAAAAAGGACAAGCGGTCTTTACAAATATAATTCGGGTATTTAGCCCAGAGTCGAATCCCACAGGGAATTAACCTACCAATTACTTTTGTCAGACTCACTGAATTCTCCGTAATCAACTTCCCAGATATTTTGAATAACACTTGGTGATGTTTCTACTAACTATAAGTGAATAAAATCAAGTAAACTAAAAGCTAACTACGACTGAGTTGTAAACAAATAAGAGAAGGATCTAAGGTTGTGATTTCCCCTATTGATGGAATCCCTTCCTGTTATGTTTCATATACATTTGCCTAATCATCTCTATCGATCATGAGCACTCTTACTACCGTAAATCTCTCCCGAGTAATTACGACAATTTACTAGACGCACTCTCCCGAGTTACGCTAGCTGGCTTATATTACAGCTCACTTAGATCGCACCCAAGGTTTCGTTATCCCTAATCCCACCTTTAATCCCTCGGTTATTGATTCCTCATATACTTTGGGAGTGGTGTTGTTCAACAACTACCTAAATATGCACTCTCTCCCGAGTAATACATATTAAATAGGCACAACTAATTGAGGATCCTATCAATTAACTACAACAAGAACGTAGTTGAACAAATAGAGATTAAACTGGGCAAACTATATTAACACAACAAGAAGTTAATCCCTCAACAGGTTCCATCAAACCTTAGACTAAATAATTAGCTACTCATAATTGTGTTCATAATAACAACAAGAAAATTCATGAAGGATAAAAACAAAGGGAAAAAAGGTAGAACTCGATGTCAAATTATCCTCCTTGCCTCTTCTTGCCTTGAACAAAACTATGAAAACCTTGATATCCTCTTTTTGGGCGAGTTGGACCTCTTACAGGTTAAGTGGAATCGCCCCCAAACTTCCAAGTTTACCCCTAAAATTTCTGTGTTTCGGATTGACTAGCGCGGCCTCTCTCGTGACCGCGCTTGGGCCGCGCATATGGCGGTCTACACTGTCCCATTCTTGTGCTCTAGCGTGGCCGCGCTTGGCCCATGCTAGAGCGGATCAGCTCTTGATCTCCTCTTTTCTTTCTTCTTTCACGGGTACTCAACTCCGAGGGGCTTTTCTTGCTTTAATTTAGCTCCAAACACTGTCCTAAGTCCTTATAAGCACGACTTGCTCCTGCAAAACATAAAATTCACAATTAGAGCCATTTTATCGTCATTTAACCTTCCTAGAACAATGAAGCATAGTCAAGTTGGGGCATAAATAGTCGCCAAACTACATGAATCTAGCCTATTATCAATGAACACCATATGCAAGTCCTAGATCTCTGCCTATACTACTCCATCAATCTCCTAATAAGGTGGGTGGCTTTCGTATTCGAACGCCCCGGCATAAACCCGAACTGGTTCTTGGAAATAGACACACTCCTCCTCACCCTTAGATCTACCACTCTTGTAATGACCCGACCGGTCATTATGAGATCTAGCATGTCATTCGGCGGTTTCAAGCCACGAGCAGCTACACTTCAGGTATTACGACTTCTTCGGGTGGTCGGAATTGAAATTCGAGAAGTTCGGAGTTGATTTGGAAAGAGAATTCTCATTTCGGAAGCTTTAAGTTGGAAGATTCTGACTAAGGTTGGATTTTGAGTAAACGACCTCAGAATCGGGATTTGAAGGTTCCAACAAGTTTGTATGATAATTTTGGACTTGGGTGTATGTCTGGATCGGGTTTTGAATGACTCGGAAGCGTTTCGGAACCTATTGTGGAAGTTAGCATTTTGGAAGAATTTCATAAATTTGGGTTGAAGTGTATTTCAATGTTATCGATGTCTGTTTGGGATTCCGAGTCTAGTAATAGCTCCGTATGGTGATTCGGTGGTTGAAGCATGTCCGAAAGTCGATTCGGAGGTCCGCAGGTCATTTTGGGGTCATTTGGCGAAAGTTAGAAATTTGAAGGTTTTTGAGGAGTTTGACCGGGGTGGACTTTTTTATATCGAGGTTGGATTCCGATTCCGGCAGTTGGAGTAGGTCCGTGATGTCAAATGTGACTTGTGTGCAAAATTTGAGATCAATCGGACGTGATTTGATAGGTTTCGGCATCAAATGTGGAAGTTGGAAGTTCTAAAGTTCATTAAGCTTGAATTGGGGTGCGATTCATGATTTTGATGTTGTTTGATGTGATTTGAGGCCTCGAGCAGGTCCGCGTTATGTTATAGGGCTGGTTTGTGTGATAAGATGGGATATCGGGGGCCTCGGGTGTGTTTCGGAGGTGTTTGGGTTGTATCGCACTCTTATTTGATGTTTTGGCGTCGTTTCTTTGGAGCAAAAGACCTTTGATTTGTGATTGGATTGAACCATTAGATTCGTATCCTAATTATGGATCCATCGCAACAAGAATCATCGAATTTTGATATCGTATGAGAGAGTTATGTCCGTTTCCGTGTCGGACAAAATTGCTGGTTTCTCGTGCGAAGATTTGTTCTTCGCGAACGCGAGAGACGTTCCGCGAACGCGAAGAAGGATTTCTGGGTTAACCGGTTAACGCAAAAAATCGCTCTTCGCGAACGCGAAGGTCTCCCGCGAAGGCGATGAAGAAAAATCGCCTGGATAGTGTTTTAAACCGAGAATTTTAGTAGTTTGGGCATATCTTGAGTTCTAGAGATCCGTTTGAGGTGATTTTTGTAGTGTTGTTCTCGTCTCAAAAGGGGGGGGGGGGGTGTAAATATCTGACCTTTATTTTGGTGTTTCTCCATGATTATTTCTGTTGGTTTCTATTTTTATCCGTGTTTGGATTGTAGAAATTGGGATTTTGAGCCCCGAAGTTGAAAAATGGTAAATCCGTGATTTGAGGGTCGATTCATGGACGAAATTGGATGAAATTTATGGATATAGACCATATGAGTTATGGATAATATTTAATTTTAATAATTTTTGGAATATGGGCATGCGGGCTCGAGGGTTGACTTTATTGACTTTTTGAGCGGAGTTAGGAGTTGTTACAAATTGATTTATTATGAGTATTAGAGTACTCCCTCCGTTCCAGTTTATGTGAACCTATTTCTTTTTTGGTCCGTTCCAAAAAAGAATGACTCCTTTCTAAATTTGAAAATAATTTAGCTTAAACTTATAATTCTACCCTTAATGAGAAACTTTTATAACCACACAAATATTCTGGGCCCCTTTTTGACTTGTTTAGGACCACAAATTTCAAAAGTCTTTATTTTTTCTTAAGCTTTGTGCCCAGTCAAACAGGTTCACATAAATTGGAACGGAGGGAGTATATTTTTATTGTTTGCACATTGCTTGACTAGTTTTGGAGTGACGGACACCGGTTTGAGGTGTTAGAGTGATGTTGGAGCCGATTATGGAACTTCGGAGCGAGGTAAGTGTCCTTTTTAACCTTGTAAGAGGAAATTTACCCCATAAGTGAAATGATTCGATTTTGTACTTCTATTTGTGGGGGGCTACGTACGCACGAGGTGACAGGAGTCCGTACGTAGCTACAATTCCTGTTTATGTCTGGGTAGTTTTAGGTTTACACTATGCTTTGTGGACACCATTACTTGATTATATTTATTAATTGTATCAAATGGAACTAAGTTGAGGATTTTTAAGGATTTAAAAGTTTCAAGTTGAATTGTCTTTATTTTGAAAAGAATCAAGAAAGGGTTATGATTTAATGATAAATTTATATTTGACCGCGTCGCAAATATGATCCGCAAGTGGGGAAACTCCTTAAATTTAAATTTAACCGCGTTGCATGTATGATCTGCGAGCGGGGTAATTTTTTAAATTTATATTTGACCGCGTCGCATGTATGATTTGCGAGCGAGGTAAATAAATGCATCTATGGTTCGTGCCGCTCGACCCTCGGTAGTGTACAATTTAAATATTATATTGGGTCGGGCCGTACGACCTCGGCATGATTTCCGCATGACGTAATTGACTGTTTTGAAATTTTTGATAGTTGATGTGGCCTCATTGGCCGGAGATATAAATTGTTAAAAGATGAAAATAATTGCTTACATGATTCATGTTATTGATTTTACAGTCACCTTAAAGAATTCATAATTTATCATATTATCGGTATATTATTGTTGGCCATAGTAAGTGTCGGAGTCGACCTCTCATCACTACTTCTTCGAGATTAGACTGAATACTTACTGGGTACATATTATTTTCGTACTCATACTACACTTGGTGTAAATTTTGTTGTACATGCACATGTACGTCTAGTGGCCATGTGGGTGCAGCGGCATGGTTGATATGGGGACTTAAGTGAGCTGTATCTTATGAGATGATCCGCAGCCAGCAAAGTCTCCTTCAGAGTACTTGTATTTTTCTTTTCTGTCCAAATTTATATTCTGGACAGTTATTGTATTTTATTTTAATTTCTAGTAAATGCTCATGCACTAGTGACACCGGGTTCTGGGATGATTATGGGATATTCAGTATTGAAATTGGAAAATATTATTATTATTTTGTAAAGTTCATCTTTTACCAGTTAAGTTGAAGGAAATTTATGATCTCAAAAATATAAAAATGAGAACTTAATTAACTATTTAGTGTTGGCTCGCCTGATAGTCGTGTCCGGCGCCATCATGACCTTTAACGGATTTTAGGTCGTGACAACTCTCTCCCAGACTTTCATAGTATGGCTAAGAAGCTTGATACCCCGATAGTTATTGCAATTTTGGATATCACCCTTGTTCTTATATACAGGAGCCATCATGCTCCACACCTCCACTTTTCGGGCATCTTTTTCGTTCTAAAAATGACATTAAATAACTTAGTGAGCCATTCCAAGCCTTCCTTGTCCGCACTATTTCAAAACTCCACCGGAATTTCATCTGGCCCGGTCGCTTTTCCCCTGGTCATCTTACGCATAGCCCCCTCAACTTCATCAACTCTAATCTGCCTACAATACCCTAAGTCACAACGACTCCCGTAGAGTTCCAAATCACCCAGTACAATGCTGTTGTCCCCCTCCTCATTCAAGAGACTATGGAAGTAGGTCTTCCATCTCCGACGGATAAGCCCCTCATCCAAAAAAACTCTATCTTCTTCGTTCTTGATGCACTTCACTTGGTCCAAGTCATGCGCCTTCCTTTCACGCGCCATGGCTAACCTGAACAACCTCTTATCCCCACCTCGACCCTCGAGTTCCTCATAGAAATGACTAAAACTTGCAGTCTTGGCCGGCGTAACTGCTAGCTTATCCTCTTTCTTAGCCAACTTATAATGCTCCCTATTGACCCTCTTCTCCTCCTCGCCTACACTTTCCGCTAGCTTCAGATATGCTGCTTTTTTGGTTTTCACTTTTCCTTGCACCTCTCCATTCCACCACCATTCTCCCTTATGACCACCAGAGTAACCCTTTGAGACCCCTAATACCTCTCTCACGGCTTCCCTAATGCACTGCGCAGTCGTGGTCCACATAGCGCTTAAATCCTCACTACTCCTCCAAGCCCCCATAGTCAACAGCTTGACTCCCAACTCTTGCGCTTTAGCTTCCATCAAGGCTCCCCACTTAAATTCGAAAAAGATATAAGAATTTGATAGATCTTGACATATGGATATGGTAGGAAAAAAATTGCAATATTTTAATAACACTTAATAAGAAAGAGACGATACAAGTTAGGATCAAACATTGTTTAAATTAAATAAAAATAAATGCACTATAGCTTTGTTAAATAACATCCTATGAGAGGATCACAAATATTTTGGACATTTTAAAAATTAAAATACTATATAAATTTTAGAAGTACATATATAAATTTTGTATATTTTATGTCGGTATGGTTTAGATTTTTTTTATTCAATACCGAACTAAACCAAACCAAAACGGAACTTTTATCGGTTTAATTTGAATTTTCTATTTGGTGCATTTTTTCGGTTCGACTTAAACACCACTAATCCTAATATTTTATTTGTCCCCTATTCTATGTGACTACATAGAGAGTCGAACAATTTCTTTTATGATTTTTTAAATAGAAATTGTGACATGTAAAACTAACTAGTAAATAATTTGGTATTTAAATTTTCTCTAGGAGTTAGAATGTATAATTTTACCGAATGAGGACCTTCTACCTAAGCAATAACCTTTACACTATTTTTTGCCACTTTAAAGACATCATATCATTATATTATATTATAAGTATTATTATATTATATTATAAGTATGAAGACCAAAATGACATTAAAAGTTTGAGACTATTTTATGCTTCAAACAAGCATTATTTTAAGAAACTTCTTGTGCAAAAATATAAATAAGCATTCTTCAAAAGATAACAAAAGAAAAAAATTAATGCAAATAAAAAATAAAATTAAAATAAATAGAAAAGTGGGAGCCGTTTAGATGGCCATATAAATGGAAAGTGACTCTTGGACTTCATGCAACGCATCTTTTTCACTCATAATTGCTTTCATCTTCCATTGCCTATTGAAAATAAGCTTTGAAATGTGCTTCCTTTTAAGTCATGAATGAATAATGAACTAAATTTAAGTATTTAACAATTCATCTGATTTCATTTCGATGCATAACACCCATTTAGAGTGCATATAGACCTCTCAAATTTGGTATATTTATTTAAAGTGCAAGTTAAAAGATCAAAATAACCATAAAATTTTCGATTTGACCTACTTGATTACTATGCTTCGAATGTTTACTTTACTACTGAACCCTGGCTTATATCTGCCACTACTGTATGCTTGTGATTATCTCTTTTGCCAATGTGCTTGACCTCGCATGTCTGATGACCTTGTTCACTTTATTTATATGCTGAAGTTTTTTCCTTGATTGATCTTCATCTTGTGACTGATTTCTAAAGTTTCCCTTTTTATGAACCCTGATTTCACTCGCCCGTTCAAAATTGATTGATTCTTTTCCCATTATTTGTATATTTACCTTGCTGAATCTATTTCCAAAATAAGCATATTTCTGTACTTAGACTTGATTGCTTACTTAATGTTTTTACTACTCCTTTTATGGCAATAATCAGTCTGTCTCTAAACTGATCTCTTTCCTTATTTGAATCTGTTACTACCCGTTAAACAGTTATTCTTAATTAATGGGAGTCACTTGGGTAATTGATTCTTAGTGGAGATTGTTTCTATATTTGTATTAAAACTTTACTTATTACCTTCCTTCACTCGTTTTCAAAAAAGGCTATAAATACCCTGCATCCCTCTTTTTTCAAACACACGAACACAAGGAACGAAACACTTGAGTTCAGAACACACACCTCACTAAAAACTCTCCCTCTTTTCTCTATTGCTACTTGTGTTGCTGCCTTGTCTAGTCGGCTGAAAGCCAAGGCTAGGCTGTGGGGAATTTGCTTACTTTTCTTTCTGCATTTGCCTCTTTACTGGTATGTTCTAATTAATTTTCCAGCATCAACAACAACATGTTTCCTTACTATTTCCTTTACCCTTGCCTGTTTCCTGCTTGTGTTTAATCAACTTCCATTACTGAGCATACTGTAATCTGCCCCTTTCTCTTCTAAATTACTGCTTTCCTTATGTACGAACTCTATCAGTCACTTATTCTGACTTATGAACCCCAAACCCCCATATCCCCTATGTGTTTGTATCCCTTGGTTGGTTTGGGGGCATGTCAGCATTATACATTGTTGTGCATGACCCCAAACATGACCCCTTCTTAGGGTCATATGCTTCACATCCTCTCTATGTGTTGTGTTCTCAGGCTGGCATATGGGCATGGCAGCACCATCTATTGTTGTACATGCCCAAACCTGGCCCCTTCCTAAGGTCATATACTCCCTGCAACGAATTCCCAAACCCTTGACCCCTTTGAATGAAAGTGATGATTCTGTGTAATGTTAGCTGTACTACTACTATTTTCCAATCACCCTTACCCCTCTCTATTCTCCACCCAATTTTAAATCTTTGTTCCTGTACTTCCATTATATTCGTAGACTTAGGTTCTGCCCCTCTTGTGTGAGCCTTGCCTTGGGACCCATGAGCTCCTTCTGAACTTGGACACATAAGGGTTGGCCCTCCCAAACGGCACTCATCTTTATCTGGTTATGAAAACTTGGGTGTAAGCACTGCCCGGGGTCCCTTGAGACCCTTTGGGAACTTTGACACACCCAGGTCTGAGAAAGGAAACAAGTTGGCATTTGAGGTGTTTTGTTCCATAACTCAGAGAGGAAGTCAGAATCAGGCTTCCTATGGTTGTAACTTCTTCTTTTTTTTTTACATTTTTTTTATGTAATTCATTATTTTGGTCTGTAATAATTTGTAATAAACATTTGGGGTTGGTTAGTGAAAAAGGGCTGGGTAATTGTGCATGCTTAACTATTAGAAGGGTAGAGATCATGCCTTTAGGGCCTATTTTTTTTTTTTATGATTAACTCAGTATTTAGGTAATATGCCTATTGGACTTGTCTGCATTTAGAGAACCTGTCTATAGGACCTGTTTTAAATTCAGCATTTAGACAACATGCCTATAGGATTTGTCTTAAGTTCTGCATGTTTATTACCACACTTAGACACCATGTTCTTAGGATCCTATTGGTTATAATCCGGCATCTAAAATAAGTACCTTTTCATAGAAATCATGCCTATAGGAATTTCAAGTAAATCCTGCCTGCTTCATTTCACGTTCAACTAGATATCATGTCTATAGAAATTAAAATCAGCAATAATAGATATCATGTCTATAGGATTTAATATCAGCAATAACAGATGTCATCGTCTGAAACCAGTCTAGTCTAAAATCAGCCTAACTCTCACTGTTCTGAACTAATTTTCAACGACTCTCTCCCTTCCTATTAATACGGTTTAGTAAGCATGTTTATACGATTTAAAATCGTTTATTCTAGAATTTGTTACTGCTTTGCCCCGTTCTGAATTGGTAATAGATATCGTGTTTATAGGATCTCACCCAAACACCTAGGCAAGCCTTAGGTTATAACAATAATAAAACTGAATCCGCCTTTGTTAATTAATAATTGCTACAACCAGCACGCAGGCCTGATTCGGACTTCTTATCTGAGTTATGTAATAAATTGGTCTGCTTCAACAACTAAAATTCCCCTGTCTTAGTACTTTAAATTATGGCCTTGATTGTGTATAAGTCATGCTATTTATGTGCTTTGCTTGAGGAGGTATACATGAGCCTTTTTGGTGTTTACATGGTCCCCCTTAATGTGCAATCCTATGTGTTTTGTATGTCGCCCTAGCTTTTTCACCTTTTGAAACCTCAAAGTCAGCCTAATATCCCTCCCCTTTAGGAATAGTAGTCCTAAGTGCCTCCGGGACTGATAGGAATGGGACGGGTAATAGCATGCAATAGTGGTCGAGACCAATTTGCGCTTTAGTACCTCGACGGGGTGGAAAGGGTAGATATGGATATGATGACCGGTGCGCTAATACCACGTGTATACCCTCTCTCGAGGAGTGATTACCGGGTATTGCATTGATGTGATCTATATTGCAAATAAACCTAGGACCTCCCCCTCCTCTTTCTTTTCCTTTAAATATTTATAGAATTGCAACTTCTTTTCAAAATCAGCCCTTTAATGATTGCTTTGCAAACTTTGTTTTACTTTCATCACTTCCAAACACTTGTGTATTAAAATCCCCTCTTATTTGAGCCTTATTTTTTTACTTGTTAATTGCACAAATTCACAAATAACTATCTGGCCGGGAACCACACTAGTGGATCCTGAGGGGTGCCTAACACCTTCACCCCAAGATAATTTCAAGCCCTTACCCTATCTCTGGTTATCAAACAAACTTAGAAGTGAACCTTATAGGTGTCCTAATGCACCTTAAATCATTAGGTCGCGACTCTTCAAAATTGCAAAACCCAGTTCCCTAAAGGAATGAGTTGTCCTATACCCAAAATGTCATAAACCCGATTTTTCGATACAAAGAGGGAAAAAGGGGGCGCGTCACAGCCGCTACAGACAAGCCATCGTTCCCCACACCGAAGGGCCCACCTGAGCCAAACATACCTAGTACCGGTGGCACAACTCTAAAATTACGGGGTCAAGTCCCCCGCTCAAATAAAATAAACTCAAAGTGAAGGCATACATGTAAACATACATAAAACCCTTCTTAGTGAAGATCACCCGCTCCACCAGGTAGGAGCAATAATATTTAGGGGGCAGTCACGATCTTCCTTCACAGTAGGGATATGGGAAGGGTGAATAGAAGAAAGGTATTTACCAACAACCCAAGTTCGAGGTTTTGAAGTAGGGAATTTCTCTTCGAAATTTTTGGCAATGTTCAGGTGTTTAGGTATGATGATGCTCACAATAGGAGGATCGACATCAACATCAACCTCTTTATCTTTTCTCCTCTTTGGGCCCCCACTGAAGAGAAGACCAGAGTTCTTGAAAAATTTAGAAGAAGCCATAATGATAAGAAGATGATAAAGTTTTTTGAACAAGAACAAAGAGAGATAAAAGAAGCAGAGAGTTAAGTGTAAAGAATTTAAGAACGCTTATGAAGTTGTTAGAAGTAAAAGAAGAAGAATGAGGCGTATAAGTAAAGATATAGGCGCCTAAAATCATGGCAATGATTACCTTGAGAACCGACAAAAATATTGTTATATCGTGGAGTAACACATGTTCGGGGTATTAAATGCGAAGATACGTTCTTATTAAGCATCAGAACTTTTCAGAAGGGTTCAAAAAAAATTTCGCCAAGAAAGGAATCTTCACCAACTTCCCGATGATAAAACAATGTGCCACTAGAAAGCAAGGGGGCTATCTGTATAGGATAAAATTAGTTTATATTAAATACTCGAATGATTACAAACACGTGAAATCGGAGGCGGACGGAATGTGAAGCAAGTGGGAACCAAGACTGAGGACATCGGCTTCGGCTGGTATCGGGTAGATCCCGAAGGGAACACAGTCAACGAAGGCAAACAAATGTTTGTCATCAGATGGAATTTAATGAGGAATATTCCTTAGTAATAAATATGCAGATATTGTAGGAGATTTTTGGCATTCATAGTTCGTCGTTACACATTCATCAATGGTCCCCATTATTGTCATTTAAGAGGGGTTTGATTCTAGGATCGTATTCCCTAGGTATAGCTATAAAAAGAGATTTGAACAACCATTGTAACACATAAAATTTCTGGCAAAACCTATGCTACATTTTACTATCAAGCTGAATAATATAACTTTATTTTTTTTGTCTAATATTGCTTTTGTCGCTGTTTACGGAAGCCTTACGTCCGAAACCAGGCTTGCTATTTTTTTCGATTCCAATTACTTTTTTTTTAATTAATTTATTGTTTTGGTATCAAATCAATTTGCTTATCTATAAACCACGTAATAAATTCAACTGTATTGTTTTACGGTAAACAATAAGTCCCTCTTTAGTCTTAGATCCCTGAAACTACCATCTCTATGTTGGGCAATAGATGAATTTCGATGGCCGGCAATTCTGAGTATAATTGGAAAAGCTTTCTTCAATGTATGAACTCCTGTCCATTTTTCTAGCCAAATCCTCGTATAATTCCCCTCCCTTGCTATAAAAGAAGTGTCGCTAAGGAACTCTTCCCATAACTTGTTGATGGTTTTCCGGTCTAGTTCCATGTGGTGTAGGAAGTTGTTCCGGCTACTCTCCCTATAAAAATTTCTCGAAAAAGGGCATTTTTATACAATGCCGCAATGACAGTGAAAACAGAAGACTCATATTACAGAAGCCAGAAATTACCTTTATGCATTGCTACATAGGCAAGAAACTTGTTTGTGGCGTAGAAAACAATGCTGAAGATAACTAGTACACATTGGCTGCGACCAACCGCGTGGCAACACATTTCTTTGAAGTCATAACTCACGTCACAGTCGTTGAAGTCACAGAAGTTCGATATGTCAGCGACATGCTACATGGAAGAATCCTTGCATAGTCGCCTCCAGGTAGTGCACACTTCATGTGCAGTCAGCGGTATCTCTATTGCCCCCAACCTGTTTAATATGTTTTCCCATATTTCTTCCGTGTATTTAGCTAAAAAAATTAACGGCAAAGGGTCAAATATACCCCTGTATTAGGAAAAAAGGTTTAAATATATCATTCGTTATATTAGGTCCAAATATACGCTTGCCGTAATATTATTGGTTCTTCTTCCGTTAAGTTTGTTCAAGGTCGACATTCAATCCTAAGTAGCACTGACATTTGATGAGGTGGATGTCACCAGTGCCGACTTTATGGTGAAGCAAGTAAGGCACTTGCTTTAGGCCTCCAAATATTGGGGGCCCCATTTTTTAGCAATAATAGATTTATAGGTTTTCTTTAGAAAAAATATATTGAGTACTTTTAGTAAATAAAAAAATCATACAAAAGAAAAGATAATTTTGCAAGATTTGTGAATAAACCATCAATATTAGAATTATTATTATGGGATGTATTAATAGTTATAAATTTTTGAAGTCAGAATCTTTCTTTTTTGCTTCTCTCGTAAGATTATATATTTTCTCTTTTATTTCTATCTTATTTTCTTTCTCCTATGAATTTAAAGTTCAACAGTTCAAAAAATTTAGTGGTAAAATTTGAGATCATTAATGATGAAAATTTAAAAAATTATTCTCTTAACCTTGAATGTTTCTTAAAATATCCAGTAGTCACTATGATACTGATGGTTTAGACTTATTCCAAATTAAAATTGTTTAAAAATATAGTACCAACGGAAATTAATACTCTAATCAACATATTCAATCAAGTAAAAATATTTTATTCTTTTCTAATGCTTATATTTCTTATAAAATAATATTAACAGTTGCCTCGGCGGAAAGAAGTTTTTTAAAAATAAATTTGATAAAATCTTACGCAAGATCAAATTTTCTCAAGAAAGATTAAGTGAGTTGGCTATATTATCATTCGAAAAAGGATTATTAGACGAAGTTGATAGCAAAAAAAAAAAAATTATTAATAATTTTGTATCTCAAAAACTTAGAACTAGTAATTTTTTTTGGAATTTTTTTTAAAATTTAAGGCCTCCAAATAAATTTTGGCTTTCGGCCACTAAAGTGCTTGAGCCGCCCCTGGATCATGTGGCATGACACCTCAATGTCCCTAATCTATTTTACCCCTCCCTCTATTTATTTTTTCACAATTTAAATTTTCTTTCCCTCCACCACTATAACTGCCACTATTTTTTATTTTTTTTTGATAACTAAACTTTTTGTATTAATCACCTTTGAAAATTGTACAAAATCATAGCTGACCAAACACAATTAGCTGTCTAAAATCTACCAAATCAGTAACTCTCTACTCTATACAAGTCATTTCGCAACTGGAAATTAAAACATAAAACTCTGTAGCAAAATCTTGACTCTTGGGGCTGCTCTTACATGACAGATGTAAGTGACTTCACGCGCAATTGTTTTCCAGCTCCGATACTTCTTTTCAAAAATTCTATGGTTCCTTTCCATCCATATAGCATATATATACTCAGCATACACCATTCTGAAAATTTGGGCTTGCTGTGATTTCCCTTTGGCTTTTTGAATAGCCCATTATGTGTGCTGGTTCCAAGTCTGCACTTGTATTCCTTTTGTTGGTAGCCATTGTAGCCATTGCTGCATTTTCCTCCATATAGCTTTAGTAAATTTACATTCAGCAAAACGATGGTCTCTTGCTTCCTGTTGATTCTGGCATAGCGTGCATGTAGTGTCCACTACTAATCCCCACTTCACCAGTAAATGTGTTGTAGCTAGTCTCCCTTGTAGTTGTAGCCACATTGTAAAAATTGCTTTAGGTCTGGCATCATTCTTAAACATAAAACACTGGCATCATTGTAGGGAGAAGTTGTTGATAAATTGAGTTGATCATGCTCTAAGTAGTTTTCACAGTAGGTATCAAATACAGGTGTCACGACCCTAAACCCGGACCCGATCGTGATGGTGCCTCTCGTGAAGACAAGGCTAGCCGACACATTCCCAATTCATTTAAAGCAACCAAAACTAATAAATATTAAGTCTTTAAATGAATAAAAAATCCCAAAACAAACAG
Organism: Nicotiana attenuata; assembly: GCF_001879085.1. Taxonomy (NCBI): domain Eukaryota; kingdom Viridiplantae; phylum Streptophyta; class Magnoliopsida; order Solanales; family Solanaceae; genus Nicotiana; species Nicotiana attenuata. The sequence continues at coordinate 10,311,616 of NC_031998.1, forward strand.
AGAACAATACAAATTGCAGAATTAAAACCAACACAGCCCGACATCGGGGTGTCACCAGTTATGAGCATCTAAAATAATACTACAAGTTCGAAAGTCTACTCCACCACTACATAACTGAATCGGAAAGGAAATAAGATAGAGGGAGAATGCACTGGGCTACGAACCGCCGGGCAGCTACCTAGTGAATCTCCGGAAATCTGTTGGACAGCTCTCAACCCTCGCTAGCAGGACCTGTAGCGCCCGAATCAGCACACAGGGGTGCAGGGAGTAAAGTGAGTACTCCAACTCAGTGAGTAATAACAATAAATGAAGGCTGAGCGATATAAAATCACGTTAAACACAACAATAAGCTATAAGAAGTAGAATAAAATCAGTAAATACAATTAAACAGTGAAATCTCATAAAACACCTTTTAAGCAGTTAAACAAATAAAGGAAATGCAGCTAGAAAAGGTAAACACATAAGAACCGCCCCTCGGGCACAATAATAACAGAATCAGCCCCTCCGGCAATATCACAGAATAATACCAGCCCCTCGGGCTATATCTCATATCACAATGGGTACCGCGCTCACTGGGGGTGTACAGACTCCGAGAGGGGCCCCTTGCGGCCCAAGCGCAATATCAAGCCATCTCGTGGCATCATAAACAGGCGCTCGGCCTCATATCAATCACAAGCCACCTCGTGGCGTACAATCTCAGGCCCTCGGCCTTATTATCATAATCAGTATATCACCGCTGCGACGTGCAGCCCGACCCAAAAGTAACCTCACAATACAGGCCCTCGGCCTTACTCAGTCAGAATCTCATAAGCCCCTCGAGCAACAGTAAACGTGATGCTCAGCTCAAAATATCTTTTAAAATATCATTTAAAGTGTTTAAAACAGAGTAACATGGTTGAGTTTTGAAAACAGTAAAATATGGCGTGACTGAGCACAAGTATGAAATCAATTAGTGAGGAAAAATATCAGTAAAGATCCCCTAAGGGTCCAAACAGTTGGCACGAAGCCCAAATATGGCATTTACCCCAAAACATAATTATATCAAACAATTAGCTATCAAATACACAGTAAAACAGTCATTCCGGATGGACTAAGTCACAATCCCCAACGGTGCACGACCCCACGCTCGTCATCTAGCGTGTGCGTCACCTCAACATAGCCGAACGATGTGTAATTTGGGGTTTCATACCCTCAGGACAGCATTTAAAATCATTACTCACCTCAATCCGGCCCAAATTCTAGCTCGCAATGCTTTTGCCCCTCGAATTGGTATCTGGATGCTCCGAATCTACCAAAAATCAGAACGTAATCATCAAAATATGCTAAAGGGACAAAGCCCACTCGGAAATAATCGAAAAACCATGCAAATCCCGTAATTACCAAAACCCGCCCCCCGGGCCCACATCTCGAAATTCGATAAATTTTACATTATTAGATTTCTTATCTCCCCACGAGTTCATACATATCAAAAGTTTCAAAATCCGACCACAAATGGTCTTCCAAATCCTCAATCAAAGGCCTAAGTTTCTAAGCCCTAGTTCCTCCATTTTTTGGCTTAAATTCCATTAATTTCAGCCCGAATCCGTGAATTAATACAATAGGAACGAGTTTTAGGTCCAAATTCCTTACCTCAATGAAGCTCCCTTGAATTCCTTCTTCAAAAGTCGCTCAAAACTCCCGAAATCGCTTTTAAAAATGGTGAAACCCTCTGAAAATCGCGAAGGAAATAACTTATATGTTCTGGTCCAGGGATTTTGCATCTGCGACCAAATTTCCGCTTTTGTGGTACCGCATTTGCGGTCCTTGAACCGCTTCTGTGGTTTTCACTTAAACCGCCCAGCTCCGCATCTGCGATGCCAAGCCCGCACATGCGCTATCGCAGGTGCGCTCCCCTTACCGCTTCTGCGTTTTCTGCCTACCCATGCCATTCCCACTTTTGCAACTCAAATCTCGCTTCTGCGAGACCGCACATGCGGTCCCCTAGCCGCAGGTGCGGTTATGACAGCAATAGGAAACTTCAGCTGTCACAACCAACTCCAAATCTTTCCGCCAACAATCCGAAATCACCCCGAGGCCCCCGGGACTTCAACCAAAAGCACACAAAAGTCTTATACTACCATTCAAACTTATACCAACCTTCAAAACACCTCAAACAACATCAAAACCACCAAAACACATCGAATTCAAGCCTAAGGTTCTAAAATCTTCCGCATTCCGCTTTTGATCAAAAAGTATACCAAACCACGTCCGAATGACCTGAAATTTTGCACACACATCCCAAATGATATAACGGAGCTATTGCAACTTCCGAAATTCCATTCCGACCCTTATATAAAAATCTCACCTACCAACCGGAAAATGCCAAAAACTCACTTTCGCCAATTCAAGCCTAAATCTATTCCGGACCTCCAAAATACATTCCGATCACGCTCCTAAGTCCCAAATCATCTCTCGAAGCTGTCCAAACCATCGGAACTCACGTCCAAGCCCTCTAACACATAAGTCAATATCCGGTTGACTTTTCTAGCTTAAGCTTTCTTAAAAGAGACTAAGTGTCTCAAACCTTCTCAAAACCTTTCCGAACCCGAGCCAACCAACCCGATCACATATAGAACTGATAATTAAAGCAATAAGAAACAAAAATGGGGGAAACGAAGTGGTAACTCATGAGACGACCGGTCGGGTCGTCACATCAGGTGTTCCTTAGATTCCAGTATTTTCCAAGTGATCCAGCTTGCTTGTGTTGGGATTGTCATATCCCCCAAGAGCTTGCTTTTGACATAGTAAGCATGAATCCATTGAATCCACATCTTATCCTGTTTGTGAGCTATATCCTAGCATGTCTTGATTTGAGCAGCTTAATTCCATAGTTTTATGTTGATAAGGTTTAGCCCTCCCACTAACTTAGGAGTGGACACTCTGTCCCATGCCACCAAAGCTTTCCTAGTGATTGTGTTACTCCCTAACCATACATAGATCCTACAATAAGCATCTATAGTTTTCAGGACCTTTGTAGATAAAGAAACAGTTGAGCCCAGTAGGTTTGAATTCCAAAGAGCACAGATTTGACTAGCTGAGTTATGCCTGCATAAGACAACTTTTTGGCAGTCCAAGAAGTAACTCTAGCTGTGATCTTCTCTATTAGTGGTTGCCATTGTAGTAATGTGAGCTTCTTTGTTGATAAAGGCACTCCCAGGTATTTGAAAGGTAAGGTTCCATGCACGAAACCTAAGCGGCTTAATATGTTGTCTTGAATCTCCTTCTTAACTCCACCAAAATACACACAACTCTTCCCAAGATTAGCCTGCAATCCTGAAGCTTCAGAAAACTGGCTGAAACACTTGTGTAGAGCAGTAATAGAATTTAAGTTCTCTTTAGCAAAGAGAAGCAGATCATCCGCAAAACTAAGGTGTGTAATACTTAGTTTTGCACACTTTTGGGTGAAACTAAAAGGATATATCTTCCTTTAATTAATTGAGCTTTCTACTTAGGTACTCCATAGCAATTGAAAACAGAAAGGGAAACATTGGATCTCCTTGTCGAAGACCTTTTGCTATATTGAAAGGTTCACTTGGCTCACCATTGATCTTCACAGTGTAGTTTACTGTTTGGGCGCACTTCATTACCCAAGTAATAAACAGTTCTAGGAATCCAAGCTCTGTAAGCATCTGCCTTAGAAATGACCATTCAATAGAATCATACGCTTTTTGCAAGTCAATTTTTATCATGCATCTAGGTGATACATTCTTACTTGTATAGGACTTGACCAACTCATGACCAAGAATGATATTATCAGTTATTTTCCTACCTGGATAAATCCTGCCTGGGCCTCACAAATGAAGTCTGGAACTACACCTTGCAATCTGGAGGCTAATATTTTAGCAATCATTTTGTATAGGACAGTACAGCATGTAATGGGCCTATACTCTTTCACTGAGTTTGGTTTGTTAGTCTTTGGGATCGGAGTGATAGCTGTACAGTTTATTTCCCTATACAGTTTCCCAGTTTTGAAGAAATCCTTGATGGCTTCAACAACTTCTGCTTTCAATATTGTCTATACTTTCTTGAAGAAGTATGCATTGTATCCATCCACACCTGGTGATTTATCATTTCCTATTGAGGATAGGCCTTCATAGATCTCTTGTTCAGTCACCTCTGCACATAACTTTATTCTTTGCTGCTGTGAAATGATTGGTCCTTTCCTCATAGTAAGCTTGTTGACTGCTGGTAATATATGAGCTGCAGATCCCATCAAGCCTTTGTAAAGATTCACTATTTTCTCTTTGATTTCCTTTGGCTCAGATAGCTTTTTGTTGTTGAGTGATGTAAGTTCTATTATCTGCTTTCTTTGAGTCCTCTCATTGATCAGGGCTGAAAAGTATTTGGTATTGGAATCCTCTTGCTTGATCCAGTTAGCCTTAGACTTCTATTGTAAATCACTTTCTTCAACCATGGACCATTTCTTCAAACTTTGTATCAACTCTCTTTCTTTTCCCAATGATTCAGTATTACTTCTCATATGTATTTGTTCTTGAGTGATCACTAGCTCTTGCCTTGCCTTTTCTATCTTCTCATTAATGAACTTAGACTCCTCATTATTCAGCCTCCTTAGAGCTGGTCTGAGACATTTCAGCTTCACCTAAATGTTCTTCATCTTGATTGTGGATTGTGATTGCTGTCAGGTCTCTTCAAAACACCTCAAACAACATCAAAACCACCAAAACACATTGAATTCAAGCCTAAAGTTCTAAAATCTTCTGCATTCCGCTTTTGATCAAAAAGTATACCAAACCACGCCCGAATGACCTGAAATTTTGCACACACATCCCAAATGACATAACAGAGCTACTCCAAAACACATTTCGATCATGCTCCTAAGTCCCAAATCATCTCCCAAAGCTATCCGAACCATCGGAACTCACGTCCGAGCCCTCTAACACATAAGTCAACATCCGGTTGACTTTTTCAACTTAAGCTTTCTTAAAAGAGACTAAGTGTCTCAAACCTTCTCAAAACCTTTCCGAACCCGAGACAACCAACCCGATCACACATAGAACTGATAATTAAAGCAATAAGAAACAGAAATGGGGGAAAAGGAGCGGTAACTCATGAGACGATCGGCCGGGTCGTCACATCCTCTCCCTCTTAAACAAACGCTTGTCCTCGATCGAGTCAAGAAACATACCTGAAGCCTCAAATAGGTGAGGATATCTGCTCCGCATCTCCCGCTCGATCTCCCAGGTAGCCTCCTCCACGGGCCGACCACTCCACTGCACATTCACTGAAGCTATATCCTTTGATCTCAGCTTTCGAACCTAACGCTCCAAAATAGCTGTTGGCTCCACATCATAAGTCAGATCACCCTCTAACTGAACCGTGCTGAAATCCAGAACATGAGACGGATCCCCAATATACTTTCGGAGCATAGAAACATGAAATACCGGGTGCACACTCGACAAGCTGGGTGGCTAAGCAAGCTCATAAGCCACCTCCCCAATCCTCCTAAGTACCTCAAAAGGCCCAATGAACCGCGGACTTAATTTACCCTTCTTTTCAAATCTCATAACACCCTTCATGGGTGAAACCTTCAACAGAACCTTCTCACCAACCTTGTAGGACACATCCCGAACCTTCCGGTCCGCATAGCTCTTTTGTCTCGACTGCGCTGTACGAAGCCTCTCCTGAATCACCTTCACCTTGTCTAAAGCATCCTGTACCAAATCTGTACCCAATAGCCTGGCCTCGCCCGACTCAAACCAACCAACTAAAGATCTACACCGCCTCTCGTAAAAGGCCTCATAAGGAGCCATCTGAATACTCGACTGGTAGCTGTTATTATAAGCAAACTCTGCGAGCGGTAGAAACTGATCCCATGACCCTCCGAAATCAATGACGCAAGCGCGTAACATGTCCTCCAATATCTGAATAGTGCGCTCGGATTGCCCATCCGTCTGAGGGTGAAAAGCTGTGCTCAACTCAACCTGAGTACCCAGCTCTCGCTGTACAAACCTCCAAAACTGTGAAGTAAACTAAGTGCCCCGATCTAAAATGATGGAAACTGGGACACCATGCAAACGAACAATCTCCCGGATATATATCTCTGCCAACCGCTCTAAAGAGTAAGTAGTGTAGATAGGAATGAAGTGCACGGACTTGGTCAGCATATCCACAATCACCCAAATAGCATCGAACTTCTTCAAAGTCCGTGGGAGCCCAACTACAAAGTCCATGGCGATCCGCTCCCACTTCCACTTTGGAATATCCATCCGCTAAAGCAAGCCACCCGGTCTCTGATGCTCATATTTGACCTGCCGACAATTAAGACACCGAGCTACAAATCCCACAATGTCTTTCTTCATTCTTCTCCATCAATAATGCTGTCTCAAATCCTGATACATCTTCGCGGCACCCGAATGAATGGAGTATCGCGGGCTATGGGCCTCCTCAAGAATCAACTCCTGAAGCCCATCTACATTGGGCACACATATCCGGCCCTGCATCCTCAACACCCCATCATCACCGATAGTCACATCTCTGGCATCATCATGCTGAACTCTGTCCTTAAGGACAAGCAGATGAGGATTATCATACTGGCGCTCTCTGATGCGCTTATATAAGGAAGATCGAGAAATCACACAAGCCAATACCCTACTAGGCTCCGAAATATCCAACCTCACGAACCGATTGGCCAAAGCCTGAACATCAACTACAAGAGGTCTCTCCCCAACTGGAATATACGCCAAACTCCCCATACTCACCGCTTTTTGGCTCAAAGCATCGGCCACCACATTGGCCTTCCCCGGGTGATACAAAATAATAATGTCATAATCCTTAAGCAACTCCAACCACCTCCGCTGCCTCAAATTGAGATCCTTTTGCTTGAACAAGTGCTGGAGGCTACAATGATCAATATACACCTCACAAGACACACAATACAAATAATGCCTCCAAATCTTCAATGCGTGAACAATGGCAGCCAACTCCAAATCATGAACAGGGTAGTTCTTCTCATGAGGCTTCAACTGTCGAGAAGCATAAGCAATAACTCTACCTTCCTGCATCAGAACACACCCAATACCAACTCTCGAAGCATCACAATACACGGTATAAGAACCTGAAGCCGATGGCAATACTAACACTGGAGATGTGGTCAAGGAAGTCTTGAGCTTCAGATAGCTCTCCTCACACTCATCAGACCACTAAAATGAAACACCCTTCTAAGTCAACTTGGTCAAGGGAAATGCAATAAACGAAAATCCCTAAACAAACTGGCGATAATAACCCGCCAAACCAAGAAAGCTGCGAATCTCCGTAGCTAAGGACGGTCTGGGCCAACTCTGAACCGCCTCTATCTTCTTTGGGTCAACCTGAATAGCCTCGCTGGACACCACGTGTCCCAAGAAAGCCATTAAACTGAGCCAAAACTCACATTTGGAGAAATTTGCATAAAGCTTCTCCTCCCTCAATCTCTGCAACACCACTCTCAAATGCTCTGCGTGCTCCTCCTGGCTAAGTGAGTATACCAGAATATCATCAATGAAGGCTATGACAAACGAGTTGAGATACGGCCGGAACACGCTGTTCATCGGATGCATGAACGTTGCTGGGGCATTGGTCAGCCCGAAAGACATCACCAAGAACTCATAATGACCATATCGGGTCCTAAAAGCTGTCTTAAGGATATCTGAGTCCCTGATCTTCAACTGATGATAACCCGAACAGAGATCAATCTTGGAGAACACTCTCGCTCCCTGAAGCTGGTCGAACAAATCATCGATACGAGGCAAAGGATACTTGTTCTTAATTGTTACCTTGTTCAACTGCCTATAATCAATGCACATTCTCATCGTGCCATCCTTCTTCTTCACAAAAAGAACCGGCGCACCCCACGGTGACACACTAGGACGAATGAACCCCTTGTCAAGGAGTTCCTGAAGCTGCTCCTTTAACTCCTTCAACTCCGCTGGTGCCATACAATACAGAGGAACAAAAATGGGCTGAGTGCCCGGCACCAGATCAATACCAAAATCAATATCCCTGCCTGGTGGCATGCCCGGCAGGTCTGCAGGAAACACTTCGGGAAAATCCCTCACAACTGGAACAGAATCGATACTGGGAGTCTCTGCACTGACATCCCTCACAAATGCTAAGTATGAAAGACAACCTTTCCCAACCATACACTAGGCTTGAAAGAAAGAAATCACCCTGCTGGGGACATAATCGGTCGAACCTCGCCACTCAATCCATGGCACACCAAGCATAGCCAAAGTCACTGTCTTGGCATGACAGTCCAGAATAGCCCGGCACGGAGATAACCAGTCCATGCCCAAAATAACATCAAAGTCCACCATGCATAACAACAATAGATCCACTCGGGTCTTCATACCCCCAATAGACACAATACACGATCGGTTCATACGGTCTACCACAACTGTATCGCCTACCGACGTAGAGATATGAACAGAAGAAACGAGGGAGTCGCAGGGCATATCCATATAATGGGCAAACTAAGACGACACATAAGAGAAAGTAGAACCAGGTTCAAATAACACAAAAGCATCCCTGCGGCAGACTGAGATAATACCTATAATCAGCGCATCGGAAGCAATCGCATCAGGCCTAGCTGGAAGTGCATAAAAGCGAGCCTGACCACCACCGGATCGACTTCCCCCTCTGGGGCAACCCCTGGATGACTGTCCTCCACCCATAATTGGCTGGGTGGGTGGTGAAGTGGCTGGGGCTGAGGTTGATGGTTGACCCCTCTACTGAGATGAACCCCCAAGACGACGAGGACACGGCCTCCACATGTGACCCATCTCTCCACACTCATAGCAACTCCCGGTTGCTGGAGACGGGGACTGATGGGAACCCCTAGCACCGGAAAGACTAGCAGACGCACCTGGCGTAGAAGAATCCTGAACTGATGGAGCACGAGACGAACCCTGGGCTGGGAGTGCACTGAGTGAGGAATGACCTTGTTGAGAACTGTGAGAACCATGGCCTGATGATGCCCCATGATAACCAGGGTGAGCCGACTGAGCATGCCTGAACTGACGGCTTCTATCGTGCTGATACTAGCCCCTCGAATGAGCGCCCCCATAACTACCATGACCTTGAGGCCTGTTGGCCTCCCTCTCCTTGCGCTCCTGGCGACGAACTAACTTAATCTCACAAGCGATATCCACAACTTCCTCAAACGTAGCACCTGACACTCTCTCCCTAGTCATGAGAACCCGAAGCGGGTAGGTAAGGCCATCAACAAACCACGTGATCCTCTCTCTCTCCGTAGCAACAAGCCTAATAGCATGTCGATCTAACTCTGAGAACCTCATCTCGTACTGAGTAACAGTCATATCCCCCTATCTCAACTGCTCGAACTGCCTATGCAGCTCCTCCATATGGGACTGTGGAACATACTTCTCCAAAAATAGAGCGGAGAACTGCTGCCAAGTAAGAGGTGCCGAACCAACAGGCCTACGCCTCTCATATGCCTCCCACCAAGTGAAGGCAGCTTCAGTAAACTGAAAGGTCATGAATGCAACTTCGCTGGTCTCCAGAATACCCGTGGTGCGAAGAATCCTCTGACATCTGTCTACGAAACCCTGGGCATCTTCGCCCTCAGCACCACTGAAAGTAGGAGGCTGGAGTCTGCCAAACATCTCCAATCTACGCTGCTCGTCCTCTGGCATAACTGGAGCTACGTAACCTTGAGTAGCTACCACCGGCTGGGCTAGTGGTGCCTCCGGTGTCTGCAATCCCTGAACCACCTGAACGGGTGTGCGGGCGGCGGGAGTCTGAGAACCTCCCCTGCCTGAGAAGTGGCTGCGGCAGTAGAGACCACGACCGCCTGAGCAAGACTCGTACATACTGTCAAAATCTGGGCCAAAGTCTCCTGAAGAACCCGAATCACAATGGGTACAGCTGGTGCCTGAGCTGGGGCTGCTGGATTGTCCACAACTGGGGCGTACCCCTAAACTAGGGCGACTGGTGGATCTGTAGATGCTGCCCCAGCTGCTGTGTGGGCTGCACCTCTGCCCCTACCACGGCCTCGATCGCGTCCTCGGCCTCTAGTGGCTCCAGATGGTGGTACTGATGGTCGTCCATGGTCGCTCGTGTCCTCACCATCTGTGAGAGAATAGAATAGTAGAAGTTTAGTACTCGGATCAACAGATTCGTACGACAAGAATTTCAAGAATATGGAATTTTCTTAAAGGTTCTACAGCCTCTCGAGGATAAATATAGACATCTCTGTACCGATCCACGAGACTCTACTAAACCTGCTCATGACTCGTGAGACCTATGTAACCTAGGCTCTGATACCAACTTGTCACGACCCTAAGCCCGAACCCGATCGTGATGGCACCTCTCGTGAAGACAAGGCTAGCCGACACATTCCCAATTCATTTAAAGCAACCAAAACTAATAAATATTAAGTCTTTAACAGAATTAGAAATCCCAAAATAAATAGTGAACAGTACAAATTGCGGAATTAAAACCAACACAGCCCGACAACGGGGTGTCACCAGTCATGAGCATCTAAAATAATACTACAAGTCTGAAATCTACTCCACTACTACATAACTGAATCAGAAAGGAAATAAGATAGAGGGAGAATGCACTGGGCTGCGAATCACCGGGCAACTACCTAGTGAATCTCCAGAAATCCGCTGGACAGCTCTCAACCCTCGCTAGCAGGACCTGTAGCGCTCGAATCAGCACACAGGGTGCAGGGAGTAAAGTGAGTACTCTAACTCAGTGAGTAATAACAATAAATGAAGGTTGAGCGATATAAAATCACATTAAAAACAACAATAAGCTATAAGAGGTAGAATAAAATCGGTAAACACAATTAAACAGTGAAATCGCATAAAACACCTTTTAAGCAGTTAAACAAATAAAGGAAATGCAGCTAGAAAAGGTAAACACATAAGAACCGCCCATCGGGCACAATAATAACAGAATCAGCCCCTCGGGCAATATCATAGAACAATACCAGCCCCTCAGGCTATATCTCATATCAAAATCGGTACCCGCGCTCACTAGGGGTGTACAAACTCCGGGAGGGGACCCCTTACAGCCCAAGCGCAATATCAAGCCATCTCGTGGCATCATAAATAGGCTCTCGGCCTCATATCAATCACAAGCCACCTCGTGGCGTACAATCTCAGGCCCTCGGCCTTTTTATCATAATCAGTATATCACCGCTGCGGTGTGCAGCCCGACCCAAAAGTAACCTCACAATACAGGCCCTCGGCCTTACTCAGCTAGAATCTCATAAGCCCCTCGGGTAACAGTAGACATGATGCTCAGCTCAAAATATCTTAATATCATTTAAAGTGTTTAAAACAGAGTAACATGGCTGAGTTTTGAAAACAATAAAATATGGCGTGACTGAGCATAAGTATGAAATCAAACAGTGAGGAAAAATATCAGTAAAGATCCCCTAAGGGTCCAAACAGTTGGCACGAAGCCGAAATATGGCATATTGCCCAAAACATAATAATATCAAACAATTAGCTATCAAATATACAGTAAAACAGTCATTCGGCATGGACTAAGTCACAATCCCCAACGGTGCACGACCCCACACTCGGCATCTAACGTGTGCGACACCTCAACATAGCCGAACGCTGTGTAATCCGGGTTTTCATTCCCTCAGGACAGCATTTAAAATCATTACTCACCTCAATCCGGCCCTTAAATCTAGCTCGCAATGCTTTGGCCCTCGAATTGGCATCCGGATGCTCCGAATCTACCAAAAATCAGAACGTAATCATCAAAATATGCTAAAGGGACAAAGCCCATTCAGAAATAATCGAAAAACCATGCAAATCCCGAAATTACCAAAACCTGACCCTCGGGCCCACGTCTCGGAATTCGATAAATTTTACATTATTAGATTCCTTATCTCCCCATGAGTTCATACATATCAAAAGTTCCAAAATTCGACCACAAATGGTCTTCCAAATCCTCAATCAAAGGCCTAGGTTTGTAAGCCCTAGTTCCTCCATTTTTTGGCTTAAATTCCATTAATTTCAGCCCTAATCCGTGAATTAATACAATAGGAACGAGTTTTAGGTCCAAATTCCTTACCTCAATGAAGCTCCCCTGAGATCCTTCTTCAAAAGTCACTCAAAACTCCCGAAATCGCTTTTAAAAATGGTGAAACCCTCTGAAGATCGCGAAGAAATAACTTATATGTTCTGGTCCAGGGATTTCGCATCTGCGACCGAATTCCCGCATTTGCGGTCCTTGAATCGCTTCTGCGGTTTTCACTTAAACCGCCCAGCTCCGCATCTGCGATGCCTAGCCCACACCTGCGCTATCGTAGGTGTTCTCCCCTTACCGCTTATGCTGTTTCTGCCTTCCCAAGCCATTCCTGCTTCTGCGACTCAAATCTCGCTTCTGCGAGACCGCACCTGCGGTCCCCTAGCCACAGGTGCGGTTTTGACAGCAATGGGAAACTTCAACTGTCACAACCAACTCCAAATCTTTCCGTCAACCATCCGAAATCACCCCGAGGCGCCCGGGACTTCAACTAAAAGTACCAACAAGTCTTATACTACCATTCAAGCTTATACCAACCTTCAAAATACCTCAAACAACATCAAAACCACCAAAACACATCGAATTCAAGCCTAAGGTTCTAAATCTTCCGCATTCTGCTTTTGATCAAAAAGTATACCAAACCACGTCCGAATGACCTGAAAATTTGCACACACATCCCAAATGACATAACGGAGCTACTGCAACTTCCGGAATTCCATTCCGACCCTTATATGAAAATCTCACCTATCAACCGAAAAACGCCAAAAACTCACTTTCGCCAATTCAAGCCTAAATCTATTTCGGACCTCCAAAACACATTCCGATCATGCTCCTGTTGATACCCAATTTTTCCTAAAAACTATTTTTTGAATTGCATATATACCTTCAAAATCATGTAGCAATAGCAATTGGTTTTTTCCATAATTTTCCTATATTTTATTAATTTACCCAGCATTTTATTTCCAATAGATAATTACAGAATTGCATCACAAGCGATTTCAAAAGCATTTCTTGATTTAATTTATTATTTATGGTCCTATTTAAACCAAATTATTTCATAATCAGCCAAATTGGCATAGTTTGGCTACAATTGCAATAACTTTGAAATTATAGCCCAAGCATATGATTTTATACTATTTTTTTACCAGAAATTAATCATTTGTATTTTAAAATATTAAATAATCATTTTTAATTATTTTCTGTACATGAAATTCATTTTATATAATTATTAGCTATTTTGTAGATTATTTTAATTAATTTGAATTGGGTATTTAACAAATAGCCTAATTTCATTTCAATTCTAGCCTAAATTAAACCAGACCCAAACCTGATTAAATCAGCCTAATACCCCTAAGGCCCAATCCACTATCCTACCCAACCCAATCCCTGTTTAATCTGGACCGTTGATCAATTTTGATCAATAGACCAGATCCGTCCTTACCTTGATTAACCTAATATACTACCCCCCAAACCCTCATTTCCCTCTCATTCTCTCCGCCGTTACATCTCTCATTCTTTCAAGCTCTCTCTGTTAAAACCTAAGGTGCTACTTGCTGGTCGTTGGCTCACCGGTATCAATGGTGATTCCACCACCACCCCTAGCCTCCATGGCTCTCCCCCATGCCGGATTATTGCTACCCTAAGGCTCTCAAAGGACCAATGGTCGTTCGACTCACACCTAGGGTCTGTGCTCATCGTTCTCAGGCCATCCTTGGCCCGTCTGAGTAAGATTTTTCTATTTTCTAGTTAGATCCGTAGCCTTTAAGCCGGAATCTCTCCATCTCTGGGGTATCTCTCTCTGAAACCCTAACTCATCTCTTGACTCTTCAGATGTGCCATAGATCTGAGTGTATTTTGAGTTATTTTCGTTGTTTTCTTAAGAATCTCTCCGGTTTTTCAAAAGCGCCTTTTCATCTTCAAACTAGGGTTTCTTAACCCCTTTTCAAAGATTTTCAGCATTATTCTATGATTTTTACTATGTTTACATGGTTTATTTAAGTTTTTCGTTTTATCTGATTCAGTATGTTGAAAACCCTAAATTTCCTAGTTCTAATCCTAGGTTTCTGAGTTTGTTTGTGATAAATATGTTCAACTAATCTGTATGTTTCTCATGAACATTCTGTGATTCTATGATTTTTACCCTATGTTTGCTTGTCAGGTTTTTTGACTTCGAATGTTCCTGCATATTATGTGTTTACTCCCAGAAAATTTGTGGTTATTTCCTCTCATCAGTACCATCTCTTACTTTGAATCCCGGATTTATGTTATTCTTTACCCTATTCTTGTATGTGTTATGTTTGCTTCGTTCAGTTGCGATACTTTCCTTTGGTCATTGTTACCTTCTAAGGGAATCCCTGATTCCATGTGATTGGTATACCCTGTTCCCTAATGATTTCAGCCTCTAAATATTTTGTTGGCTTATTTTGTAGTTGATTATGCTGTCAAATTGATTCTTAGAAATTTTCCTTAATTAGAATTTGTCGAACCTAGCCTCTACTACATGCTTTGTAATATGCTTATTTCCTTATGTGTCATGATCATGTATTACATGATTTCATTCCTTATTTTATCACTGCTTGTTACCGTTTGAATTTTAAACTCCTTAATTAAAGGAAGTACCTATACTGATTTGATACTAATTGATACCTAGTTCCATAATTATTACTGAACTTTGATTCTTTCCTTAGTTTCTACCTGTTTTCAAACTATAAGTACCCTGCTTTTCATTAACACAACACACGAACACATTGGTTCAAAAACTCTCTCTCACATAAAAAAAAAGCACTCTTCTGCTCTCTTTTCTCCGGTTACTTGCTATTATTCTAAGTCAATCGGCTGCAAGCCAAAGCTGATTACTCTACTCTCTTGCTCCTCACTTTGTGTATACTATCTTCTTTACTGGTATGTTCTGATTTTAATTCAAGTTTCAAAAATAATATGCTTCTTTTACTGCTTCAGTTCATCCTGTTTCTAGTATGTTTTCACTTATGGTTTTGTTGTTCAATTTGTAACTAATATGTTTACTTCATCACTTTATCAGAATGCTTCTGAATGTGTCCCCTCCCTTAGACTCATCATGTTTATGAAATGTTATCCCCCTCCTAGTATACCCAATGTGGCCCTTCCTTACTTATGCTTCTCTGATTTCTGGCATGAACCTCTCTGTGCAAAGTAGTTGGCTATCCTTAAGTTATATGATTCTGTGTTAATTCTAAAGTTCCCTAACCCCTTAGCATATTGCTGATTCTATACTTAAGTGCTCCTGCAACTATGTGTTTACCTATGTGACCTATGTGTCCCCAAATACCACTACCCCTGTTTGTGGTTGCTGAACCTGCCTTGGCCCTATGTTTTCTTGCCTGTTTTGGGTGTTGTGTTTGGACTGTTGCTTGTTACTCTACTCTCTTTTCAAAAATGTCTTATTGAATAACTCCCCCTGTTGTTTTACAAAACTATTTCAAACAAGTCTCTTTTCAAACTGTTTTCCTGCTTAAATCTTTTCAAAACTATGTCGAGCACTCTCACTCTACTCTTAGACCACTAAGTTCTGCCCCTTTTGTGTAAGCCTTGCCTTGGGACCCTTGAGCTCCCTCTGAACTTTGACACACAAAAGCTGGCCTTTCCACACTGCACTTACTCTGTCTTGGCTATGAAATCTGGGTGTGACCACTGCCCGGGATCCCTTGAGGTCCTTAGGGAACTTTGACACACCCGGATATGAGAAAGGCTATGAAACAATCTTGGCATTTGAGGTTCTGGAAATCTGGACCCGTTTTCAGGCTCTTTATAGTGTAACTTCTTATTTTCTTTTTCTACTTATGTAATTCATTTCAATACTAGTCTGTAATAATTTGTTGTAAACGAATATTGGGGCTGGCTAGTGAAAAGGAGAGGGTAGTTATATATGTTATCAACATCAATGGGTAGAAACCATGTGTTAGGTTTACATTTCCTATATGCGCATTAGAATCCATGTCTAAGACCAACACATTCAAAGCATGTCATGCATTAGATATCATGTTCTTAGGTTTACTGTTTCAGCATCTCATTTGACATTATTTTATCACTTAGAAATCCTGCTTTAGGCTAAATAACATCATTAACATAAAACTGTTTCTCCTGCACATCCTGAAATCATGCTGTAACTTTCTGGGCATTTAGAAATCATGCTTTAGGAATTCTGCATATCCTGAAATCATTCTGCATTTTTATATGTGCATGTTAGATACCCTGTTTTAGGATCTCGTTCACACTCGCTCAGTCACACCTAGTTAAACTACTGATGCATGAAAAAGACATAAAACAGTCTCACGTTTGATTATCCTGTTTAAGTGAAACTGGTCATAATCCCTGTATATCTTTGCAACATTTAGAACAGCATGCTTTAGGGAAAAAATAACTTCTAAGTTGTTTTAATAATTCTGGTAATTGTTGTGTGTTATCCTACACCTAGGCAAGCCTTAGGTAATGAACCTCTATAAAACTGGAAACTGTCCTTTGTGTTCACTTCTTAATGGTTAACAAGCTTAAAATCAGTAGGCAAGCCTGATTAGGACTTCCTCTCTGAGTTATGTAATAAATCTGACTTTGCTACCATGCTTAGGATCTGACTTTAGACCTTAATTGTGTATGAGTCATGTTGTTTGTGTGTACTATGTGTGGAGGTATATCTGAGCCTTTTATTTGTCTTCCATTGTCCCCTTTAATTGAAGTCCTATCTGTTCATTATATGTCGCCTTAGTATTTTACCTTTAAACTTGAGGGTCTGCTTAGAACCCCCCTTTTATAGGATAGGAGTCCTAAATTCCTCCGGGACTGATAGGAAGGGGCGGGTAACAGCATGCAATAGGGGTCTAGACCAACCCTCGCTTTAATTACCTTCATGGGGCGGGAAAGGGTAGATATAGATATGATGACCGGTGTGTTAATACCACGTGTAGCCCCTCTTTGAGGAGTGTCATACCGGGTATTGCATTGATGTGATCCATATTATAAACAAACCTAGGATACCCCTTTACATTCACAAATATGCTTAGATTGTAATTCTTTTCAAAATCTAGCTTTTCATTAACTGTTTCTCAAACATCCGTGTACTTAACACCTTCCCCTTAGGATAATTTCAAGCCCTTACCATGTCTCTGGTTACCAAACGTAGTTATCAATGAACCCTCTAGGTGCCCTAACGCACCTTAAATCGTTAGGTGGCGACTCTTCAAAATGCAAACCCCTTTCCCAAAAGGAACGAGTTGTCTCAACCAAAATATCATAAACCCGATTTCGCGAGAAAAAGGGGGCGCGACAGCATGGCGACTCTGCTGAGGATTTTTAGGCTTTTACCATTTCAGACCGTTTTTGTGAATTTGTACCCCCCACTGTGCAATTATTTATTTAATTCCTTTAAGCATTTAATTTCTTCTTCAAAAGCAAACTGACGTATCTTTCTTGTTTCCTACCTTTATAACCATTTTAAGTTATAAAACTGCTGTATTTATCGCTTTCTTAACGTGCAAATACATGAAAACATGCTTTTAATTATTGCATAATCATGCTCAACATCATACTCCACTCGTGCCAAAAAAAATACTATAGCAATGATTGATGAGTGGTTGCGCCCTTCCTATATCATTACTCCCCTAAATTCGGAAAGGCTTATTTGCGGTAAAACTAGTCGATCAGCGGTGCAGTCGACGGTTCCGTGCCTTCCCCCTTGAGTTGTCCGCTCAAGGGTACCAGTATAAAACCTCATAGAAACCTTACTCTGTTATTGTTGTTGCATGCATCATGGTCAAACCTAGCCAGGCTAAAAGTGTTGTCCGCACAATAGCTTTTAAGATAGCCTTGTCTAAAAGTCCACTGGGTTTCCCTAAACCCAAACGAACATCATCACGTTCTATGCATTTATTTGGAGAACTAAATGCTTCATGCTAATTGTTGATGTTAAATAGTCGAGTCTGGTGGGGGTAAGGGCCTAACCCTATTTTCCTTGTAGAAATATGAGGCACGAAGTCCCCAGATTCGGCATGGTCACCAATATCCACCCAAGATTGCTGAGTTGGTGGGAAGATTTACATTCTAGTGACAAAACCCCCGTCAGAAAATATCTGGGTAATCTACCATCCCTACTGGAGATCAAGCCTAACAACATGATAATAGAGGCCGCTACATTATTTTGGGATTGTGAAAGGGCCGTGTTCCGCTTTGGGGACATCGAAATGACACCATTGCTAGAGGAGATAGGAGGACTGGCCGGTCTAGTGTGGGAAACCCCGGGTTTGCTAATGCGTGAGAACCGCACAGGCAAGGGTTTCCTAAAAATGATGGGTTTGAAGAAGAATGCAGAATTGGTATGCCTAAAGGAATCGTACATCCCTTTTGACTACCTGTATGAAAGGAAAAGTCACAGCAAATCATATCGTACCTACCATGACGAGTTTGTCATCACATCCTTGGGAAACATATCCATCGTAGCGTATTCGTCTTCATGTTTTGCTTTCTGGGTCTGATCGTGTTTCCAATGAAGAAAGAGAGAATCCATACTAGGCTGGCTATGGTAACCAAGACCCTAACGGAGGGGATTGGTGGGTAGACATTCGGCATTGTACCCATGATCATTGCAGACATATATCGAGCCTTAGAGAAGTGTCAACAAGGAGCGAGACACTTCGAAGGCTGCAATCTACTACTTCAGCTTTGGCCCATGGAACATCTCCAAAAGGGCGAATACCGACATGAAATTCAGCGAAGGGCCTGGGATGACCACATTTCTTTCCACCATCCAAAGCGAATGAATTACATCCCCGACATGTTCGCTCAGCCTGAGAATGCCAAAGAATGGGTCGAGCTCTTTGATAACCTGACTGAAAAACAGGTTCAGTGGATGTTCGAGTGGTTTCCGACAGAGGAGTTCATCGCCCGGTCCAGAGATGCACCTTTCCTGATACTGATTGGTCTAAAAGGAACATACCCTTACGTCCCTCTTCGAGTTATGAGGCAAGCAGGTAGGAAGCAAGTCATACCCAGGGTCGACAAGATGAGCCATCTTCGAGCTGGCTTCCAAAATGATGATAGTCCCCACAAGTGCCAAGCCCAGCACATGTGGCACTGCAAGATCGTAATGGAGAAAGACACCATTGAAGCAGACAGATAGCATGCCGGTTGTACCCCTTTCTATTCCGGTTGGTTGGAAGACAATTGGAATGGTCTGGGCAAGCCAGGGTTTGTTCAAGGCCACAGAATTATAGATGAAAAGGCCGAGGAGCAAGTCAAATGCAACCAGCTGCGCAAAAGGATCTGTGAATGCGAGAGCGAACACCGCGAGATACACGAGTCCAACAAGAAGCTGATTGAGGAATGGAAAGACATGGCTATCAGTGCCAACAAAACGCTAGGATACTTAGAGCGAGGCATAGTAGAACTAGAGGGAAAATTTCTCAAAAGGGTTGAAGACTGTCAAAAGGTTGAAGGAACCGAAGGTGGACATCTAACCAGAGCATACCTATTGCTGGGACTTCGCGAATTAGGGAAGCTGTTCGAGGGAGCCAAGGATGTCGAGACTGGGAAGGTCCTTCTGGGACCAAATAGATAGGAATTTACTTTTTCACTTTATGAATGTAATAAGGCCAATGGCCATTAGTGACCTTTAGTTCTTTCTTATTTAGTGTCGTTTTGGGATTCGCCTATTTTTATCAATAAAATGAGGCATTTAGCATTCTAAGTTCTCCAAATCAATTTGTCACTAGGACTACCTCGGGCATAAAGAGGTTCCCAAATTAGGACACGCTTTACATTCCCGCACTATGTGTTTAAATATTGCAATACTTTTTATAATCTCGCTGACTTGATTACCTTTTGTTTTTATTTTTGCTTTCTTTCTTTTTATTCCCCTCCCCAAAGGTTAGTTCGTGCACTCTGTCATCATCATCTTATTTCACAAGATCCAGGGGCCCTCCAGCCACTCCTCCTCCTAGTCCCTCTAAAGGCAAGAACAAAGGCAAGAATAAAATGGAAGATTTAAACGACATTAGGAAGGAGAACACAGCTGAACGAGTAGAGGCCACTGATGGCCAGGGTATTCGGGTTCCTAATGAGAATGTGTCACAGCCTGAACAGAAACTGTTGAAATTCCATGAAGAGCTCGATCAGGTTCGAAATCTGGCAAACCTGTCATTTTCCTTCAACGCCCCAGACATCAACTTCCCCAACACTCAAAACCCTAGACCTCCTCAAAATATCCCAAAACAGCAGAATCATCCCATACCTCACCATCACGTTGCTCCCCCAAAGAACCAATGTAACACCTGTCATACCCCAAACAACACTCCACTACTCATCCCAGAACCTTAGAACTCCACAAACGACCATTTCCACACCCATACACCAGGCCACTGTAACAATCCTATCTACGTGGAGACCATGCCACACTCCACCTAACCCATCTCATACACACCTGATTCTGATGAAAAGGATCTGCTTATCAGGAACTTGGCCGAGGAACTTAAGAAACTGACCAGCCGGATTCAGGGCATCGAGGGAAGCAAAGGAGTCGAGGGGCTGAACTATGAGGACCTTTGCATGCAGCCTGATGTCAAACTGCCTGAGGGGTACAAACCTCCTAAGCTCGAAATGTTTGATGGTACGGGTGATCCAAGGGTCCATCTGACCTATTGCGACAAGCTGGTTGGAGTAGGGAAGGATGAAAGAATCTGCATGAAGCTGTTCATGAAGAGTTTGAAAGGAGATGCATTGTCTTGGTACATCAGCCAAGATCCCAAGAAATGGTCAAGATGGGTGAGCATGGCATCCGACTTTATGGACAGATTCAAATTTAATGCAGAGAACGCACCAGACGTGTTCTATATCCAGAATTTGAAGAAGAAGCCCACAGAGACATTTCGCGAGTATGCTACTCGCTGGAGGTCCGAAGCTGCTAAGGTCAGACCCGCCTTAGAAGAGGAGCAAATGAACAAGTTCTTTGTCCGGGCTCAGGACCCGCAGTACTATGAATGGTTGATGATGATTGAGAACCACAAGTTCTCCGACATTATCAAATTAGGTGAAAGAATTGAAGAGGGTATTAAAAGTGGTATGGTCACAAATTTCGAAGCCTTGCAAGCTACGAATAAGGCTTTACAGTCCGGTGGTGTGTCCAAGAAAAGGGACGTGGGGGCCGTGATGGTTGCACAAAGGACCAAGTCTCCCCTCAAATACCAAACTTACCCAACACCTCCACTCACATACCAGCCAACCCCAAATTACCAAGCACCCTCACCCTCATACCAAGCTCCGCCACCAACTTATCAATCATCTCCACCTCCTACATATCAACCTACTTCACCCAGATACTCCCAACCCGCTCATGTCTACCACACTTATAATTCTCAACCATCCCATTATCAATCACCCCCTGCACGCCAAAACTTCCCTAGACCTCGACCTAATTTTGATCGCAGACCTCCAAAACAATATACCGCCATCGCTGAACCCATCGACCAGCTGTATGAGAAGCTCAAAGCTGCTGGTTATGTCACCCCCATCCCTGCTGCAACCCCTGAGAATCCTTCTCAATGGGTTAACCCAAACAAGTCCTGTGCATACCACTCCGGCATGAAAGGGCACACCATCGATGAATGCCGCTCTTTGAAAGACAAGATACAGTCTTTGATTGATAACAAGATCATTGTGGCAAAGGAACCCGCTCCAAACGTCCGCAACAATCCTCTGCCAGACCATAAGGGTGGAGGTATCCAGATGATTGAAGTAGAAGATGACTGGGATCCCGAGGGATCAATCGGGTTGATCGCAGAAGGTGATGACCCAAAGAAACCGACAATTACTCTCAATCCAATCATAGTCCAGATCCAACCGTCTGAGGACGCTGAGGTGAATATGTCTATACCTCTTGAGTTTGAAGCAGCGCCACCCGCAAAGACACCGGTACCAATTGAGGTTGAATTCGTGTCTCTAGCAAATGCACCCGCACCATTTGAGGTTGCAGTCTTGCCACCCAAGGCACATGTTCCATTCGAAGTGAGGATAGCCGCGCCGATCCCAGTGGCGATGTCAACCACGCCACCCTTCTATACAAATGCTGTACCCTGGGACTATACAGCCGAGGCGAGAAGGAAGGGCAAGGTCAGGACTGAAGAAACTGTCGCAGCACAGGGTATGACAAGAACTGGTAGAGTCTATACCCCTGAACATCTAGCTGAATCAAGCAAGCAGGCCTCCAATCGGCCACCCCTCATTGAGACAGGTCCGGACGACCTTTGGAGGAAAGTACAGGCCAAGGAGTATTCGGTCATCGACCAGTTGAACAAGACGCCGGCATAAATATCCATTCTCTCTTTGCTGCAAAATTCTAAGACGCACAGGAATGCTTTGTTGAAGGTGCTGAATGAAGCGTACGTACCAAATAACATCACTAGCGGGGAAATGGCTAATATGGTAGGACAAGTGCTGGAAAGCCATAAGATCACCTTTCATGAGGACGAGCTGCCACCTGAAGGGCTGGGGCACAACAAAGCACTGCACATCATCGTGCAATATGAAGATCATTTCATCACCATAATCCTGATCGATGGAGGGTCTAGTCTTAACATTTGTCCGCTGATAACGCTCAAGAAGTTGGGTAAAGGGCTGCATGAGATAAAGGATGGAGCAATCAATGTGAAAGCTTTCGATGGTTCTCAGAGGTCCACCATTGGTGAGATTAGTCTATGCCTGCAGATGGGACCAACCTGGTTCGAGGTCGATTTCCAGGTAATAGATGTACCAGCGTCTTACAACTTGCTGCTGGGACGGCCATGGATCCATGCTGCTGGGGCCATAGCATCAACGCTGCATCAGGCAGTAAAGTTCGAATGGAATCACCAGGAAGTGATCATTCACGGCGACGGTAGCAACCCTATATACAGTCGCCAGACTATTCCGGCAATCGAGGGAAGAAGGAAGCTGGGTGGAGAAGCTTACCACCGTATTGAACGGGTCAATGTTATCGACAAAGACAAATGGTGGGATAGCAAAATCGAGAGTACACTGAGTTGGAATGGGTACGAGCCTGGCAAAGGGCTCGGCAAGAACCTCCAAGGAATCTCTAAACCCATATAACTCAAGAAACATGGCACTACCTTCGGTCTGGGATATGAATACACCTGGGAAGAATTCAATAGCTGGTCGTCACCATGGCGCGGTCCTTACTACTTACTAGAGCAGCCAATACCGCATCTGGAGCAGACCTTCCAACAGGCCGACATTATTTATGGGTCAGATGAAGAAGAAGCACTTGCAGCAGTGAAGAACTTGTTTCTAGAGGACAGTGATATAGACTGCTACGTTATTCTCGAGCAGGAGGGGGAGGAAGGCCCTTCCATACAAGCTGTAAGCAGAGGGGCACATCTCAAGAATTGGACCATCAGGACAACCGAGCCTCGGGGTAGCAAGGCTAAAACAAGCATTATTCACTGTTTTATTTACTAAATGATTTTCTTTTCGTATTTTTCAATACCTGCAATAAGATCTTCGATGTTCAAAACCATTATTCAATTCATTGAAAGCATTTTTGATTTTTTCTTATGAATTAATATTTATTGCTATCGTTTTCTCTCATTACTTTACCTATACAGCATTACTATTACTTGTCTTGATGAACCAATAACTGTGACGTGCAATGAGACAATGCAACAAGCGGACATGGAATCAGATGAAGATGACATACCTGACGAGATTGTCAAAGAAGTTGAGAATTTTGAGAACAGACCTAAGTCCAACCTGGACGAGACCGAAATTGTCAACCTGGGAGATTCAGAAAACGTCAAGGAAACGCGAATCAGCATTCACCTATCGTCATCAGAGAAGAAAGAATACACAGAATTTCTAAAGGAGTATGAGGAAATATTCGCCTGGTCGTATGATGACATGACTGGTCTGAGTACGTCTATTTTGGCTCACAAACTGCCAACCAATCCAATGTGTCCGCCGATAAAGCAAAAGCTCAGAAAGTTCAAGCCTGATATGAGTTTGAAAATCAAGGAAGAAGTCACCAAGCAGATCAATGCTAAGGTTCTCAGGGTAGTAGAATACCCGACGTGGTTATCCAACATTGTGCCAGTGCCAAAGAAGGATGGGAAAGTCAGAGTCTGTGTCGACTACCAGGATCTCAACCGGGCCAGTCCGAAAGACGACTTCCCTTTGCCAAATATACACATCCTGATTGACAATTGCGCCAAGCATGAGCTACAGTCATTCGTAGATTGCTTCGCTGGTTATCATCAGATCTGGATGGATGAGGAAGATGCTGAGAAAACGGCTTTCATTACGCCGTGGGGAGTGTACTGTTACAAGACGATGCCATTCGGCCTGAAGAATGCAGGGGCCACCTACATGAGGGCCAGGACTACCATCTTCCATGATATGATACACAAGGGGATCAAGGTATATGTGGATGATGTTATTATCAAGTCCAAGAAGGCCACTGACCATATAGAATATCTGAGGAAGTTCTTCAATAGACTACGGAAATACAACCTGAAATTAAACCCTGCGAAATGTGCATTTGGGGTTCCTGCTGGGAAATTGCTTGGGTTTATTGTGAGCCGCCGAGGAATAGAACTGGATCCATCGAAGATCAAAGCCATTCAAGAACTACCACCGCCAAGGAACAAGAAAGATGTGATGAGTTTCTTGGGAAGGCTTAACTACATCAGCCGATTCATAGCACAGTCTACGGTTATCTGTGAGCCGTTCTCAAGATGTTAAAGAAGGACGCCGCCACCAAATGGACCGATGACTGCCAAAAGGCCTTCGACAAAATCAAGGAGTACCTGTCAACACCACCAGTCTTAGTCCCGCCTGAGCCAGGTAGACCTTTATTACTCTACCTTGCAGTGTTAGATGGATCTTTCGGCTGCGTTCTGGGGCAGCACGATGAAACAGGAAGGAAGGAGCAAGCCATTTATTATCTCAGCAAGAAGTTCACCCCGTACGAGTCCCGGTATTCTCTATTGGAATGCACCTATTGTGCTTTGACTTGGGTAGCTCAGAAATTGAGACATTACTTCTGTGCCTATACTACATATCTCATATCGAGAATGGATCCCTTGAAGTACATCTTTCAGAAGCCCATGCCCACTGGCAAGCTAGCCAAGTGGAAAATCCTGTTGAGTGAGTTCGACATTGTTTACGTAACTCAGAAAGCGGTCAAGGGACAGGCACTAGCAGACCACCTTGCTGAAAACCCCGTGGATGGAGAATACGAACCCTTGAAAACGTATTTTCCTGATGAAGAGGTATCATTCATAGGAGAAGACATTGCAGAATACTATGACAGTTGGAGAATGTTCTTCGATGGAGCAGCGAACTTCAAAGGAGTTGGCATTGGAGCAGTCCTAATATCAGAAACCGGTTAGCATTATCCGGTGTCTGCCAAACTCAGGTTCCCCTGCACCAACAAATGGCCGAGTATGAAGCCTGCATCTTAGGACTCAAAATGGCCATTGACATGAACGTTCAAGAGCTGCTAGTGATTGGAGATTCAGACTTACTTATACATCAGGTACGAGGAGAATGGGCAACCAAGAACTCTAAGATACTCCCGTATCTGCACCACATACAGGAATTGAGAATGAGGTTCACGAAGACGGAATTCCAACACGTTCCCAGAATCCAGAATGAGTTCGTCGATGCATTGGCTACGCTATCATATATGATACAGCATCCAGACAAGAATTTTATTGATCCCATTCCGGTGAAAATCCATAATCAGCCAGCTTACTGTGCCCATGTTGAAGAAGAAGCAGACGGAAAGCATTGGTTTCATGATATCAAGGAATATTTGGCAAAAGGAGAGTACCCAGAGCTTGCAAATCTTACTCAGAAACGCACACTTCGGAGATTGTCCAACAACTTCTTTCACAGCGGAGGAATCCTGTATAGGAGGACTCCCGATTTAGGATTAATAGATGTGTCGACGCAAAGGAAGCATCCAAGCTACTAGAGGAAATTCATGCTGGGACTTGCGGTCCACATATGAACGCTTTTGTCTTAGCAAAGAAGATACTCCGGGCTGGTTACTTTTGGATGACTATGGAAACGGATTGCATCCAGTATGTCCGGAAATGCCACCGCTATCAGATACATGCAGACATGATAAAGGTACCTCCAAACGAGCTTAACGCAACAAGCTCACCGTGGCCGTTCGCCGCCTGGGGAATGGACGTTATTGGACCAATCGAGCCTGCCGCTTCCAACGGACACAGGTTCATCCTAGTAGCCTTTGACTATTTCACCAAATGGGTCGAAGCAACATCTTACAAAGCAGTGACTAAGAAAGTCATGGCAGACTTTGTCCGCGACCGTATTGTTTGTCAATTCGGAATTCCAGAGTCAATCATTACTGATAATGGCTCCAACCTCAACAGCGACTTGATGAAATCTATGTGCGAAACTTTCAAGATCAAACACAAGAATTCCACAGCCTACAGACCTCAGATGAATGGAGTTGTAGAAGCCGCCAACAAGAATATCAAGAAGATATTGAGGAAAATGATAGAGAAGCATAGACAGTGGCACGAGAAGTTGTCATTTTCTCTAGTGGGATATCGCACCACAGTCCACACATCAACCGGGGCAACCCCCTATATGTTGGTTTACGGTATAGAGGCTGTCATTCCCGCTGAGGTAGAAATTCCTACCCTAAGGATCATACAAGAAGCTGAGCTCGGCGACGCAGAGTAGGTAAAAAGTCATTATGAGCAACTAGCCCTTATAGACGGAAAGAGAATGAATGCAGTCTGCCATGGTCAACTCTATCAGAACAGAATGTCCAGGGCCTTCAACAAAAGAGTCAAGCCAACACAGTTCACACCGGGGCAGCTAGTGTTGAAGAAAATTTTTCCGCATCAAGATGAAGCCAAAGGGAAGTTCTCTCCCAACTGGCAGGGTCCATACATGTTTCACCGGGTTTTGATAGGAGGAGCCCTCATACTTGCATAAATGGACGGAGAAGTCTGGCCAAAGCCAATCAAGATGCAGTCAAGCGTTACTATGTGTAATCTTTATGATTTCCTTATATGATGTAAATTGAACTACGCCTGACCTGATTCCCGTTTAAGAGGGGATACGTAGGCAGCCCTATGGGTTCGGTCATAATTCAATAAAAATTTCATTTCCCCCGCATTTGGAAACTGGGGAAGAATTTTGAGGAGGACCCTCAAAATTCCGAAGTAATTTCAGCCGATCGCCGCATGAGCAACAGTCAGAAACGTCAACCCATCAAACTGGGGCAGAATTTTGAGGAGGTCCCTCAAAATTCTGTAGCAGGAGAGGTTGCAATGTCCTGAACTACGTCACAGTCGTCGGTTCATCTAAAAGCTATTTTTAATTATACATTTATGTCATATTTTTAAAAAATCATGCATGTTTATAATTGAAATTACTTTGTTTAGCAACGCTACCCCAATGATACAGACGGTATCACCAGATCAAAGCCGAACGAGTCAAGCAAAGCCATCGGGGATACGAACTAACCTCCCCCCCTTATAAAACTCACGATTTTTCTTTGGATGCAGGCACTAGGATTGTGAAATCCTTAAACATAGTGTACGCCCAGGGGACAAACATTGCTCTCAGAACTGTTGCACTTGCCAAAATTTGCTATCAGCACACACCAGTAATGCTCCGTAGTCACAATGCTCCCAGTAATCACAATGCCGCAATCTGCTATCAGCTAAGAGAACTCTACTGTCATTTGTTAATTTGTTTCTTGCATAAGGCTACTATTCTGCCTTCCGAGACTAAGCGTTGTCTCTATCTGCCTTTGCATTGCATAAGGCTACTATTCTGCCTTCCAACTTGCATAAGGCTACCATTCTGCCTTCCGAGACTAAACGTTGTCTCCATCTGCATTTGCATTGCATAAGGCTACTATTCTGCCTTCCAACTTGCATAAGGCTACCATTCTGCCTTCCGAGACTAAATAATGTCTCCATCTGCATTTGCATTGCATAAGGCTACTATTCTGCCTTCCAACTTGCATAAGGCTACCATTCTGCCTTCCGAGGTTAAGCTCTACCTCCATTTGCATTCGCACCTTTGCATAAGGCTACTTTCCTGCCTTTCGAGGCTAAGCTCTGCCTCTAATTTTCTTCAAAACCAAGCGCTAGCTCAAGCACTATTTATCTCGCTTTTCTTACGGGCTAAGCTCTGCCCTTCAATTCGCAAGACTGAGCTCTGTCTTGTCCGCATCATACTACTACATCCTTCATGGGCTGAAATATCGCCAACTCGTCCAAAGGCGTCATCGTTCGGAGGCACCATCTTCATGGCCTGAGAACACGATGTCATGGCCTGAGGATCTCTTTCAATCTTTTGCATATCATTATTCAAAGGCGTCATGGTTCGGAGGCATCATCCTCATAGCCCGAGAACATCATTTCATGGCCTGCGAATCCTGCACCAAACAACCCATGGCCCAGGACATCATGGTCTGAGGACGCCATTCCTAACCGTCCAAAGACAACATTCATGGTCCGAGGAAATTTGCATCATGTTTAAATTACGCAATATACGCTTGCATTGCTTCTATTTGCAGGTAACCCGGCAAGCAACGGCTATCCCAGCAGGAGCGATCCCGCTCCAGCTTTCCCAGCCATATCAAACCTCACCATTCCCGTAAACCGTTCACTCACCCGGCCCTAGATGTTGCGTCCGCTCTTGAGATGACTTCACCGGTATACTTCGCCGATGAATCCGGAACTACATATGGCCTGATTCCTGTAAAACCAGGGATATGTAGGCAGCTCAAAAGCCAGGGTGCGGCCTAAACTCTTCAAACCGTTTCGCTCGGTCAAAATTAGCCATCATATCTTTACCCGACAACTCTTTCATCCTTCCCGGGTAAAGAGGGGAAGCTGTTGATACCTAATTTTTCCCAAAAATATTTTTTAAATTGCATATATACCTTCAAAATCATGCAACAATAGCAATTGGTATTTTTCCATAATTTTCCTATATTTTATTAATTTACCCAGCATTTTATTTCCAATAGATAATTACAGAATTGCATCACAAGCGATTTCAAAAGCATTTCTTGATTTAATTTATTTTATGGTCCTATTTAAACCAAATTATTTCATAATCAGCCAAATTGGCATCGTTTGGCTACAATTGCAATAACTTTGCAATTATAGCCCAAGCATATGATTTTATACTATTTTTTGACCAGAAATTAATCATTTGTATTTTAAAATATTAAATAATCATTTTTAATTATTTTCTGTGCATGAAATTCATTTTATATAATTATTAGCTATTTTGTAAATTATTTAATTAATTTGAATTGGGTATTTAACAAATAGCGTAATTTCATTTCAATTCTAGCCTAAATTAAACCAGACCCAAACCTGATTAAATCAACCCAATACCCCTAAGGCCCAATCCACTATCCTACCCAACCCAAACCCTGTTTAATATGGACCGTTGATCAATTTTGATCAACGGACCAGATCCGTCCTTACCTTAATTAACCTATAGACTACCCCCCCCCTCCCAAACCCTCATTTCCCTCTCATTCTCTCCGTCGTTACATCTCTCATTCTCTCAAGCTCTCTCTGCTAAAACCTAAGCTTCTACTCGGCGGTCGTCGGCTCACCGGTATCAATGGTGGTTCCACCACCACCCCTAGCCTCCATGGCTCTCCCCCATGGCGGATTATTGCTACCCTAAGGCTCTCAAAGGACCAATGGCCGTTCGACTCACACCTAGGGTCTGTGCTCATCGTTCTCGGGCCACCTTTGGCCCGTCTGAGTAAGATTTTTCTATTTTTCGGTTAAATTCATGGCCTCTAAGCCGGAATCTCTCCATCTCTGGGGTATCTCTCTTTGAAACCCTAACTCATCTCTTGACTCTTTAGATCCGCCATAGATCTGAGTGTATTTTGAGTTATTTTCGTTGTTCTCTTAAGAATCTCTCCGGTTTTTCAAAAACGCCTTTCCATCTTCAAACTAGGGTTTCTTAACCCCTTTTCAAAATGACTTTTCCTTTGAATTTCAGCATTATTCTATGATTTTTACTATGTTTACACGGTTTATTTAAGTTTTTCCTTTTATCTGATTCATTATGTTGAAAACCCTAAATTTCCTAGTTCTAATCCTAGGTTTCTGAGTTTGTTTGTGATAAATATGTTCAACTAATATGTATGTTTCTCATGAACATTCTGTGATTCTATGATTTTTACCCTATGTTTGCTTGTCAGGTTTTTTGACTTCGACTATTCCTGCCTATTATGTATTTACTCCCAGAAAATTTGTGGTTATTTTCTCTCATCAGTACCATCTCTTACTTTGAATCCCGGATTTATGTTGTTGTTTACCCTATTCTTGTATGTGTTATGTTTGCTTCGTTCAGTTGCGATACTTTCCTTTGGTCATTGTCACCTTCTAAGGGAATCCCTAATTCCCTGTGATTAGTATACCCTGTTCCCTACTGATTTCAACCTCTAAATATTTTGTTGGCTTATTTTGTGGTTGATTATGTTGTCAAATTGATTCTTAGACATTTTCCTTAATTAGAATTTGTCAAACCTAGCCTCTATTACATGCTTTGTAATATGCTTATTTCCTTATGTGTCATGATCAGTATTACATGATTTCATTCCTTATTTTATCACTACTTGTTACCGTTTGAATTTTAAACTCCTTAATTAAAGGAAGTACCTATACTGATTTGATACTAATTGATACCTAGTTCCATAATTATTGCTGAACTTTGATTCTTGCCTTAGTTTCTACCTGTTTTTAAACTATAAGTACCCTGCTTTTCATTAACACAAAACACGAACACATTGGTTCAAAACTCTCTCTCACACAAAAAAAAAACACTCTTCTGCTCTCTTTTCTCCGGTTACTTGTTATTGTTCTAAGTCAGCCGGCTGCAAGCTAAGGCTGATTACTCTACTCTCTTGCTCCTCACTTTGTGTTTACCATCTTCTTTACTGGTATGTTCTGATTTCAATTCAAGTTTCAAAAATAATATGTTTCTTTTACTGCTTAAGTTCTTCCTATTTCTAGTATGTTTTCACTTATGGTTTTGTTGTTCAACTTGTAACTAATATGTTTACTCCATCACTTTATCAGCATGCTTCTGAATGTGTCCTCTCCCTTAGACTCATCATGTTTATGAAATGTTATCCCCCTCCTAGTATACCCCAATGTGGCTCTTCCTTACTTATGCTTCTCTGATTTCTGGCATTTACCTCTCTGTGCAAAGTAGTTGGCTATCCTTAAGTTACATGATTCTGTGTTAATTCTAAAGTTCCCTAACCCCTTAGCATATTGCTGATTCTATACTTAAGTGCTCCTGCAACTATGTGTTTACCTATGTGACCTATGTGTCCCCTAAATCCCACTACCCGTGTTTGTGGTTGTTGAACCTGCCTTGGCCCTATGTTTTCTTGGATATGTATGAACCTGTTTTGGGTGCTGTGTTTGGACTGTTGCTTGTTACTCTACTCTCTTTTCAAAAATGTCCTATTGAATAACTCCCCCTGTTGTTTTACAAAACTATTTCAAACAAGTCTCTTTTCAAACTGTTTTCCTGCTTAAATCTTTTCAAAATTATGTCTAGCACTCTCACTCTACTCTTAGATCACTAAGTTCTGCCCCTTTTGTGTGAGCCTTACCTTGGGACCCTTGAGCTCCCGCTGAACTTTGACACACAAAAGCTGGCCTTTCCACACCGCACTTACTCTGTCTTGGCTATGAAATCTGGGTGTGAGCACTGCCCAGGATCCCTTGAGGTCCTTAGGCAACTCTAACATACCCGGATATGAGAAAGGCTATGAAACAATCTTGGCATTTGAGGTTCTGGAATCTGGGACCATTTTCAGGCTCTCTATAGTGTAACTTCTTATTTTCTTTTTCTACTTATGTAATTCATTTCAATATTGGTCTGTAATAATTTGTTGTAAACTAATATTGGGGTTGGCTAGTGAAAAGAGGAGGGTAGTTATATATGTTATCAATATCAATGGGTAGAAACCATGCCTTAGGTTTATATTTCCTATATACGCATTAGAATCCATGTCTAAGACCAACACATTCAAAGAATGTCATGTATTAGATCTCATGTTCTTAGGTTTACTGTTTCAGCATCTCATTTGACATTATTTTATCACTTAGAAATCCTGCTTTAGGCTAAATAACAGCATTAACATAAAACTGTGGCTCATGCACATCCTGTAATCATGTTGTAACTTTCTGGGCATTTAGAAATCATGCTTTTAGGAATTCTGCATATCCTGAAATCATTTTGCATTTTTATATGTGCATGTTAGATACCCTGTTTTAGGATCTCGTTCACACTCGCTCAGTCACACCTAGTTAAACTACTAATGCATGAAAAGGACATAAAACAGTCTCACGTCTGATTATCCTATTTAAGTGAAACTGGTCATAATCCCTGTACATCTTTGCAACATTTAGAGCAGCATGCTTTAGGTAAAAATAACTTCTAAGCTGTTTTAATAATTCTGGTAATTGTTGTGTGTTATCCTACGCCTAGGCAAGCCTTAGGTAATCAACCTCTATTAAACTAGAAACTGTCCTTTGTGTTTACTGCTTAATGGTTAACAAGCTTAAAATCAGTAGGCAAGCCTGATTAGGACTTCTTCTCTGAGTTATGTAATAGATCTGACTCTGCTACCATGCTTAGGATCTGAATTTAGACCTTAATTGTGTATGAGTCATGCTGTTTGTGTGTACTATGTGTGGAGGTATATCTGAGCCTTTTATTTGTCTTCCATGCTCCCCTTTAATTGAAGTCCTATCTGTTCATTATATGTCGCCTTAGTATTTTGCCTTTAAACTTGAGGGTCTGCCTAGAACCCCCCTTTTATAGGATAGGAGTCCTAAATTCCTCCGGGACTGATAGGAAGGGACGGGTAACAGCGTGCAATACGGGTCGAGACCAACCCTCGCTTTAATTACCTTCATGGGGCGGGAAAAGGTAGATATAGATATGATGACCGGTGCGTTAATACCACATGTAGCCCCTCTTTGAGGAGTGTCATACCGGGTATTGTATTGATGTGATCCATATTATAAATAAACCTAGGATACCCTTTTACATTCATAAATATGCTTAAATTATAATTCTTTTCAAAATCTAGCTTTTCATTAACTGTTTTTCAAACATCCATGTACTTAAACTTAAATCCCCTATTATTTGAGCCATACTTGTTTATTTGCTAAATTGTACGAATCCACAAAAGTTGTTTCGCCAGGAACCACAATGTGGATCTTGAGAGGTGCCTAACACCTTCCCCTTAGGATTATTTCAAGCCCTTACCCTATCTCTGGTTACTAAACATAGTTATCAATAAACCCTCTAGGTGCCCTAATGCACCTTAAATCGTTAGGTGGCAACTCTTCAAAATGCAAACCCCTTTCCCAAAAGGAACGAGTTGTCTCAACCAAAATATCATAAACCCGATTTCGCGAGAAAAAGGGGGCGCGACAATTAATACGAAAAGACGTTTTTACCCTTTCTTCATGAATGCTGTGTAAATATTAAGGACATGGTGTCCTTAACTTTTACACAGCACTCCTAAAGTTAAGAACACCATGTGCTAAAGTTTAACAACAGAAGGTGCAAATACAGGACACTTTGTCCTTAATATTTACACAGCACTCATGAAGTTAAGGACACCATGTCCTTAATATTTACACAGCACTCATGTAGTTAAGGACACTATGTCCTTAGCATTTACACTGCACACATGAAGTTAAGGATACCATGACCTTAACATTTATAATGCACATATGAAGTTAAGGACATGATGTCCTAAAGTTTAACAACATAAGGCGCAAATACAAGTTAAGGACATTATGTCCTTAATATTTACACTGCACACATGAAGTTAAGGACACCATGTCCTTAATATTTACACAGTACCCATGTCTAGCACATGGGTATTTCCGTCCGGGCGGGTAAAAATTTATTAAGCACTGGCTAAAGAGTCAATACATTTTAAACAGTGGCTAAAGAGTAAAGACATCTCTAATTAGTGGCTAACTGTGCATTTCCTCCAACTTTTCATAGATTAAAATGGGTTGGGTTAAGATGGGTTGAGTTCATTAAATTGACGGATTGAGCGAATCAAATGAGTTTGGGCTCAATTGCCACCGTTAAAAGAAAGGGATATTTTTCCTTTTCTTATTCTTGTTTGACAATTCTAAAGACTTGAGTGATAACGATTGTCAATGAACTTGTAGTAATTATTTGATGGAATATGCCATAGCTCCCTAGCCCACTGGAGCTGTGCATTCTTAGTCCATGATTTCAAAGCAGTGAGATTTATCGCGAAACAAATAGTAGTAAGTCATCTCTCTTACCTTGAAAAACTGACCAAACTTAGCTTCTCCCTAACCATTCATCATTGGTCCCAAAACTTTTACTCTTGTACTCTGATGGTCCCCTACCATTATTGTCCCAACAAATTTATGAAGTATGTAATGTACTAATCGGACTTGCAACTTCTAAATAGGTGGTGCGTCATCTATCACTTACGTTGCAATTTTGTCCCAAGTCTAGTTTTTTCTCTTATGCAGGCTCCTATTTTGGATTGTTTGTTGTCGAAAAGCACCTAATTTAATTGGATAGGAGATCAAAACGACTCTTGTGGACACATGATGAGCATGTGATCATTTCAGAGGTAAAAATGGAAAGAAATACAACTAAAATAACATTATAATTTTAAATATATAAAAACAATTAAAGAAATGAGAAAGTGAAACAAGAACAAAGAATTGATTTGGAATACGTGGTACTCCTGAAATGCTCCTTTAGAAGTCATCTAGATTTGACGTAGCAGTGGTGAAATTTAGTTAACTTTAGTTTGTTATAAATATATTGTATTATGGATGTTTATTTAGTACTCCGTTGTAAATAAGCTTCCTTAAGAAGATTATTCATATGGGACTCCGCCGTAAATATGTTTATCTATTTAGTACTCTATTGGAAATAAGCCTCCTGAAGAAGTTTATCACTTCGGTACGCGGTTATGGATAAACATTACCCCCGGTAGAAGATTATCCATACCGGGTACAATAAGCTTATCCTTTGGATACTCCGTTATGGATAAACATTATTCCCAGTTGAAAATTATTTATATCTGGTACAGTAGCAGCTTTCACAGCAGCTTGCAGTAGCAGCTTACACAGCAACTTCCTTTCTTCTATAAATATAGGAGATTTCAGTTTATTATGTACATAAGTTTGAAGTTGAATAATATATCAGTTTCTCTCTATACTTGTCTATACTTTGCAGTCTTTATTTTATAACACATTATCAGCACGAGACTCTGCCATCTCGAGCAAATATTTTGAAAGTATTAGAGGTACGAACTTTCTTTTTCTAAATAATGTCAAATGTCTCTAAACTTGAATTTGTAGCCCTGGATATATCGGGCAAAAGCTATATGTCTGGGTGCTTGA
Organism: Nicotiana attenuata; assembly: GCF_001879085.1. Taxonomy (NCBI): domain Eukaryota; kingdom Viridiplantae; phylum Streptophyta; class Magnoliopsida; order Solanales; family Solanaceae; genus Nicotiana; species Nicotiana attenuata. Next base: position 10,347,150 of record NC_031998.1, read on the forward strand.
TGCTGAAATTCATCTTGATGCGATGGGTCTGGCAGACACCATCAAGGACAAAAATCAAGCATCAAACCAAGACTGTGCCAAAGCAATGATATTCCTACGACATCACCTTGATGAGGGCCTGAAAATGGAATATCTTACTGTTAAAGATCCAGTCATACTGTGGAATAATTTGAAAGATAGATATGACCACCTGAAGATGGTCGTTCTTCCACAAGCACGTTATGATTGGACTCATCTAAGGCTACAAGATTTTAAATCTATCAGTGAGTAATTCTGCTATGTTCAGAATTATTTCCCAATTGAAATTATGTGGTGATAATATTACTGATCATGATATGTTGGAGAAAACTTTCACCACTTTTCATGCCTCAAATATGCTCCTGCAGCAGCAATATCGAGAGATGGGATTCAAGAAATATTCTGAACTTATCTCACATCTTCTTATAGCCGGGCAACATAATGGGCTATTAATGAAAACCATGAAAGCCGACCTACTGGTTCTTATCCATTCCCTGGAGTGAATGAGATGAACTTCCACCAAGCTAAGCATGGAAGAAGTCGTGGCCCTAGTCGTGGTCATGGTTGTGGTCAGGGAAGAAACTCTAATCATGGTAATAATAATGCACCAAAGAACACTCCCTCACCACCATCAGTGGAAAATGAAGGAACAAAAGCATGAAGTGGTGCAAGCAACAAATGCAGAAAATGCATGCTATAGATGTGGAGGAAAAGGGCACTGGCCACGTACCTATCGTACGCCAAAGCACCTGGTTGAGCTTTATCAAGCCTCTCTAAAGAATACAGAGAAAAATGCTGAAGCAAATTTTATTTCTGAAGATAATTTAGAATTCATGCATTTGGTTGTAGCTGATTACTTTGCACTCCCGGAAGGAGAAAAAAGGTCATGTGATCGGTGATGAATCTGTAGAAATATAAATATTGTAATATTTGTTGTTTGTAGTAGATAGTATGGTTATGTAATTGTTGTACATAAATAAAAGTTGTGCTTTGATAATGATGTTTGCTATCATATTTATTTTATTTATGTCATTTTGAAGAATATGGATAATCCTCAAATTATGTTTGGATCAAAGACCAATCATGAAGATATTTGTGTAATTGATAGTGGAACAACTCATGCCATATTCAAGGATCAGAAATATTTTTCTTATTTGCATAAGGAAAAAGAAAATGTTTCAACAATTTCTGGTAATATAAGTTTGATTGAAGGCTCCAGAAGAGCCATTATATTTCTATCTAAGGAACAAAACTTATTATAGATAATGCATTGTTCTCCTCCAAGTCCCGAAGAAACTTGTTGGGTTTTATAGATATCCGCCGAAATGGGTATCATGTTGAGACAATAGATGAAATGAACGTGGAATATCTTTGTATTACAAAGAATATTTCTGGCCAGAAATGCATTGTAGAAAAGTTACTGACTTTATCTTCTGGCTTATACTATTCAAAAATTAGTACAGTTGAAGCACACTCTATCGTAAACCAGAAGTTTACAGATTCAAATACTTTTGTGCTTTGGCATGGCCGTTTGTGCCATCCTGGATCAATAATGATGAGGCGGATTACTGAAAATTCGAGTGGGCATCCATTAAAGAACCTGAAGATTCTTACAAATGATGAATTTTCTTCTGATACTTGTTATCAAGGCAAAATGATCAGTAGACCATCACCAATGAAGGTTGGCATTGAATTCCCTACCTTTCTAGAGCGTATACATGGGGATATATGTGGACCTATTCACCCACCAAGTGGGTTGTTTAGATATTTTATGATCCTAGTAGATACATCTTTAAGGTGGTCTCATGTGTACCTACTATCATCTCGCAACCTGGCGATTGCAAAGCTATTAGCCCAAATAATTCGATTAAGGGCACAATTCCTAGATTATCCTATAAAGGCTATTCGCCTTGATAATGCTGGAGAATTCTCATCTCAAGCTTTTGATGATTATTGTCTATCAGTTGGGATAAAAGTTGAACATCATGTAGCTTATGTTCATACTCAAAATGGCCTTGCATAGTCATTTATTAAACGCCTCCAATTGATAGCAAGACCACTACTTATGAATACAAAATTTCCCACTACTGTTTGGGGCCATGCTATCTTGCATGCAGCATCACTTATCCGTCTCAGACCGACACATTATAATAAATACTCTCTGTCACAATTAGTTTTTGGTCTTGAACCAAATATTTCCCATCTACAAATTTTTGGATGTGTTTTATATGTGCCAGTAGCACAACCACATCGCAGTAAGATAGGACCACAGAGAAGGATAGGAATATATGTTGAGTTTGAATCACCCTCTATTATTCTCTATCTTGAACCATTGACAGAAGATTTATTTACTACTCGATTTGCAGATTGTCGGTTTGATGAAACAAATTTCCCATAATTAGGGGGAGAGAAAAAGGAAATCAAAAGAGAAATTGCGTGAAAAGTTTTATCATTATCTCATTTTGATCCATGTACCCTTATATGTAATCAGGAGGTCCAGAAGATCATCCATTTACAAAATATAGCAAATCAAATGCCAGATGCGTTTACTAATTTGAAAAGGACAACTAAGTCACATATCCCTGCATAGAATGTGCCTATCCTAATTGATGTCCTAGTAGAACCATCTACTAGCATGAGAGCTAGTGAACCTAAAGCACGCCTGAAGTGTGGTAGGCCTTTGGGTTCTAAAGATTGAAATCCTCGAAAAAGAAAATCCAAAAATGATCAAAATAATACTATAAAGGGATCTCCTGAGAGACCCAAGATCTAATTAGTTCTGAAATTCCTGATGAAATCAATGAACCCAAAGCTCAAGTGAGTGAGGAACTTTTAATAAATTCTACCGGTGATGGGATTAATTTAAATCGATCTCAAATAGTGGTGGATAATATTTTTCCATATAATGTTGCACTTAATATTATGCAAGATAGTGAGGATCTTGAACCCCGATCTGTCGAAGAATGTTGACAAATATCTGATTGGCCAAAATGGCAAGAGGCAATTCAATCGGAATTGAAGTTACTTGCAAAAAGATAGGTCTTTGGACCAGTAGTCCAAACACCTGCTGGTACAAAGCCAGTTAGTTATAAATGGGTTTTTGTGCGAAAAAGAAATGATAAAAATGAAGTTGAAAGATACAAAGCTCGCCTTGTTGCACAAGGATTCTCACAACGACCTGGAGTCGATTTTGATGAAACATATTCACCTGTTATGGATGCTATAACATTTCGATATCTCATCATTTTAGCACTACATGAAAATCTTGAAATACATCTAATGGATGTAGTTACAGCTTATCTGTACGATTCATTTGATAATGACATTTATATGAAAATCCCTGAAGGATTTAAAATGCTAGAAGCAAATTCAAAATCTCAGGAAATGTATTCAATCAGATTACAAAGATCTTTGTACGGTTTAAAGCAATCTGGGCGCATGTGGTATAATCGCCTTAGTGAATATTTGCTGAAAGAGGGTTACATAAATGATGTTATTTGTCCATGTATTTTTATAAAGAAAATGACATCAGAATTTGTTATAATTGCCGTATATGTTGATGAATAAATCTTGTTGGAACTCCAGAAGAGCTCCAAAAGGCAATTGAATATCTTAAGAAAGAATTTGAGATGAAAGATCTTGGAAAGACAAAACTTTGTCGTGGTCTGCTAATTGAACATTTAGCATACGGATCTTTATCCATCAATCTGCCTATATAGAAAGGGTCTTGAAACGCCTTTACATGGACAAAGTGCACCCATTGAGTACACCAATGGTTGTTCGATCACTTAAAGTGAATAAGGATTTATTCTGACCTCCAGAAGAGGATGAGGAACTCCTTGGTCCCGAAATACCATATCTCAGTGCAATTGGTGCACTAATGTATCTTGCTAATGCTACAAGTCCTGACATAGCAATTTCTGTTAATTTACTAGCAAGATATAGTTCTTCTCCTACACAGAAACATTGGAACGGGATTAAGCATATATTGCGATATTTAAAGGGAACTCTTGATATGGGTTTGTTTTATGCTAATAAAGATAGTGCAGATCTTGTTGGTTATGCAAATGCAGGTTATTTATCTGATCCCCATAAAGCTCGATCTCAAACCGGGTACGTATTTACATATGGAGGTACTGTCATATCATGGCGCTCCACAAAGCAATCTATTGTTGCTACTTCTTCAAATCATGATAGCAATTCATGAAGTTAATAGGCAATGCATATGGTTGAGATCAATAATTCATTTTATTCGAGAAAAATATGGTTTGGAATGTGAGAAAAGACCCACAATTTTGTACAAAGATAATGCTGCATGCATAGCCCAATTGAAGGGGGATTTATAAAAGGAGATAAATGAAGCACGTTTCACCAAAATTATTCTTCTACACACACGATCTTCAGAAAAATGGTGACATTGATGTGCAACAAATCCGTTCAAGTGACAATCCGAAAGATTTATTCACTAAATCTTTGCCAACTTAAACTTTTGAGAAGATGGTATACAAGATTGGAATGCGGAGACTCAAATATTTGAAACAAAGTTTTCATCAGGGGGAGTAAAATACGTGATGCACTCTTTTTTCCTTACTAAGGTTTTTTCTCACAGGGTTTCCTTATAAGGTTTTTAATGAGGCACCTAGCAATGCGTATTACTAAATATGTGTCCTCTTTTTCATTCACTAGGATTTTTTCCCACGGGATTTTTCCTAGTAAGGTTTTATTGAGGCACATTATCTTTTAATGAACATCTAAGGGGGACTGTTATAAATATATTATATTATGGATGTTCATTTAATACTCCGTTGTATATAAGCTTCCTGAAGAAGCTTATCCATATGGGACTCCGCCGTAAATATGTTTATCTATTTAGTACTCTATAAGAAATAAGCCTCCTGAAGAAGCTTATCACTTAGGTACTCGGTTATGGATAAATATTACCCCCGATAGAAGATTATTCATACCAGGTACAATAAGCTTATCCTTTCGATACTCCGTTATAGATAAACATAACCCCCGGTAGAAGATTTTTCATACCGGGTACAATAAGCTTATCCTTTCGATACTTCGTTATGGATAAATATTACCCCCCAGTTGAAGATTATTTATATCTAGTACAGTAGCAGCTTACACAGTAGCTTCCTTTCTTCTATAAATAGAGGAGAATTTAGTTTATTGTGTACATAAGATTGAAGTTGAATAATATATCAGTTTCTCTCTATACTTGTCTTTACTTTACAGTCCTTATTTTACAACATAGTTTAAGTTCTTTTATTTGTAAGTTATTTGTTTATATTTATTGGCAGAAAACAATGTGAAAATCATATTTATCTTCCATATCAACTGTAATTGCACTTAAATTCAACAAAAAGGAGATTTAAATTTGAAAATGGTCTTTTGAATAGAGTAAGAGTTGTACGAGAGAAAAACATTTTGTGTGAGAGACTATTTAAACAAGACATGCTGCTACGACCACCAGTGAGGTTATAATCATGACTTTTGTAATAATCCATATATAAGGTTTAAACTACTAATTAATACAGATAAAATTGGAAGGTTATTGTTGAGATAAGAATGAGAGCTGGAGATGAAGGAGAGCTAAAGAGAGAGAATGTCGGTTCTGAGAGCAACTATCTCTCAGATATTTTCTTATTGAACAAAAAAAATGAAAATGTAAAATTTATATTATTTCCTAACTCACTAACTTAACCCACTACTAACTTGTGTCTAACTAACTAAATATGATTACAACTAATGTACTTCTATATATACACAATGTATTACTACTACTAGAACTTAATACTTTTACACTCCTCCTCAAGTTGGGTGATGAAATACATTGATCATCCCCAACTTTCCTACCATATCATTGTGTAACTGCTTCCCAAGGCCTTTAGTTAATATGTCTACCACCTGGTTTTTGTTACACACGTGTTGTGTCTTGATCAACCCACTTTGTATCCTTTCTCGTATAAAATGGTAATGTATCTCTACGTGTTTAGTGCGTTCATGATACATAGGATTTGAAGCTATCTGCAATGCTGCCTTCTATCACAAAATAACTCCATGGGCAGTTCAATCTTTATGCATAATTCCTGCAACAATCCCTGTAGCCAAACAAGTTCTGTCACTGTAGTTGCCATACTCCCGTACTCAACTTCAACTGAGCTCCTTGAGACTGTACTCTATTTTTTTTATTTCCAAGAGATGAGTGTATCCCCCAGCTTAATACAATACCCAGTCACAGACTTCCTGGACACCACACATGATGCGCAGCCTGCATCACAAAAGGCAGTGATCCTTCCAGATTTTCTGCTACTCATCAGTAACCCCAATCCCAATTGGTGTTTTATATATCTAACTACCCTTAAAGCTGCTTCATAATGAAACTTTGTTGGAGAATGCATGTATTGGCTCGATGTTTTGACTACAAAAGAAATATCTGGCCTAGTGATAGCTAGATATAGCAACCTTCCCAATAGTCTTTGATATGGTCTTCTATCTTCTAATTCTAGACTTGTACCTTTATCAGATTCAAACAACTTGTCATATTCAAGGCTGGTGGACTTTTGATTTTGTTCTAAAGGTGTTGCAAGTGGCTTTGCTCCCCCTAGGCCATATTCTAAGATCAACTCTAAGGCATACTTTCTCTGATTCATAAGTATAACCTTAGATGATCTTGCAAATTCAATCCCCAAAAAATATCTCAATTCCCTTAAGTCTTTTATTTTAAAGTTGTTGTTCAAAATATTCTTAGCTTCTTCTATCAGTTTGGTGTCATTGCCAGTGATTAACAAGTCATTCACATATACTAGAATGATTACAAGATTAGCATCTTGGTCTTTGTGAACAAGGAATAGTCTAGCTTACTCTGTGTGAAATCTGATTGCACTAAAGTTGTAGTAAGTTTAAGATTCCATTGCATGCTAGCTTGTTTCAACCCATACAAGGATTTGAGAAGCCTGCACACTTTTTTCTTCCCCTGGCCATCAAATCCTTGAGGTAGAGACATATAGACCTCTTCAAATAAGTCCCCCTAGAGGAAGGCATTGTAGACATCCATTTGGTAGAGAGGCCAATCAAACTGAGCAGCTAGAGAAACAATACAACTGACGATGACCATTTTGACCACTGAGGAGAAGGTGTCATGATAGTCTAATCCCTCTTGTTGGGTGAAATCCTTGGCCACTAATCTAGCTTTATACCTTTCTACACAACCATCAGCTTTATACTTCACCTTGTACACCTGTTTGCACCCAATATGTGTCTTACCTGCAGGTAGATCAACTACATCCCAGGTATGATTATCAGTAAGGGCAGCAATTTCTAATTTCATAGCCTGAATCCGGTTAGGATCTTGGACAGCTTGGGAAAATGAAGTAGGTTCAGAAATAGCAGAGAGGGCTACTAGATAAGTATGGTAATATGGGGAGATAGAGGAATAGGATAAGGAGTTTGATAAAGGGTATGGAGCAGTGGAAAAAGAGTGAACATAGTCTGTTAACCACATATGAGGTTTGGATGTCCTAGTGGATTTTCTCAGAGGAAGGGAAGGATCAATGGGAGGTACAAAAGGGGATGACAAGGAAGATGGAGGAGAAATCAAGGTAGATGAGGGATGAGAAATAGGAGAAGAAGGTAGGGATTCATTGTTTGAGGGTGAAGAAATGACCTGATCACTAGGAGCAGGACTATATCCTGCAGCAGGAAAGACATACATGTGGTTCAAGAAAAGTGGATTTAAGATGTTTGGAGGGAAACACTGACTCCCTAAAGGTGACATCCCAATTCACAAAGAAGGTGTACGTTGCAACGTTATACAGCTTGTACCCTTTTTGAGTTTCTGAATAACCTATGAAAACTGCTGGGATGACTTTGGAAGAGAATTTATCAGAAAAATTGGGCTTGGTGGCATAACACAAGCAACCAAATACCTTCAGGTAGGTGAGTGGAGGTGGTATGCCATGGAATAACTCATAGGGTGACTTCCCTGAATGAGATGGAAAGGGTAGTCTATTTATAAGGAAGGCTGCTGTGAGTACACACTCATCCCAGAACTTTAATGGAGCATAGGCTTGGAATTTAAGAGTTCTTGCCATTTCAAGCAAGTGCCAATGTTTCCTTTCAGCCACCCCATTTTGTTGTGGTGTGCTAACCCAAGAGCTTTGATGAATTACCCCAAAGGAGTTAAAGAGATTAAGACAATGAGAATTAAATAATTCAAGGCCATTATAAGATCTAACAATTTTAATAGAGGCAAAGAATTGATTTTTAATCAAGGCAAAGAAGTTCTTGATCAAAACAATAACATCACTTTATTTCTCATCAAATAGACCCATGTCATTCTAGAATAGTCATCAATAATGGTAAGAAAAAATCTGAAACCATTATAGGTACATTGTCTATATGGAACCCATATATCCATGAGTACAAGTTCAAAAGGAGATACAGTTTTTGACATACTAGTAGGAAAAGGAAATCTAGTTTGCCTTGCTAAAGGACAAACAGTACAAGATTTATACGCTTGATTGGATAGATGACCCTTCAGCATTAGGATTTTCTGGAGGACATCAGCTGGTGCATGACCAAGTCTTTGATGCCATATTGAGAAGTGATCAGACTCAGTAGAGGATAAGCAGTGATGTGAAGGAATAAGTGAAGTTGAAGGTGTAGAAACTTGAACTGGTGAAGGCCTCTTGGCAGGTTGAAGTAAGTATAAACCATCATTCTCCTTACCAATCCCCCTCAAAGAGGTCCTGGAAGATACAAAAATCAGGATAAAAACCATCACAACATTGTAGTTGTTTAGTTAGTTTTGAAATAGACAAGAGATTATACTTGAAAAAGGGTACATGTAGCACATTAGTCAGTATATTTTCAAACAAAGACACTGAACTAATGTGTGTGACAGAAGTAGTTTGACCATTTGGTAAGTGAACTTGACTACAGTTTGGAGGTATTAGTTCTGAGTTGAGCAGATGATTTAGGCTAAAAATTATGTGATTTCTTGCCCCTGTATCTATCACCCAAGGAGTAGTATCACAATCTACAGTTGAACAACTATTAGAGCAAGAAGGTAAACCTGCCATGTTGATATTTGTCTCTTGTGGAGGTGGTGTCTTATTGATCAGCTGCAGAATCTGTTGGTATTGCTACGGGGTAAAGACATGGCAATTATCAGCATGATGTGCATTATAGTTAGGAGCAACAGAGTTGTTATCACAATTTGCATTATTCACCATGGGAGCCTTGTTGCCATTGCCAGTTTGTTGAAATCTATCAGAAGTCCTTCTCTTAGTGTTCTTAGAATTGGTAGGGTACCAACTAGCTTATAGAAATTCTCCCTTTTGTGGCCTCTCATATGATAGTAATCACAGTAAAGTGTCCTTTTTGAACCTATTCCCCTGTACAGAGGAAAGAATGATGGAGTTATTCAAATCCAGTTGTTGGAGAGGCTGAACACACTGATTTATCATATTTGATTGCATCCTCTGGCTTTCATCTTGCATGATTATATTGTAAGCTTGATTAAGAGAAGGATGGGGAACCGTCATCAAAATTTGATTGCGAGACTGTCAGTAAGTCTTATTTAGCCCCATCAGAAATTGCATCAGCTTCTGTTGCTCTATGTGGTCTGCATAGGTCTTATCACTTCCAGAAAGAGGAACCAGAGACAGATATTCATCCCAAACATTATTTTGAAAAATACTCAGAAACAGACAAAGTACCTTAGACCATTGTATAAATCTCTCTATGTAGTTGATATACTCTAGTGAGATTCCTCTTATCAAAACGTTCTTTTAAATCCACCCCGACTTTATAAGCATTAGATGAGTATATCAATTCATTAGCTAATTCTCTCGAAACTGAATTTGTGATCCACGACAAGACAAAGGCATTACACCAGTCCCACACATGAACTAAATCTCCTCTATAATCTTCCCTTTTACAGCTACCATCAATAAAACCTAACTTGTTCTTGCTTGTAGTGTAACTTTCATAGAGTTACTCCAAGCGGTATAATTTTTAATTCCAGTTAACTGTTGAGGAATGAGAATACAACCTGGAGTGTCGGACGGGTGGAGGAATAAAGGATTCCTTAGATGAATATCAGTAAATCGCTCTATGTGGTCCACTGTTGGTATCGTCACCGGCATTAACGTTTCGTCACTTGTGCTCGGCATTTTCACGAGAATCTTCAGGAATCAACAGAGAAGTAACAATTACTGCTCCAATTAACCTAGAACTCACCAAAAATTGATGATTTTGACCCGCAGATGAAGTAATCTCCCAAATCCAACAATGACGGAAAATTAGGGTTTGTCCTCAATCCATTTTTCCATCCGATGATCTTCACCCTAGGACCGACTCTGTTCGACCTGCCTTGATTGCCTAGCTAATGCTACCGTCGCAAGCAACCTCTGCTACTGGTCTTCAGTGGATTCAGCCAATTGCTTGACAGATCACTCTCAAATGCTCATTTACCAGCTCAATCACTACTGTCGGAAGCTCTGATACCATATTGAGAGAAGAATGAGAGCTGGAGATGAAGGAGAGCTAAAGAGAGAGAATGTCGGTTGTGAGAGCAACTATCTCTCTGATATTTTCTTATTGAACAAAAGAAATGAAAATGTACAACTTATATTATTTCCTAACTCACTAACGTAACCCAATACTAACTTGTGTCTAACTAACTAACTATGGTTACAACTAATGTACTTCTATATACACACAATGTATTACTACTACTAGGACTTAATATTTCTAGGGTTATCCTCCCCGGTACTGAAACAACTCCACCCCATCCTTTTTTTCTTTGAAAAAGCCACACAAAAAAAAGAAGAAGCGAATTAGACAAATGCAGCCAAGAAAAAAAGTGAGATATTTATGTGTGTATATATATCTGTTGAATGTATATTTGGACCATATAGCTTGGTATTTAGCCTATGTATCTTGGATGATGCTGGTGGACAGACCACATGCATTATATTCCTAGTTCATATACGCGAGGATTAGAAGTACCATTCTTATATTATCTAGTTATATATGAACATGGAAATTAGGTGGAAAAAGGAAAACGAATAAGTGGAAAAGAAAAGGGAAAGAAGGTCATTCTCTATTTCCTTCATTTTTGTTTCCCACTTGAAGGGACAAAGTTCCTTAAGCTTGTACAGATGCACAGTATACGTCTATAAAATTTCCATAGTTTAAGTTTATTTTAGTATTTCCCCTCGTGTGAGCGGCACATTGCTTTCTACATTCCTTTACTAATTTGAGCAATTTCTAAATAAATAAAGTACATATATAATACTACTTGTTGGCCCAAGTAAAAGTTAGTTTCGAAGACTGACAAAGGAACTCAGATATGAACCAGGTCCATCCCAGTGGAGCACAGATACGGATAGACTTAAGCATGTGGGATGCACGTGAAGGAGATAAACCTAACTTGACAGAAGTGATATCTCCTGATCCTGATCGAAAAGGTTGCATATTGGATAAGGAGTAGGACTCCTTACTCAAAGAGAACACGGGTTAAGAAAGGGAAGGAGTTAGAGGTTGAGATCATCTAGAACTCTTCCACCAAGGAAGAGTATCATCAGAATTCTAGTCAATCTCTATTTACTAACTCTATAAATATCAATGTTATTCTCTTTTACAGGAGTTGCACAAACGCATAAGTTAAACGTGAATTGAGAGCAAAATAGCAAAGCAATTTTGCAAGCAGTTCGTGTGTGATTCAAATGTGCAAACCTGAAGCTACATGAACCAGATAGAAGAACCAGTTCCAAGTGTCGGTCTTTTATTCTAGTTGAATTATAGTAGGTGGTTTTATATTGTACCTTTCAGGTTTATCTAGAATCAATTGTAATAGGTACTCAGAGTCTTCAAGTTAGAGTTAACTTGAAGTTGTCGCTACAGTTAGAGGCTGTGTGCTACAACGGGATTAGAGTTAGTCCTAGGTTTACAAAAGAGTTTTTGTAAATGCAGTTTTTGGCTCAGTGATTTTAGTAGAGAGTTTGGAAAAATCCTACTGGAAAGTAGGTCGTGGGTTTTTCACCTTTTGAGCCAGGTGTTTTCCACGTAAAATACTTGTGTTCTTTACTTTCTGCATTTACTATTTCTGCAATAGTAGGTTAGGGAACACTTAGAAGAACCAGGTCCTTTCACAATACAGTTTAAGCGAAAAATTGGGTACCACACAAATCACCCTCCTCTTGTGTGGTATTTGAAAGTATAAAACATTTCCATTACTACGAGAATAGAAAATTGAAAACAATGATTGTGTATTACGGTCGGAATCCACGTTATGCCCGATCTTCACGGGCTCGAAGTTTCGCTTCAAGACCGAGTTCAGGATGATGATGAGTTCAAAGCCCGAGCTAGACAAGCTCGGAGCCTCTGATGACGGGAGTACGAGGCTCGAGATCGAAGTGCGTGATGGGCCACCGAAGCTGAGTATGACCAACCCCGAAATAATGCCGTTATAGATTTGTAACAGAAAGAGCAAGATTCCGGTCCACATCCCCAAGATCATGCGTAATTCACAAGATAGATTTGTACGAGTTAGTACGAATCACGGTATGAGGCGGTTAGAACAGCTGTCCCAGATAAGATTCCCTTTACATAAATAGAAAAATGTACCTTATTTTAGTTTTCCCTACTATATAAAGGGACCTCAAATCATTTGTACATCATGATCATTAGCAAAAGAAATATACTATCTTACTTTCTTGCTCATTACTCATCAGAATTGTCTCTTAACTTTATTGTGTCTTTAACTTTAACTGTTCTTCTTGACCTGCCCTCGAGGCATCTAGCTCGAGGTTCAAGACTTGCTTAAGCACTGGTTTGATTAATGGTGCACTGGTTGGGCCGGGCCTGGCCGGGACCGCGGTCCCAAAATGGGCCTAAACCGGGCCCTGGTGGACCTAGTCTCGGTGGGCGGTTCCAAATGGTGCACAAGGCCCCGTGGCGGGCCGGTCAATTTCAAGGAGCCCACGAGCCCGGGACCACTAAGGCCGCGGGACTGGCAGGTGGGCCTGGGCAGTTCAAGCCGGGCCCGCAACGGGCCTAACAGGGCTCCAACGGCTATTATTTTAAAAAAAAAAAATTAAAACAAAAAAGACCAACGGTCAGATTTTTAAACCATCTAGCCCGTTGGCCTTTAAAAATTTTATCCGGTTCCAATTTTAAAAAATAGCCATTTGGCCCCAAACTTTATTTTAACCCACAAACTTTATATAATATAACTTTTTCCCAATTCTCAACTATAATTAACCCCCTCATTCTTTCATTTTACCACCAATTCATCAATCTCTCTCAATCTCTCTCAATCTATATCTAATTTTCTCTTCTATAATTGCTTATTTTATTATTGCAATTTTCGTGAAAAATTGTGAAAGTTGTTAATTGAAAGTATATTCAAAGTCATTTCACGATTTTCAATTTTCCAAGAAAGTTTTGTTTTGGCAATTCGGTAACTCGGTTCCAACTTCTTAAGTTTTAAGAATATATTTTTAGTGTGTTTTAGTTTTGCATAATTAATTAATATGGCATTTTCTTTGAAAAAAACTATTTTTTGGTAAGGGAAAAGCTAAAATTGGTGAAAGTAGTCGCCAAACCTACTACCCTTCCTCGGTTCCCCGACCAGACTTGTTACCCGTCCTGCCTGCTCCTATTATTCTTTGCATAGTGATAACCCTTTTTTTAATTTTCTCGATAGTGGAATTTTGGCCATAATGTATGTTGCTAACCAGTATGTACTGAACAATCTATATAATGTCAAGAAGTTATGAATGCTCTTTATCCTAAATCAACTATCTTAGAAAATGATGAGGAAAATGAGGATGTAGATGAAACCCAACCGGATTTAGATGTACACCTACTAGTCCTGTAATAACCCAACTTGATGCCTCCGAGTCCACCTGTAGAAACCCCTAACTTTTAATAGACAACCTTCTAAAACCCCTAGAAACATCAATAGTTTGGAATTTTTTTAGCTCAAGGGTATAGAGAACAAAATAAGGCTAAGTTCAAAACTTGTGGAAATTGCTTGGCGTACAAAAATAATACTGGAGACCGTCAGCGGTACGGGGTTTTTAGTTTGGCTAGGCACATACAAACACACCCTAGATATAAAGTTAAATATTTACAAATGAAAGCGCAGCAAGAGAGGGACAAGTGTAGATACTGTGGTTAACTCTAGACAGGTTTCAAATCTAGTTCAAACCAGGAATTAACACTGTGACCGGTGGTATTTTATATTACGATCCTAATAAAGATCGTGAAGAATTAGCAAAGATGGTTTAACCGGTTATGTGCTTACCCTATACTTGTTCCTTCTAAACCTCTAATTTTGTGCATTATATTAGAAAAAGTTTTTAATCCTACTATAAAGGTTGGCCTCGCGAACAGTTTAAGAGCGAATTATAAATATATAATATGAATAATGAACAATATTTGCGGTATTGTATTTACTCATAATAACTAATCAGATTTCTTTACTATCTGATTATTGGTACGAACGTTTAATAATGACTGTGATTATCTAACTGTTACAAGTCATTGGATAGATGAGAGAGTGGATAAATTGGCAAAAAACGCATTATTGCTTATAGAAATAATTAATTCACGTCAATACAGGTAAGTTTATTGCCTAACCACGTTGCAGATATTTGTAGATATTTTTTTGCATTAGAGATAAAATTAATGGCAATTTTCTATGGAAAATGCTTCTAGTAACACTAGTTGCTATAGGCATACTTACAACACACTAATCCCTGCATTTAGTTAATTGTTTCCATGTGAGATGTATTTGTCATATTTACCATTTAATCGTCGGTGATGGTATGAGAATTTTAAAATTTAGAAATTGAAAAGTTAGAATTGGCCTCTTAAATTGGCTTTTTTTTTCAAACCGTAGAATGTAGACTTAGGAGCATTTTAAAAAAATGTGATGAATTGGCCTTTAGAGAAAGAAGGTTCCAAACAACCTTGTCCAACTAGAATGGAATTTATTGACGAAAGTATTATAGTTAGTTGCATATGAATGCTAGAAACCCAATTAATGCAAACGTTTAATGGCTCGTGTTGGTGGTGCAGGATGATTTTGATGAAATCCTTACAACTCAAGATTGAACGTAAATGTTATTCTTATGATTTTTTAGAACATTTTCAAATTGCTAAAATGCATTTTCTCTGGCAATATTATCCTACTATTTCAAACTGTTTAGTTTATATTGCAGAGCACTATGTGATTTGTTTAGTTGAATTTCGGAGGGTGGGGAATTTTATAAACTTGCTAATAAATGCAATGAATGAAAAGTTTAAAAAATATTTTTTTTCCTATCCCCCCTATTTTGGTGTTGCAATCGCAATGTTAAACTCCTACAATAAAATTAGGAATGTTCACATCACTTTTGCGTATCTCAAAAATATTTTATAAGGTTTTTAGATCTTTTAGTTGAGGAATTTTCTACACTCCTGGCAGAGCACAAGAGCCTCATTAAAATAGATGTTAAAACAATTTAAATAATGCTTATCAACTTGCGTTAGATCATGCTAGGCCAAAATGTTCCAACCCCTACTTCATCTAGTTCACAATCGTCTAAAAGAGCTTTGCGGGCCTAAAAGGCACTTAAAATCTTGGAACGGAGTTTTTTAGGGGTTTCTTTCAACGGTGAATAATTTTTGATAAGATCTTCACATCTAAATGCCAGCTTCATGTTTATTTGTCCCAGGGACTTGAAAAGGAAATCCTAGAACCCGGCAACCTTTGATCTTTTGGAATGGTGGAGATAGGCCAAGGGAAAAATATTTTCCGGTTTCTTGCAAGGATGGCTCGGGATATTTTATTCTATTCAATGCTTCAACAGTTGCATGAGAGAGCGCTTTCAAGTCAAGCAAGACTTTCAAACATAGGTGACATAGAGCGTTAAAGGGAGAGTTGAAAAATCAGTACTATTCAGAGATTGGATCCGCTCGGAAAGAAGAAACTTTGGAAATTTGCAGAAATCACAACCGGAGATAGACGAAGCTTATGAAGAAATGATAGCGGAATTGCGTTAGGAAAAAAAAAATTTGCCCGTCGCCCTGGAAGCGGTGATGAACAAGCTTCTTTTCCGCCACCACCCAACGGAAACTCTCCGAACCTTGAAGGATTTATGAGATTTGTTAGAGATACAATGTAGATTATGGTGTAACTTGTACTTTGGCACATCCTTCCTTTAGCTTTTTTTCCTTTTTAATGGTGGTTATTAGCACCTTTGTTGTTGGCTCATTCCATTGGGGGGAAGAAGACTTAAGAAAGATATGCCAATTTTTGGTAATAAAAATTATAAATACATGTCGCCATTGAATAATCTCTTTGCAATATTTTTTGTCCTTTAACTTGCAATTCTTTATAAAGCTATAAATATATATACATAACACACTATATATATACTGAACAGAAATTATATAAGGAAATAATATATACATAATATACTTATAATCTATAGTAATACTAGTATATATATATATAATATATATACATATATATATATATATATATATATATATATATATATAACACAACACACACACTAATATATACTTAACATACTAATATATACTTACAAAACATTACAAGAAATTATATTTGGAAATATATATAAGATACCAATACTATATATGTATAGTATATCTATATATATAATAGATAGATATATATACTAACATACTATATTATACTACATAACATTACAAGAATTTTTCACAAAGGAGGGGCGCCACCCCCCAATGACCATTGCTAACGTCATATTGACAAATAGCCTATTTTTTTTTCTTTTTCAATTTACAAAACTAACATTTCCTCTTAAAACTATAAATACCCCCCTCCTCTTTCCTTTCATTCAAATACTCCAACTACTCATTTCTCAATCTAAATTTCTCATCAATCTCTCAAATCTCGCAATTGTTCAAGGCTTCAAGTCTCAAATCTCAAATTTCAATTAAATCATGCCTCGTTCGGAAAGAGTGCGCTTATTTTGTTTTCCGGCACACCTTTGAAGTGCTTGAAGAAAATGTAAGAAGGCCAAATATTAAAGTGCAAGAACTGTGGAAGAGTCCTTAAATTTCGTTCAGGGTGTTACCACAGGCATATTTAAGGAGGCATCTAAAGTATTGTCTTGGAGCGTAATTTATCCGGCAATCGTCTTTAACTGATTTTTTTCGACAATTTGGTGTTATTTTTTAAAATTATTAGACGTATTTATGCTTAATGTTTTTACTTTGTTATTAAATTTATTATTGGCATGATAATTTAGTTTACTATTGTTTTTTGTATTTCTTTTTCTTCATGCACTTTTTTAATAATTAGGTTTCTATATTAATATATACTACATATATTTATATAGCCAATGTATAAGAGCAATTTATATTTAGTATATACATATATGGTTTATACAAGGATTGCCTTAAACAAAAAAAAATAGTCCGAAAATAAAAAAGCCCGTTAGGCCCCGTTGGGCCCGCGGCCCGGTCCATTTAGCCCAGGACCATGTGGGCTTAGGCCCGTCATGGGGCTGAGTTCCACCGTTGGAACCCATGAAGCCGGGCGCCAGAGCCCGGGACCCGCTAGCCAGGCCCGTTTTAGCCCGGCCCAGTTTAGGCCCGGGCCCCGGCCCAGAAATACAGCTTAAGGTTTTGAATTCAATTTTTCCTTTCTCTAATTTATAACATTTGATTTCTTGGTTATTAGTTTAGTCTTGAACTAAATCACCATATCTTTAAAACTACACGAAAACAAGTTTAATTTGTTACTCGTATTTTCGAGGTAACACTTGTAAATGAATATGGTTTTTGGTCCAGGTCTAGCTCTAGTTAAAACCCTGATTTTATGATTTTAATCAAATGCTATTTATCTTCATTGTTAGGAACTTGTTGTCCTCATTGAATAGACAAGACGGTCGAATATGACTAAAACTTTCGGCAAATTTGCACAATGATATATTTCCCCACTCCACATTAATGAAAGGAGAGTTCTTCAGTTTCTTAAAACTGTTAAATGACGTTATAGAATGACGCATTCAAAGTACCATTCTTTGTTCACTTCCATTCACTTCCACACCTCCGGATTTTTAAGTTATACTAGTTATAGGGTAGGCGCTTTTGCGCCGTGGTACTCTATATTAAATGAATATATAACTTTTAAAAATTACATATATGTTATTAGATAATTTGTTTGACTTACGAAATATAATTTAAGATTTTTTTTAAGATAATAATATTTTATTCCATTTAATTAGCTAAACAAATGAAGGAAATTTTATTTAAGATGCCTTAAATTGTTATTTTGGTCCGGACTTATGTCGAAAACTTATGAAAAAATTGATAATTATTTACAATTCTTTAAAGACTTTATCAATAACACAAATTAAAATTAAATCTCTTGGTCTCTTAAAAGTTTTGCGAATGAAAAAAGGTTTTGCATTATACCTCTAAGAATTTGAATATGACAATGTAATGTTTTAAAGAATGAGTAATATTGAAACAAAATATTTTACAAGAAAAAACTTAGTAATAAAATTGTAGCGAGATGTTTTATCTTTGGGTTAAGATTTTGAAATGCCAAAAAGAAACAAATGATAACTCATTTATAATCTGGTTTCTTCTACAATTTTTACTTAATTGTTTAAAATTTTTTTTTCCACCGATTTAAATATTTTTAATTTTTTTTAACTATAATTAATTTTGCTATATTTATGATATCTTTTACTGTCGATATTGCTTTCTTTACAAAATAAAATTTTATTTTACTTTTTAAAGTGTTTTTCAATTTAAACAAAAAAGAAAATCTTATATGATAAATTTGTAAAAAATTGAATTGGAATTCGTTTACTAAATTAATTAATTCAACGAAATTTAAATTATTTGTTTCAACATTAAAATAAATAATTTAATTTTTATTATTCAAAAATTTTTGAATATTTGCTCATTCCTATAATATTTGAGATAATTATAATTTTTCAAATAAGAATTCGATTTTGCACATAGTAAGAAAAATCATATGTTTTGAATCTTTTTGTTTTCAGAATTCGTTGCGTGCTTGACTCCTACAGAAATTTGCTAACTCACGTTTTGCATAATAAAGAATCTTAATAGGAATATGTTCAATAACAACTCTAATATTAATTGGGCTTTAAATCAGAAAAATTTTTAATAATAAAATTTTAGTTGAATTTTAAAGTCCTAAAATTAGAAAAAATAAGTTGAAAGACTATTTTATCTAGTATAAATCTA
>NC_031998.1:10366473-10368699 GCF_001879085.1 Nicotiana attenuata
CCCGACCCACCTGTAGAAACTCCTACTTTTAATAGACAACCTTCTAAACGCCTAGAAACATCATTAGTTTGGAATTTTTTTACTCAAGTAAGAGAACAAAATAAGGCTAAGTGTAAAACTTGTGGGAAATTGCTGGCGCATAAATATACTGGAGACCGTAGCGGTACGGGTAGTTTGGCTAGGCACATACAAACACACCCTAGAGATAAAGTTAAATATTTACAAATGAAAGCGCAGCAAGAGGGGACAAGTGTAGATACTGTGGTTAACTCTAGTACAGGTTCAAATCTAGTTCAACCAGGAATTAACACTGTGACCGGTGGTATTTTATATTACGATCCTAATAAAGATCGTGAAGAATTAGCAAAGATGGTTACTGTTATGTGCTTACCATATACTTTTCCTTCTAACCCTAATTTTGTGCATTATATTAGAAAAGTTTTTAATCCTACTTATAAAGGTTGGCCTCGCGCAACAGTTAAGAGCGATATTTATAAATATAAACATGAATATGAACAATATTTGCGGTATTTATTTACTCATATAACTAATCAGATTTCTATTACTACTGATATTGGTAGAAGTAATAATGACTGTGATTATCTAACTGTTACAAGTCATTGGATAGATGAGGAGTGGATAATGCAAAAACGCATTATTGCTTATAGAATAATTAATTCACGTCATACAGGTAAGTTTATTGCTAACACTGTTGCAGATATTTGTAGATATTTTTGCATTAGAGATAAAATAATGGCAATTTCTATGGATAATGCTTCTAGTAACACTAGTGCTATAGGCATACTTACAACAACACTAAATCCTGCATTTAGTAATTGTTTCCATGTGAGATGTATTTGTCATATTTACCATTTAATCGTCGGTGATGGTATGAGAATTTTAAAATTTAGAAATTGAAAAGGTTAGAATGGCTCTTAATTGGCTTTTTTATTCAAACCGTAGAAGTAGACTTAGAGAGCATTTTAAAAAATGTGATGAATTTGGCCTTAGAGAAAGAAAGGTTCCCAAACCTTGTCCAACTAGATGGAATTATATGTACGAAAGTTTAGTAGTTGCATATGAATCTAGAAACCCAATTAATGCAACGTTTAATGCTCGTGTTGGTGGTGAGGATGATGATGAAATCCTTACAAATCAAGATTGAACGAATGTTATTCTTATAGATTTTTTAGAACATTTTCAAATTGCTACAAATGCATTTTCTGGCAATATTATCCTACTATTTCAAACTGTTTAGTTTATATTGCAGCACTATGTGATTTGTTTGTTGAATTTTCGGAGGGTGGGGAAATTTATAAACTTGCTATAAATGCAATGAAAGAAAAGTTTAAAAAATATTTTTTTCCTATCCCCCCTATTTATGGTGTTGCTGCAATGTTAAATCCTACAATGAAATTAGGAGGTCCTCACTTTTGGTACTCAAATATTTATAAGGTTTTAGATCTTTTAGTTGAGGAATTTTCTACACTTGCAGAGGCAAAAGCCTCAATTAAAATAGATGTTCAAACAATTTATAATGCTTATCAACTTGCGTTAGATCATGCTAGGCCAAATGTTCCAACCCCTACTTCATCTAGTTCACAATCGTCTAAAAGAGCTGCGGGCCTAAAAGCACTTAAATCTTGGACGGAGTTTAGGGGTTCTCAAGGTGATAATTTTGATGAGACTTCACATCTAAATGAGCTTCAAGTTTATTTGTCGCAGGGACTTGAAAAGGAGAATCTAGACGGCACCTTTGATCTTTTGGAATGGTGGAAGGCAAGGGAAAATATTTTCCGGTTCTTGCAAGGATGGCTCGGGATATTTTATCTATTCAAGCTTCAACAGTTGCATCAGAGAGCGCTTTCAGTCAAGCAAGACTTCAAATAGGTGATCATAGAGCGTCTATAAGGGAGAGCTTGGAAAAATCAGTACTATTCAGAGATTGGATCCGCTCGGAAAGAAGAAACTTTGGACTTGCAGAATCACAACCGGAGATAGACGAAGCTTATGAAGAAATGATAGCGGAACTTGCAGAGGATGCTGCTTCGCCCGGAAGCGGTGATGAACAAGCTTCTTTTCCGCCACCACCAACGGAACCTCCTCCGAACCTTGAAGGATTTATGAGATTTGTTAGAGATACAATGTAGATTATGGTGTAACTTGTACTTTGGCATATCTTCTTTAGTTTTTTTCCTTTTAATGGTGGTATTAGTACCTTGTTGT
>NC_031998.1:10369938-10373040 GCF_001879085.1 Nicotiana attenuata
ATACTACAAAACAAGATTTTTCAAAATGAGGGCCCCACCCCCAATGACCACCAACGGTCATATTAATTGCACAAATAGCCGTTTTTTTTTAAATTTACAAAACTAACCTTCTCTAACACTATAAGTACCCCCCTCCCTCTTCTTCATTTCAATACTCAATACTCATTTCTCAATCTAAATTTCTCTCAATCTCTCAATCTCCAATTTTCAAGACTTCAAGTCTCAATCTCAATTTTCAAGTTAAATCATGCCTCGTTCGGAAAGAGTGCGCTTATTTGTGTCGCAATACTATGAAGTGCTTGAAGAAAATGAAGAAGGCCAAATATTAAAGTGCAAGAACTGTGGAAGAGTCTTAAATTTTCGTTCAGGGTGTACCACAGGCATTTTAAGGAGGCATATAAAGTATTGTGTTGAGGGTATTTATCCGCAAATTCGTCTTTAAGATTTTTCAACAATTTGTGTTATTTTAAAATTATTAGACGTATTTATGCTTCATGTTGTACTTTGTTATTAATTTATTATGCATGCCAATTTAGTTTTACTATTGATTTGTTATTTTACATTTTCGTCAAACACTTTAATAATTAGATTTCAATATTATATATACCACATATATTTATATAGCCATGCATAAGAGCAATTTATATATATACATACACATATGGTTTACAAGAAATTGCCCTAAATAAAAAAAATTAAAAAAAAAAAGCCCGGAAATAAAAAAAGCCCGTTAGGCCCGCTAAGCCCACGAGCCCGGCCCATTTAGCCCAGGACCATATGGGCTTAGGCCCGTCACGGGCTGGTCCTACCCGTTGAGCCCACGAAGCCCGGGACCGCCAGAGCCTGGGACCGCTAAGCCCAGGCCCGTTTAGCCCGGCCCGTTTAGCCCATTTAGGCCCGGGCCCGGGCCCACATACAGCCCTGTCTTTGACTGATAATCATGAATACATTAAAGCTCCTGGTGCCCGCGGGACATCGTTCGGTCTCGCCGCGGGCCTATATGCAAGTTCCCCTTGGAGTATGTCTAAATCATTCATTATTTGCTTCACAAAGATCATTACTGATGCAAAGAAAGTGGTCCGTGTCATGTTCTCACACATCTGGCATTTCCGGGTAATAGCATGAGCAACGGTTAAGATTCTTTCTCGGATTCTTCCCTTTTCTTGCAGCAATCGCCCTATCTGTTTGGCCCTAGCCTCTAGAGTTTGCTCGGCTTCCTGGTTCTGTTCTTGGAGCTGCTGCAAGTCTTTTTCTAATTGTGCCAAGGCCATGTAGCAATGCTCTCTCTCGACTCTGAAGTCCTTCGCCTGTTTGACTGCTCGGTTTTCTGCGGCAGTGACCTTTTCCTCTAATTTTGTGACCCTGTTGTTATATTCTTCTTTTAATTGCCTTACCCTGCGGGCTCGTTCTTCTGCATTTTTAGCCAATTGTTTCCGGGCTCCGGCTAATTCTTTTTCTGCTTTATCGAGGTCAAAACTATAATCATTCACTTTTTGCCTCAGATTTGCTATGAGCTTTGTATCTTTGGCACTTTTGACGGGGTTATCAGCCTCCAGCTTCATCTTTTGAATTTGGGATACTCTGCAAAAAACCTTTACCATAATCTTCAATTTGCCCCATAAACCTACCCTAGCAGAGTATGGCCATTATTCCACGGTTTATAGTTGAATCACATTTTAATTCGGATTATGCATGTGATTCATAAGCTTTGCTGTAAAAAGCTTATGAATGTTGATTATGGGGCAAGATTAATACGGGGTAGGATTAAGCTTATAAATGGATAATAGGCTCGTGGATTATAAGAAAGATTATGGTTGTTTGTTGAGTCGTGCTCATCCTGCACATTTATTAAGGTAATTTAATAATTTATTTGACCTTAAAAAAAACAAATGACACTACATTTAATTTTAAAACATGGCCGGTTTTGCAATTACGACCTTTCAATACTTCGGTGAGAAGATTTTAAGGCTGTGCTCACTAACCGTTAAAATTGACTCAAAGTGGCTATTTTTGCAAAAATAGCCTTCCGGCGCCCGTTTGGGACATTCGGCTATTTTGACAAAAACGGCGTCACCCGACTTTATTCATAACAAAGTTAAATTGACACACATTTTTTGGGCTATTTTTTGCAAAAGGGGAAGTTGGACCTGATGAGGGTTGCCTACGTATCTCATATCCGATGAGAATCAAACTGGCGTAGTTCGGGCCGTTTTACCAAAATTAAAACTATTTTTCTTTGAAACCACATTTTCTTTCTATATATCCCTTTTTTTCCTGCAAATAATTTTCTTTTCCATTTTTTTCTTTTTTTCCTTTTCAAAAATCCGGCAGCATTTCGGTACTACTTGGACATTGATTTTTTCTATCTAATATAGGTAATTAACTCTCTATACTGCTATTTTCTCTTTTTCTCTTTTTTTTTTCAATATTGCCAAAAATTTAAAAGCCGGTCAGCATGCGAGTCCAAAGCAAATAAATGCACAAGTAGGATGCATCAGGATAGTCTATTATTCCGGGTACACCTGTCCTAGACGGACCCAACCCCTGTGTTGAGTCCCCTAAGTCAAAATGCACGTGATGCAGATAAGCGTTTCCTACTAGGGATCCGGCATAAAGTCAAGTTATTCTAGATTCAGAGCCTGGGTATGTGTTCTAGACTGTGTACCCGAGCGGACAACTCGAGTCGAGGAGGGGGCTACGTACCGGGGACCCGCGGGATCGTCCGGCTTAGTAACTTGTCCGGCCTCTTTCTTATTTCAAGGTATGACACTAACAGAATAGGGAGTCTCAACCAGTGAGCACATCCCCGGAGGTGAGAAGAGAAAGGTTTTCGGCACAATTTATATATACAATTCAGATAATATCAAAGCGGTAAAGCATTTAGCACATATAGCATGGAACATGTAGAAAAATCAGATAAAGCCAAAAATAACAATTATACTAAGCTCGAATTCTTGAACCCTGAATCAAAATTCTGGGTTCGTTTCCCCAGCAGAGTCGTCAGAGCTGTCACACCTCCTTTTTACACACCTACCCCGAAGGATAACGTATAAAGGGAGTTTTTCCATTTAAAGTGACATTATTCGAAATGGGATTATTTAT
>NC_031998.1:10377474-10391119 GCF_001879085.1 Nicotiana attenuata
GACCAAGCAAACACATCTTTAAATTCGAACAGGAGCTGAATTATTGCATCTCGAGTGTGTTGATCTGTGTGAATGCTTATTTTGGTTTCCCTTATTTCTTCGGCCGTTCCCAAATTAACCGGTTCAGTGTCATTCAGGTTTGGCTTAGGTTTGTTCTCAAATTGTTCCAATTCTCGGTTTATCTCCCTAAAAGACTCTTCCTCATCATATTCCGGTTCTTGATTCATTATTTCACAATTAAACAGCGTGTTTGAGTCCGGGCATGGAGTCCGCAAGCATGTCATGTTATTTAAAGCTGCATTATTATAACTGAAAAGAAAAGATGAAAAAGGAAAAACAATCCAAAATTAGAAAGAAAAGAAAGATGGTCGATGAAATATTGATTTCATTTATTGGAATTGGAAAGATAACAGGGTTTACATTCAGGAATTTAAAAGACATGAAACTAAAAAGACACCCGAGCTACACCCTGAAATAACTCGAGATGTAGAAAAGGTGGCAGGGCTAGTCTACCGGGACTCCCGCCTAATCGGGAATGGCGTAGCCTTCCAGTTTTGGAGTTTAGCATCTGGTCCCATATAGAGCATTTCAGCGGTGCTAGTCCCTTCTCCTAGCTGAACCATGTTGGTTTCATAAAGCATTTCTCTCATAGCTCCACATATGTCTTCGATTTCCTGAACCGTGAACAACTCATCATCCTTTTCTTTGCCATACTTAGTCTTGACAAAAGTATCGTAGAGATATGGCAATGGCTGTGGCAGAACCCATCCTTCTTTCTTTCTTCCTTCAGCCCATTTCTCATCATCTGGGGTAGGGTGGAAGCCTACTCCGAAAAACTTTTCTGTTGCGGGTAGAGTTACTGGCTCAGATATTCCTTGTAAGGCTTTTCCCAACCCTTTTCCTGGCCTGAAACCGTGTCTAATCATTTCTCTGGCCACCATGATTGAAGCGTTAGACAGGAAGGGCTGAGGACAAGGATTTCCTTCCTCGTGCTGATCTGCTACCACAATCTCAAAGGCTTGATAAACAATAAGCTCACTTCCTTCCCTTGCCTCCAAACATGGGATAGATGGATCACGATAGATAGATTGCTCGTCTTCTCCGTGGACCACGATTTCCTGATCTTCATACTCGAATTTTACCATTTGGTGGAGAGTGGAGGGCACAACTCCTGCAACATGGATCCAGGGCCTCCCCAGAAGGAAGTTGTAAGATGTATCCATGTCCAACACCTGGAAGGTCACCTCGAAGTCTACCGGTCCTATGGTCAATACCAGGTCGATTTCACCGATGGTATCCCTCTTAATACCATCAAAAGCCCTTACACAAACATTATTCGCGCGAATCTTTTCTGTCCCGATCTCCATCCTCTGCAATGTGGAGAGTGGGCAGATGTCAACCCCCGATCCTCCATCCACTATGACTCTTTTGACATAGTAACCCTCACACTTGACGGTCAGATGCAAGGCTTTGTTGTGGGCTGCGCCTTCAGGAGGCAAGTCATTCTTACTAAAAGAGAGTTGGTTGATGGCGAAGAACCTTTCTGCCATCCTTTCGAGCTGCTCGAATGAAGTTTCAATTGGCACGTATGCCTCATTCAAAGTTTTCATTAAGATCTTCTGATGTTCGGAGGATTTTGTCACCAATGAGAGCAGGGACACCTGTTCAGGGTACTTTCTTAATTGATACACTGTCTCATAATCAGGCATCTTCATTTTCTGGAAGAAGGCTTCTGCTTCTTCAACACTCACTGGCCTCTTGGACGGAAAACGCTTTCGAGCGGCATTGTTCACTTCCTGCACATTCGAATATTTCTCAACAGAGTTCTTCCCTGGAAGTTCCCCCGAAATTTCTTTGCCCTTGTATGTAACCACTGTTTGCTGGTAGTTCCATGGCACCGCAGAGGGGTCTGTCATTGGCTTCTGTGGTACGCGTCCAATAACCACTGGCTCACTCATCCGAGGCGGTTTAATTGTCCCCCGTACCACATAGGCTCCTTTCGATACATATATTGGTGTTTCCCCTTTTACCTCAGCTTTCCTCGGAATAGTGACAACCAATGGTTTTTCTTGGCGTCCTCGCGGAACATAGAGAATTCCATTCTTAGGAAAGTCCATTTCTACTTTTGTCTCAGGTTTCTTTTCAGGTTCAGTTTTGACAGTTTTATTCTTCTTCTCCCCTTTTCCTTGTTTCGGGAGTAACTTGGGTTTCTTTTCTGCATCGGCAATAGCAACTATGGCTTTCAAAGCCGGATCAAACTCCCCGTCTTCACAAATCATACTGATTACCGGCCCATTGTTGTGAGCGGGCAACGGGTTATTAGTCACATTCGGGGCTTCTTCATCCCTCAACACTATTTTTCCTTGTTCAATCAAATCTTCCACAGCCTTCTTCAATGTCCAGCAGTTATCAGTACTATGCCCTTCAGCTCCTGAATGGTAAGCACAATGGACCCCTCGTTGATAAGCTGAAGATTCTGGGTTCTGCCTGTTTTGGGGAATAGGCTGCAGCAAATTCATCTGGACGAGTTTCGGGAACAAACTGGAATAAGGTTCACCGATTGGCGTAAAATTTGGTCTCCTGGGCAGTTCTCGAGGACGAAAGTTATTCTGCGATGGTCGGGGATTATAATGGTTCTGGTAAGGAGGTTGATTTCTTTGGAATGGAGGTGGGTTTCGGTTAGCTTGTGGTTGCGGTCGGCCGAAAGGTTGGTCATTCATGACCGCATAAGGTGTAGGAGCATAGGCCATACCAGTATGAGGGTAGTAGTGTTGAGGGGTTCTTTCGGAGAATACCGGTCTAGGAGCTCGATACCTTCTTCCTCCCGATGCCGTCATCACTATTTCTTCTTTCTTTTTGCCTTTGGCCATTCCTCTAGACCCGCCTTGGATGGCTTGGGAGGTGGCTCTTATGGCTGACTGGCTCAAGATTCTACCCGTTTTTAGCCCATTATCTACCATCTCTCCGATTTTTATTGCCTCGGCGAAAGGTTTGCCCATGGGGGACATCATATTCTGAAAATAGTCTGCTTCCTGGGCTTGGAGGAAAACAGTGACCATCTCTACCTCATCCATTGGAGGCTTCACTCTTGACGCATGTTCACGCCACTTAATTGCATATTCACGGAAGCTTTCTGAAGGCTTCTTCTTAAGATTCGCCAAGGAGTTCCTGTCTGGCGTGATATCTATGTTGTACTGAAATTGTCGAACAAAGTCTCGAGCCAGATCATCCCAAATATGCCAACGCGAGACATCTTGATCCATGTACCATTCTGAAGCGATACCAACCAAGCTTTCTCCAAAATATGCCATCAACAACTCTTCTTTGCCACCGGCTCCCCGTAACTGATTGCAATACTTCTTCAAGTGGGCAATGGGGTCACCGTGTCCGTCATACTTCTCAAATTTTGGTGTTTTGAACCCTGACGGCAAGTGTACATGAGGGAACATACATAGATCTGTGTATGAGACACTCTTTTGCCCGCTTAATCCTTGCATGTTTTTCAAACTCTGCTCGAGGCTTCTCATTATTTTCGCCATCTCATCCTGTTCTAGGTCTTTGGGGATTTTGTCCTGCCCTGGTGTAAGCTCATATGGTGGCGGCTGAGAGTAGTTGTATGTGGTATATTGAGGAGGATCCACCAAAAAAATGGGGTTTTGGAAGGTGAATGCTGAGGAATCAAAGGTAGGCCTTGGCAATGAAGGTTGCGTCGTAGCAGGGCACGGTGGAGCAGTGAAGATGTTAGGAGCTGCTCCTGCTGGGAACACTTGGGGGCGGACCTCAGAAGGTGTTCCGACGAAATGAGCCGTCATGGTGGGTTGTCCAAAAGGGGTATGAGGATGACTGATAGGGACAGTAGTAGCACCTCCAGCTCTAGGGAATAACTCTGGGAATCCGGGAATGTTGCTTGGAGGTTCCTTTCCATTGTTCCAAGCATCCCACATTTCCATCAATCGCAGGTGCAGGATCCGGTTTTCTTCAGCTGTAAGAGATTCAGAGGCCGGGACCCCCGAGATGGGGCTGTCTTCAGAGATGGGGACTGCGGGCAAGGTCATTTCTGTAGACATTTTCACACTTCCTTTCGATCGGGTAAAGTATTGATGCGATGCCAGCTTACCACAACCAACCACCGTTTCTAAAAGCAAAACTGGAATCGACAGCAACACACGGTTAGTTTGAGATAAGTAACAGATAGGTAATCGCACATTGGGGTATGATGCACCTATACAGTTAAACTGATGTCTACATGTTTGCACCGATTGCATGCGTCATCCCGGCTTTTGATTTCCACTCTTTGTTTTATTGCCTTTCTTTTTGTTTTTCTCTCCTTTCTCTTTTCCCTCTATTTTCATCTTCTGCTTTTCCCTTTTCTTTTGCCATGGTTTCTCTCTCAATGCCTTATTTTCTTTTTTTTTTTGCGTTTCTTTTCCTCTCTTGTTTTTCTTTTATCTCCTCCCTTGTATTTTCTCTTCTTCCCTTTTTTTTTTAGGGCTACGGTCGAATCCTATGGAGATTGCCTACGTATCATGACCCCGCATGAATCAGACCAAGCGTAGTTCTTGCAAATAAATGCAAATACAAGAAATACAGAAACAATTTTTTTGGAAATTTTCAAATTTTCATTAATAACAACTGCAGTTACAAAGCTACTAGACTATTTGGTTTTTTTTTTCTTTTCTTGGAAATAGAAAGTGCAAAAAACTAGACTCAAAAACTACAGACTCGATTTTTTAAGAATACATCAAAGCTTCAAATCCTGGGGCCCGCCGAGCATCACTCGGCATTGCCGCGGGCCTGCGTGGAAGACCCTTTTGCAACTGATCCGGATCGTTCATGACCTGGCGAACAAATATCATTACGGAGGCAAAGAACGTGGTACGTCCCATCCGCTCACCGGCCTGACACTTCATGACAATGTAGTTAGCAATGTTTCTGATTCTCTCCCTGATTTGACCTTTCTCTTGGAGTAGCCGGCTTATCTGTTGAGTGCGAGCCTCTAGTACCTGAGAATCCTGGAAGTGAAGATCCTGTAACAATTTTATCTCCTTTTCCATATCGGCGATTAATCCATAGCATTGTTCCCTCTCGGCCTGTAACTCTTTCTCTCGACGGGCTGCCTTTTCTTCAAGAGTATTCATTTTTCTTTTCATGTTGGCGATGGTTCCCTCATAATTTTTCTTCATTTGCTGTACAAACTGAGCCCTTTCCTCGGTCTTCTTTGCCCATTGTGCCCGAAGTTTTGCCACGCTTCCCTCGGATTTTTCCAATTCTTCCTGACAGTCCAGGACTTGTTTCTTCAACCCTCTTATCAATCTCTCGTCGGATAGACTTCTTTCTCGATTCCTGGCATCTAATTTCAGTTGTTGGATTTGGGCCTTGAGAGCTTCATTCTCCTAGGCCAGCTGCTTTTTATCACCTTCATCGGCTGCGGCTTGCAAGTTGTTTTCAAACCGAAGCTCCTGAACCTGTTTTCCAATGCTCCAATTCGGGCTCTGTACTCCTTCTCTTTAGCTAACCAATCCCACTGCACCTGAGCCTCGCTTGTTAATCGTTGCACATGTGGCCTTTTGGCGGGTCTCTCGGGGATTTGAAACCTTTTACCGAACCAAACCAAGTATTTGGGATCTACCTCACCTCTGGCCCGGTCCTGTACTATAGTTTTAGGCTCAAGGTACCTGCACTCATTCCATATCTTTCGGATTCGGCCTTCAGGGAATGCAGCTTTTGGGCCTAACTCAATGACTTGCCCACTCAGGTCTTCATCGTTGTGCACTGTCTGGAATCTTCCAAATTGTCGCAAAACTCGGTAAGGAGCATAGGGCTGAATGCTTCGAATACCCATCAAATGAATATAAGAGACCTCTGCTGATGTGTATACAGCTTCAGTAGCAGGAAGCCATCCATAAGCCCATTCAACTTTATCTGCAGTGAGGGATCTTAAACATGACGACCAGGCCTCAGTACCCTCCGGGAACTCAATACCTGTAACTCGGGTCTCGAATTCTGCAATACAACTCAACCCGGTTAAACCGTAGTTCATGTAGCCTGTGCGGTGACAGAGATGTTCCTGTATCCACAACTACAAGAGCAAATTGCAACCTTGAAAGAATTTCTCCCCTTCTCAACATTTGGTCAGAGCTCGGTATATTTCTGCTACAATCAGAGGAGCCACTGTGCTAGTAGGTTTCTTCATGGCAACATCTAGCATCCCTACTAGGCCAAGGTCTATGTGACCATCTTTTCTAGGACAAATTACCACTCCCAAAAAGGCCAACATGAAGGCTAATCCCCGTCGGGCTTCCCATTTGTCTTTATTTCCAGCATGTGTTAATCCTGTATTGGGTTCCTCAAAACCTTTGGGGTTACCATACCAGTGATATAGGAAATGTAGTGTACAACACCCTTCCGCCAGATGCGGGTCTTGAATATCCCGACTGATGATCAACAAATCCAAGAACCTATGAAGAGTTACCGGTCGTGGGGCCAATAGGTATCTACCGCAGAGGTTTCCGTTGAGACCTGCGTATCCGGCGATCTCTTCTAATGTAGGTGTGAGTTCAAAATCTGAAAACCGGAATACATTACGGGTCGGGTCCCAAAATGGTATTAGTGCCTCAATGACATCCGTCCTTGGTCTAATTTTCAATAAATCTACGAGACCGCCCAGGCTTTTGACCACAGTATCTCTATTTCCTTTTCCCAAGTCATGCCACCACATATGGAGTTTCAAAGGGATCTCGCTCAGGACTGAGAAGGTTTCGATGTTACTTGAATTCATCCTGCACATTTATTTGGGGAATTTAATGATTTATTTTGAAAAAATGGCTACTTGTGCAAAAATTCTTTATTTAGAAAATAAGGACTTGGATTTGCAAATACGGCCTTTCAGCACTTCTAGGAAGAAGATTTTAAGGCTGTGCTCGCAAACCATTTAAAAATGACTCCAGGTGGCTATTCTTGCAAAAACGGCCTTCCGGCGTCCTTTTGGGGACATTCGGCTTATTTTAGACAGGAATGGCATCACCCGACTTATTTATGACACAAAATTAAAATTTGGCATTTTTTGCTATTTTTGCAAAAGGGAGGTTGGACCCGATGAGGGTTGCCTACGTATCTCACATCCGGTGAGAATCAAACCGGCGTAGTTCGGGCAGATTTGCCAAAATCAAAACTATTTTGAACCACAATTTTCTTTCTATTTTTCCAAATATTTTTCTCTTTCTCTTTTTCAAAAATCCGGCAGCATTTCGGTACTATTTGGGCATTGATGGTTTTTTCAAAACAAATGGTTACCCTCACTTAATCCTAACACTGCTTATTTTCTCAATTTTCACCCATTTAGACAAGCCGGTCAACATGCAAATCCGAGCAAATAAATGCGCAAGTAGCACGTAAGATGCATCAGGATTGTCAATTTATTTCAGGTCACCTGTCCTAGACGGACCCAACCCCTGTGTTGAGTCCCCTAAGTCAAATGCACATGATGCAAACAAACGTCCTACTAGGGATCCGGCATGAGGTTTTGTTCTTCTAGGTTTAACCCTAGGTTTATTGGTCTAGACCTGGCTTACCCGAGCGGACAACTCGAGCCGAGGGGGAGGCAGCGTACCGGGGATACAGAAGCTCCGCCGGCTTTGCAACTTATCCAAACCTCGTTCTAAATGGGAAAAGACTCTAAACAGAAGAGAAGCTACACGAAGTGCACCCTTCTCCATGATGTAGAAGACTCAGAAAGAGGAAGGGATATGCGACAGTTTATATATACAATTTCAACAAATATCAAAGCGGTAAAACATTTAGCACATATAGCATGGAACATGCATAAAAATCAGATAAAGCCAAATATAACAATTGTACTAAGCTCGAATTCTTGAACCCTGAATCGAAATTCTGGGTTCGGATTCCCCAACAGAGTCGCCAGAGCTGTCACACCTCCTTTTTTTACACACCTACCCCGAAGGATAATATATAAGGGAGTTTTTCCATTTAAAGTGACATTATTCGAAATGGGATTATTTATTTATTTTTAGACTCGCCACTTGGGAAAGGATTGGCTTTTGGTGTCCCAAGTCACCGATTTAATTTAAATCCCAAATCGAGGAAAATTTCGACTTCCCAATTGGAGTCTGCGAACCAGAAATTCTGAATAAGGAATTCTGTTGACCCGAGGGAAGGTGTTAGGCACCCCCGGATCCCGTGGTTCTAGCACGGTCGCTTAAATTATTATAATTGGCTAAAAATCTGATTTTAATACATATTTTCACTTATGTGCTTTTTAACTTTTTAACCGCTTTTATTCATATTTTTTTAAAAGAAGATTGCAACGTCGTTAAAACGTGTCTCGAACCACGTCACATAAATGCACCCGTGGTTTTTGACATATTTTAACTTCGTTGGGATTTGGATTGGGTCACATAAATGTGCACCCGAATTTAGGAAAGTAATATTATTAAACACGTGCCTAAAGCAACTACGCATTTGCACTTTGCGGGAGGCCATGAAAATTTACTAAATGGCACGTCCCGAATTCTAGATTCAAAGGATTGTACTCAACTAAAGCAAACTACGGATGTTAATATTTAAAACTAGTTAGGTATCACAACTACGCACCTAGAGCAAACTACGAAAAATTTTAAATTATTTTCTTAAGACTAATTTGAAACTATTGTGANCATGAAGATTTGCTAAATGGCATATCCCGAATCTCTAAAACATTTTAATATAGTATTTAATGAGGGCCCCGCAATTTGTGCCTTTTTATTTGGCGAGGCTCGTCTCATTTTTATTTAAAGATCATCCTAAAGCAAACTAAGATTTTTTATTTATTTTCTCTCTAAAAGGGCCTAATTAATTTACAATTATAAATTCGGGCCTCGAATTCAAGTCCGAATTCAAACAAAAGGTAGAACCCTCTTAATTTGAGTCCGCCACTTAACTCGAGAACCTAAATTTATATTTGCAACTTAATTCCCATGTTCCTAATGTAATTTAATGGATTTAACTTCCAGCGGTTTGGGTCTGGAAAGATTGGCCCAGGAAGGAGAACAATACAACTTATATTGAAGCTTGCCCAATTTTGGGCTTAAAAATGAATCCAACTTCAAGGCTTGAACAGAGGACTCAGTATTGAATTTCTGTGGGCCCAGGGCCTGCAAAATTAAATAATTCTGTGGGCCAACACAAGTATCCATAATATTTGGGTTTGCTTGCTATGCAGCTGGGTCAACGTTGGACCCAGTTCTTCTAGTTTCATTTTTCAATTGCAAATAAACGGACAAGTTACAGTGAGTAACATGCTCAAACTAAAGAAAATGCATGAAATGATTAAATTCCAGATTTCAGATTGTGAATCGAGTGACCACAAAACTGAGACTATAAAATCCTATACTGAAACATGAATCGCAATTCAACTCAAAACCATTTTAAACATCTATTAGTGACAAAAATCACATTGATACAAACACACATATTAATCCTGCAGTTACTTTCAGGCCCACTCAATATTCCGAATTTTGATTTTAAACTAACACTAGAACATGATAGCAAACCTTGAAGACACTTGAAAGGAATCAGTACTATTATAAACCAAACCCTCGATGATTCTTTCATGTTTTATGAACAAGATTAACATTTAAACATGATAGCACACCTTGAAGACACTTAAAAGTTTACATACACTAGATAATAGTAGAATCCACTAGTTCTCAAATCACTTCTACATTCAAGCTAACATGAATTGCAAAGCTAATCTACACTACTAAAGCTACTCAAACAAACAAGATCTAAATATGTCATAGTCTTAACAGTCCATAATTAGTTACAAACTGAGATTTCAACTATTCCAAGAGAACAGTCACATAAAATTACATCACTGATGAACAAAATACATAATTATGAAAGAAATGAACATTTTGATACAAAGAAAACTAATAGTAAGATGTAATAAAGGACTGCTTCATTTCATTCTCAAACTGGGTTTCACATTATGAAGGAATCTGAAATTTGTACCTGGAAGAAGAAAGAAACAAGGAAGAGATGAGACAACAGGCTTAGCAACAGCAATGACAGGGATAACGTTCAGCAAGAAAAATCGACCCAGAAATACTTGAGGAAGACCCACTTAAAACCAAATTCGAATCAGCAATATATCAATGGAACCCTGGTTATCAAAATCCAACGAAGCTGATCCCCAAAAACTTGAGTACCAAGATCAAGTTTAACTCATTTTAAATCTCTGAACCACTCAGGGATCGTTTTTTCAAAGAAAAATCTTAAAGATTTCCAGAATTTTTTTTTTTAATGGAACAGTGTTCCTTTGGAAATTTCTGCCGCCTGGAATTTCAAGGTCTTTTTCAGTGCTTCTCCCCTCTTCCTCATCATATTCCGGTTCTTGATTCATTATTTCACAATTAAACAGCGTCTTTGAGTCCGGGCATGGAGTCCGCAAGCATGTCATTTTATTTAAAGCTGCATTATTATAACTGAAAAGAAAAGACGAAAAAGGAAAAACAACCAAAATTAGAAAGAAAAGAAAGATGGATGATGAAATATTGATTTCATTTCTTGGAATTGGAAAGATAACAGGGTTTACATTCAGGAATTTAAACGACATGAAACTAAAAAGACACCCGAGCTACACCCTGAAATAACTCGAGATGTAGAAAAGGTGGCAGGGCTAGTCTACCGGGACTCCCGCCTAATCGGGAATGGCGTAGCCTTCCAGTTTTGGAGTTTAGCATCTGGTCCCATATAGAGCATTTCAGCGGTGCTAGTCCCTTCTCCTAGCTGAACCATGTTGGTTTCATAAAGCATTTCTCTCATAGCTCCACATATGTCTTCGATTTCCTCAACTGTGAACAACTCATCATCCTTTTCTTTGCCATACTTGGTCTTGACAAAAGTATCGTAGAGATATGGCAATGGCTGTGGCAGAACCCATCCTTCTTTCTTTCTTTCTTCAGCCCATTTCTCATCATCTGGGGTAGGGTGGAAGCCTACTCCGAAGAACTTTTCTGTTGCGGGTAGAGTTACTGGCTCAGATATTCCTTGTAAGGCTTTTCCCAACCCTTTTCCTGGCCTGAAACCATGTCTAATCATTTCTCTGGCCACCATGATTGAAGCGTTAGACAGGAAAGGCTGAGGACAAGGATTTCCTTCCTCGTGCTGATCTGCTACCACAATCTCAAAGGCTTGGTAAACAATATGCTCACTTCCTTCCCTTGCCTCCAAACATGGGATAGATGGATCACGATAGATAGATTGCTCGTCTTCTCCGTGGACCACGATTTCCTGACCTTCATACTCGAATTTTACCATTTGGTGGAGAGTGGAGGGCACAGCTCCTGCAGCATGGATCCAGGGCCTCCCCAGAAGGAAGTTGTAAGATGTATCCATGTCCAACACCTGGAAGGTCACCTCGAAGTCTACCGGTCCTATGGTCAATATCAGGTCGATTTCACCGATGGTATCCCTCTTAATACCATCAAAAGCCCTTACACAAACATTATTCGGGCGAATCTTTTCTGTCCCGATCTCCATCCTCTGCAATGTGGAGAGTGGGCAGATGTCAACCCCCGATCCTCCATCCACCATGACTCGTTTGACATAGTAACCCTCACACTTGACGGTCAGATGCAAGGCTTTGTTGTGGGCTGCGCCTTCAGGAGGCAAGTCATTCTTACTAAAAGAGAGTTGGTTGATGGCAAAAAACCTTTCTGCCATCCTTTCGAGCTGCTCGACTGAAGTTTCAATTGGCACGTATGCCTCATTCAAAGTTTTCATCAAGATCTTCTGATGTTCGGAGGATTTTGTCACCAATGAGAGCAGGGACACCTGTTCAGGGTACTTTCTTAATTGATCCACTGTCTCATAATCAGGCATCTTCATTTTCTGGAAGAAGGCTTCTGCTTCTTCAGCACTCACTGGCCTCTTGGACGGAAAACGCTTTCGAGCGGCATTGTTCACTTCCTGCACATTCGAATATTTCTCAACAGAGTTCTTCCCTGGAAGTTCCCCCGAAATTTCTTTGCCCTTGTATGTGACCACTGTTTGCTGGTAGTTCCATGGCACCGCAGAGGGGTCGGTCATTGGCTTCTGTGGTACGCGTCCAATAACCACTGGCTCACTCAGCCGAGGCGGTTTAATTGTCCCCCGTACCACATAGGCTCCTTTCGATACATATATTGGTGTTTCCCCTTTTACCTCAGCTCTCCTCGGAATAGTGACAACCAATGGTTTTTCTTGGCGTCCTCGCGGAACATAGAGAATTCCATTCTTAAGAGAGTTTATTTCTACTTTTGTCTCAGGTTTCTTTTCAAGTTCAGTTTTGACAGTTTTGTTCTCCTTCTCCCCTTTTCCTTGTTTCGGGAGTAACTTGGGTTTCTTTTCTGCATCGGCAATAGCAACTATGGCTTTCAAAGCCGGATCAAACTCCTTGTCTTCACAAATCATACCGATTACCGGCCCATTGTTGTGAGCGGGCAACGGGTTATTAGTCACATTCGGGGCTTCTTCATCCCTCAACACTATTTTCCCTTGTTCAATCAAATCTTCCACAGCCTTCTTCAATGTCCAGCAGTTATCAGTACTATGCCCTTCGGCTCCTGAATGGTAAGCACAACGGACCCCTCGTTGATAAGCTGAAGATTCTGGGTTCTGCCTGTTTTGGGGAATAGGCTGCAGCAAATTCATCTGGACGAGTTTCGGGAACAAACTGGAATAGGGTTCACCGATTGGCGTAACATTTGGTCTCCTGGGAGGTTCTCGAGGACGAAGGTTATTCTGCGGTGGTTGGGGATTATATTGGTTCTGGTAAGGAGGTTGATTTCTTTGGAATGGAGGTGGATTTCGGTTAGCTTGTGGTTGCGGTCGACCGAAGGGTTGTGCATTCATGACCGCATAAGGTGCAGGAGCATAGGCCATACCAGTATGAGGGTAGTAGTGTTGAGGGGTTCTTTCAGAGAACACCGGTCTAGGAGCCCGATACCTTCTTCCCTCCGATGCCGCCATCACTGTTTCTTCTTTCTTTCTGCCTTTGGCCATTCCTCCAGACCCGCCTTGGATGGCTTGGGAGGTGGCCCTTATGGCTGACTGGCTCAAGATTCTACCCGTTTTTAACCCATTCTCTACCATCTCTCCGATTTTTATTGCCTCGGCGAAAGGTTTACCCATGGCGGACATCATATTCTGAAAATAGTCTGCTTCCTGGGCTTGGAGGAAAACAGTGACCATCTCTACCTCATCCATTGGAGGTTTCACTCTCGACGCCT
Organism: Nicotiana attenuata; assembly: GCF_001879085.1. Classification (NCBI taxonomy): domain Eukaryota; kingdom Viridiplantae; phylum Streptophyta; class Magnoliopsida; order Solanales; family Solanaceae; genus Nicotiana; species Nicotiana attenuata. The sequence goes on from NC_031998.1 coordinate 10,390,743, forward strand.
GTTCGTGCCACTTAATTGCATATTCACGGAAGCTTTCTGAAGGCTTCTTCTTAAGATTTGCCAAAGAGTTCCTGTCCGGCGCGATGTCTATGTTGTACTGAAATTGTCGAACAAAGTCTCGGGCCAGATCATCCCAAATATGCCAACGCGAGGCATCTTGATCATGTACCATTCTGAAGCGATACCAACCAAGCTTTCTCCAAAATATGCCATCAACAGCTCTTCTTTGCCACCGGCCCCCCGTAACTGATTGCAATACTTCTTTAGGTGAGCAATGGGGTCACCGTGTCCGTCATACTTCTCAAATTTTGGTGTTTTGAACCCTGATGGCAAGTGTACATGAGGAACATACATAGATCCGTGTACGAGACACTCTT
>NC_031998.1:10391139-10431770 GCF_001879085.1 Nicotiana attenuata
AGGAACGTTGAAATAGACAAAGGCCGTCGGTGTACCAAGTCATGGACGCAGTGTCAGTTGATAAAATCGTCGGAACGGGGAGTGTGCTCCACGCCCTTGTGCTTGTGGGGTTGCGTCTGGACTAATATTTTGATCGTCTTCCTAGTGGCACTCTCTTTTATTTACGTAACACTCATACAGTACCTTTTTAACTTCTCCAACTCCTATATGAATATATCTCAAGTATTACAATGTCATACTGCGGGGCTGAATTCTCCATGTTGGGGTTTACTACATTTATCTTGCATGATCTGCTAATTTGTCTGTAACTTCTTGTCTAGTCGTGACTAGGCTCTTCCTGAATCAACTACTAACTACTCGTTGGTCAATATTCCGCGAAATCTTTCTTGGGTTATTTCCTTTGTCTTAACTTATGTCTCGCACTGACTCCTTTTCTATCAATAACGTCTCGGGCAAGAATCCTTACTTCCTCTCATTGATGTCGTATTTGCATAATGTTCTAGAATTGTAGCATATACGTATGAGCTGAATAAGTGTAATCTCATTCCTTTTTCGTGTTTACCGCATTCTTCATTCATTACTCCATATCCCCCCCCCCCCTAGGGGAGTACTAAGACTTGGAGCTATGACGACCTGCCTACAGATGTTTTTCCTCTTCATCTTGGGCGTCCTTTCACATTATCAATGACCCTTACTCACCTTGCGGTAATCCTTTTGTACCAAGGATAACAAAATCATTCGCTCACGATGGTGACACTTAGTGTAACTAGCACCTACAGTCCCTTAAGATTAACTTTGCTCACATTGTTTGCTTTAGGGAAGCGTCTTCCTGAATGAACATCCTCGAATTCCTCATGAATCTTCTTTTGTTGTTTATTCTATCATTGCCGGACGCAAATTTGAAATTCTCATGATGTTGACTATTATCAAATCACTCAGTTCCTTATTCATGTTTAATTTATCTTATTCACCAGTCTATACTGATTTCTATTACTCTAGGGTCTAACTTTTCCTTCTGTTAATCACGTCAGAGTCGCGAACTTATTTCTCGAAATGAGGATATAACTGCATGGCCTATACTCTTTTATTGTCTTAAGGCCCATCACCTTTCGTCTCTTTCTTCATTTGACTATAGGTTCTGTTAATACTCTACCGTTGTCATCCATGTATCGCATCTTACTAATAATTGTTCCTTATCTCTCTTCTCATTACTCTGCTAATATTTCTGCCTATCACTTTCTTTTGAAAACTTCAACATGACATTCTTTTGCTTTTAGCTCCCATTGCTTCATCCATTGGCTCTTCGGGTTGCCAAGCATTCTTGTTCTACTAGGTATGGGAGCCATACTAAGGTAATATTTATCCCTTTAAGGCTTCCAGTGCCTATCTTTGTAGTACTCATATCTAGCTGTACTATTTTAGAGTGCACAATTTGGGTGTCTCATAGAGAGATCTATTAGCAGATTTTCAATATCCTTCGGAAATGTCAACTGACGCAAACAATTCATCCATCATATCTTCTTATACTACTTCTGTTATCCACCATAGGGCATATCTAGAATGGGTGCGACCAATTGTATATACATTTGTTACTGTTGAATATAACTCAAAAAGCTTATGTTCCTCTGCCTGAATTATAAACGCTGTTAACCTTCACTAACTGGGCGCCTCGTATCCTTCTTCATCTTGCTTCTTTTCCTTGTTGAAACCTGTATTTATCTTGTGAATATCTCATTGTCTTTCACCATAAAGATGGATAGACATTCTTGCCTTAAGGCTTCTTATCAGGAAGCTTACACCTTTCAGTACACCCATGATCTGCTAAAGACCTCACATTTATTTATCGTAGGCATCATACAAAAATCCAATTCCTCTAACTCAGCTCTTTCTCAACTATCTCTCTTTCCAACCTTCTTTCCGGATGTAGGTATCGTCTTATTACGAATGAAATAAAATTTCGGAGTTTGAATTCTTATAAGTGAGCTCTACCACACGATCTAGAGTAAGAAGAAAGAGTGACAATCCTAAATGCCCTGTAGCCTCCTGCTTATAAGTGTGGTGCACGACACACCCATAAACAAGACTCTACTAGACACGGCTTGTAGACTCCCTAGGACAGAATTGCTCTAATACCACTTCTGTCACGACCCAAACCGATGGTCCGCGACGGTCACCCGGTACCTTACTCAACCGAGTACCAACGCAACGTATCTTTCTTATTACATCATTATATACACGTGACATACGGGCCTAATAGGCCAACATGATCCTTTATAAACAAAACATAGGCCGACCAGGCTGTACAATATTTTGTATACACGACATATGTCTACAAGCCTCTAAGAGTACATAAATGTCATAAAGGTCGGGACAGAGTCCCGTCTTACCAAACAATACACGTCTAAATCATACTAACCAAACGAGCAACTCCGAAGCAAATGGAGCGCACCAACATCTTCCGCTGAGTTGATAGCCTACTTGGAGGGCTCTCGACCTGTCTATCGGGACCTACGGGCATGAAACGCAGCGTCCCCAGGCAAAAGAGACGTCAGTATGAATAATGTACCGAGTATGTAAGGCACATAAATAAATACATAAGAGACATGGAAGAAATATAGAATACATCACTCAACCTGTAAGTCTGGATAACTTTGTAAATCATAAATTACTTTTAACGTCATGCATATGTGTATGAATGTCATGTCATGCATAGGTACATGTTTCATAACATCATCAACCTCTGAGGGCATCCCATCATATCACATCAGCCACTGTGGGCAAAATCATCATCGTATACCAGCTGATCAGGTGTTGGTGCGTATATAACGCTACAACCTTTCCCATATCCCATATATATATATATATANCATATTTCAGCCACTGTGGGCAACATCATCATCATATACCAGCTGATCAGGTGGTGGTGCGTATATAACGCCGTAACCTTTTCCCATATCCCATATACATATATTTACATATATACGCGTATATAACGCCATCTGGTGATGGGTCAATGCACATGTATAAATGAGTGAAATGCATGAAAACTACATAATAATCTCGATATTCCTTCCGGATAAACTTTTCCAACTGCGTATTATTCTGAGACCCATGAACAGAAGATAATAATAATTCTCATGGGGAATCAAGAATATAGACACCCCTACTATTTCTATGAATAGAGTAATTTATAGAAACTGTGTATTTGCTCGTTTCCTCAGTATAATTTGGACCATGCCAAAAGAAAGAAGGGATAGTCTTAATATACCTGGGGTAGGAACAACTCCGAATAATTATCCCATTAGAAACCTTCGTGAATTGAATTTAGGACCCAAAAATCGGATTAAGCTTCTGAATCATTGGAAGCTGATGAACGAAAGCAGCTTCTGTTTTTAGCGTGGAAGTGCCTGGACGTTGCAGCTTCTGCTTCCTTGAACAAAGTGAACAAAATTTCCAGCCTCTTACTTTGTAGAATTGACGAACGTCTTCTGTTCTTAAAATTCCAAACCAAGAATGAAGCCTTTTCTAAGGTTATTTTGTTCTTATCTATTTGACCCATTTTAATTGTAACAAGACTTTGCTTATGGATTTTTAATGTTGGACAAAGATTCTGTTTCTAATATCTTTTGGTTTTGAAAATCAAAATACAGAATATGGTTTCTCATATCCTTGGTTTGCTAAGACCTTAAAGCTTAGTCACTCCCATCATTTAGCCATTTGGCAAAAGTGACTATTAGTCACTTCCAACTTCGTCACTTCTTGCCACGTGGGGTGGGGATGGAATGTTAATTTTTATCCACTTATTAGTTAACCGGGTAATGTCCCATTACCCGGTAATTAGCCAATTACCCGCATAATTTAAAAATTACCACAAATTACTTAAAATTTTATTTATTATATTTTTTTTAAAATACGTTATATATTATACTACCATGGTCATATGGTACCTTGCATTGTACTAGTTCATAATTATCAGGCATTATTGCTCGACCCGTATTTTATTCTAAATTATCCACTTTCAACAAACTCGTTTTCTCTAATCCGTGTACCCCTTTATCCTTCATAACACTTACAATCCTTATAATCTCCAAATAATCTTTTCCTTGGACTAATGTCAATTACCTTACAACAAATTCAACGCACAATACTATAGGGTGCAACACTGTCGAACTTAATACCGCGAAGCGTGACATCACCATAATGTATTACTGCAGAGGGTAACATCATCGTAATATATTACTGCAGGGCATAGCATCGTCATAATAAAATACTGCGGGACATAATATCGACGTAATATTGCGGGGCGTAACAAAAAGAATAAAACATGGATACTTACAGAGTATCCAAAAGGAAAGAAGGCATTTCAGAACAAGTGGGTGTACAAGGTCAAGTAAGAGAATGGTGGTAAGAAGAGATACAAAGCACGATTAGAAGTAAAAGGCTTTCAGCAGAAGGAAGGAATTGACTACACTGAGATCTTCTCTTCTGTAGTCAAATTAACTACTATCAGGTTGGTGTTAAGTATCGTAGCTTCAGGAAATTTGCATTTGCAGCAGCTAGATGTTAAAACTGCTTTCTTGCATGGTGACCTTGAAAAAGACATCTACATAAAGCAACCTGAAGGTTTTCAAGTTTCTGGTAAAGAAAAACTTGTGTGTAAGTTGAAGAAGAATTTGTACGGTTTGAAACAAGCTCCCCGACAATAGTACATGAAATTCGATGGATTAATGCATGCCAATGGTTTCACACGATATGAGATGGACCATTAATGTTATATCAAAAATTTTAATGAATCCTATATCATTTTACTGTTGTACGGTTATGATATGCTAATTGCAGGATCTAGCATGAATGAGGTAAACATGGTTAAGCAACAACTGGCGAAGGAGTTTGAAATGAAAGACGTAGGGCCAACTAAGCAAATGCATGGAATGAGGATTAGCATAAACGGGTCTGAAGGAACCTTAAAGTTATCTCAAGAAAAGTACATACAAAAGGTGCTAAGCATATTCAGTCTTCATGACGCAAAGACCAGAATCACTCCACTCGGAATCCATCTTAATCTGGCAAAGGACCAATCACCAAAGACAAATAAAGAAAGGAACTACATGTCCAAAGTTCCATATTCCTCAGCATTAGGAAGTTTGATATATGCTATAGTTTGTACTAGACCTGACATAGCCCATACAGTTGGAGTTGTTAGTAGATATATGTCAGATCAGGGAAAAGAGCACTGGGAAGGTGTAAAATAGATATTGCGATATCCCAAAGACACCTCATTCATGACACTTTGTTTTGAAAGGAGAAATATTATCTTACAAGGTTTTACTGATGCAAATTTAGGCAGCAATCTAGATAGACGAAAAAATACCACAGGCTACGTGTTCATCTTGGGTGGTACTGTTGTTAGCTGGATGTCCAGACATCAGAAAAGTATTTCTCTATCTACCACTGAAGTAGAGTATATGGCAATCCAAGAAACTGGAAAAGAGATGATTTGGCTCAAGAATTTTCTTAAAGATCTAGGTAAAGAGCAGGACAATTGTGAGCTTTTCAGCAATAGCCAGAGTGCAATTCATCTTGCCAAGAGTCTGGTGTTTCATGCAAGATCGAAGCATATCCAGCTGAGGTATCATCATATCCGTGAGTTGATAAGTAAAGGAACTCTTTTCCTGCAGAAGATACTAGGGTCGAAGAACCCGTCAGACATATTGACCAAAGTTGTCGGTGTTGACAAACTGAGGCTGTGCACTGTCATAGTTGGCCTTCAAAACTAATAATGTGAAAGCTTCACCTTAGAGAATAAGTTTTTCTTTTATGTAATATGGGTTTTAGGGAGAAATTGATAGGAACAAACCATATTTACTGTCAACGAAAGAAAAGAAAAGAAAGAAGACAAAAAGAAGTAGAAGGAGACAAAGAGAAAAATCAAGAATGAAAAGAAAGAATACGAGAGAAGAAAGGAAAATTAAAAGTTGGTGGGCTGCAAATATGAAAGAAAGAATGTGGCGCGTAGTTTGCCTTGTCGTCCTGCTGCGTATTCATATTCGCTGAAAACTTTTTTTTTCAACAGACGCGCTGCCTATAAATAGGCATTCTCTTCTTCAGTGTACATCATCCCTTACATTCTTCTTTCTCTCTCAATATCAATAAAACTATTCTCTGTGTGGCCGTGGAGTATGAAAAAATTATCGAACCACATAAATCTTGTCTTGTCTTGTGCAATTTATTACTTCTCTCTTTCAAAATATTTTTATCCTTCTGTTAGCCTTTCCCGACAAAGCTTATCGTTCAAAGTTAGAAAAAGAGGAACTGAGTGATCAAGGAAATGAAAGATGATAGGAGCCACATTGAAACATCCAAGTTCTAAAGCAGTAGATTTTATGCGCATCTTCATTTTTCCACTCATGAAATCTATTAGCTCTTGCAACTATGCCTTTGAGTATGTTTATACTTATTTGTTGGAAGTTGGGGTTACATAGAACTTGTCTAAAATTGAGTTCATAGACTTACTTTATTCCAAATTATTCTTACCTTGAAACAAGGAAAAATACCACCAAAGGATGTGGTGCAGCAGATGGGGCTGCTCTTCTTTTAACCAGAGGTCTCGGGTTCGAGCCCTTGGTATGAAAAAATCCTTGGCATGGAGCGCTTCCCCCATGGGGCTTTATGCGATACGAATACGGATATAGTCGATCTCCAATGCGTATACCGGACACTGGATGAAAAATCAAAAAAATAACAAGAAGAAACAAGGAAAAATTGCTTTATATATGTAGGACGGTTGGAAAAAGATACTAACCTGAGTCCACCCATAAGGGGGTGCTAATTGGCCCGTTAACCCCATCCATAAGGGGGTGCTAATTGGCGAGTGTGAAACTTAAATGTGGTTCTTTTGGACTCAAAGAACCAAAATGTGTGGAAAAAAACTGGTGACCATAATATATATATAACGCCCTAATATAAGGCGTTATACCTTAATGTCCGTTTGTCCGTTAAGGTATAGCGCCTTATATTAGGGCGTTATATTTGAACTCAAACGGGCGGGAAGATATAGCGTTCTAACATAAGGCACTATAGTATAACGCCCTTACGTAAGGCGCTATACTTACATAAATAATCGTCTCTTTCCCTTCCCCAGCAAAACAGAACGGTCCCCCCCCCCCTCCCATTAAAAAAAGAGAAACAACGGTCCCTTCACCATTGTTAACCAAAAATAGCTCGAGTAGAGCCCACCGGTCCCACAAAAAGTGTAGATTCTTGGTCCCACATCGTATCTAAGGAGTTATCTCGTAGTGGGTTGCTTGTTTCAGATCTAAATCACCAAATCTTCAACGTTTCAAAACGTTAAATCGAGGTATTCCGACTTATTTTATGTTAAAACTCATGTATAAAAAATGCCTATTAGTTATTTTACTGTGTTCTATGTTATTTCGTGACTAATTTGCGATATAATTAATTTGTTATTTTTTATCCGAATTATATTAATAGCGTGCTAAAAAATTAGTAAAATAGAGAAATTGTTACTAGTTGTTAAAAAAAATATTAATTAGTTACTTTTTACTGTGGTATTATTTTTTTCGTGATTCTTTTGTGCCTAAATTAATTTGTTGTTTCTATCCCGTTTAGATTATTTATTTGCTAAAAGACTAGTAAAATAGATAAATTATTATTTTTGGAATAATTAGTCTTATTTAAATGGTATTGTTGTACATATATGAACATGTGACTTTAGTTTCCTGTAGTGGTATCTTGTGTCCTAATGTAGTGCTCGTATTTGTAATGTTGTGCCCTTGAGCGTAGTATCTTTGTAGTTATTGAAATTAATCATTTAATTATCTGTTTAACCCAAAAATATCTGAAAAAACTGACAGTTCAAACACAAACTCTCTCGAATTCTTGTCAACAAACGTAAGACAATAACATGAGAAAATAACAATTAAATTAATATTTAATAATTAAATAATTAATTAATTATTTAATTTTATTATAGTAAAAAATAGGTGAGTAAGAAACAAACATATAAAATAATAAAATAACATATAAAATAATAGACCTGTTGAGTGATAAATTGGGAAAATTTTCTCATCATGAACACAAGAACATTGGATTCCTTAGTGCTACTGGGCCTCAAATATCGAGTCCGGAACCAAAATGTGGTTTATTTGGACTCAAACTAAGTATTGTTATATGAATATTTAATAATTAAATCTTGCATAGTTATGAAACTTAATTATTTAATTTTGTTATAGTAAAAAATAGGTGAATAAGAAACAAACATATAAAATAATAAACTAACATATAAAATATAAACTTATAATATAGAAAATGTATCAACCTAATTAAAAAGATCGAATAAATTTTAATATTAAAGATATTACAATATATTTAAAGATGTTAAGCAATAATAAAGAAAAATACTTTAATTAATATTGTTCAATTTACAGTAGTCGTCATGGAGGTTTCGCTTGTGCATCCCGGACCTGCCTCGCTAGAGCTACTGTTGCTACAGGCCGAGCTAGGTCTTCGTACATATGGGAAGGGCAGTTATTGGCCCAGTCGTTTTGTTTTAGAAGAGTAGGCGATATGTGGGACTTTCTTTGGGCCCACCATCTCCATCCCCTAGGGGTGTTCAAAACCGAACCGAAACCGAAAACCGAACCGAAACCGAAGCTTAATGGCTTATTGGTATAGGGTTAACGGTTTAACGGACGGGGAAAGGATGAAATTTTTTCATTAATGGCTTATCGGTTTAGGGGCGGATTATTTAATTAATTTTTTTAACGGATAATCCGTTAACCCGTTAAGAACATATATATATATATATATATATATATATATAAAATTTATTTTTATTTATATATATTAAATATAAAAAAACCCTTAAATAATCAAAAACAAAAACCCTTGCCGGATTCTGTTCTCAGTAATTCATCAAAAAAAAGAAAATACAGCAGGCATACTGCAAATCAAATTCTAGAGCTCGAAACGTGTGTATCATTCCAATTTCTATTTTACTTGTTAATTTTGTTTATATTAGTTCCAATTTTTGTTCATTTGTCTGTCACAGTGCTTTCAAGGAGAATCCACATTCTAACGAAAAAGTAAGACTAGAACTTGGAAAGAAACTGTCTATGGACAGCAAGCAGGTGAAGTTTTGGTTCGTGTGACTGTGTGACTGTGTGAGAGTTTACTGTTTAGCTGTATTTTCTTGAGCAGTCATGAACTTTAGGAATCGGGGACTGACTCGGAACATGAACACTTATTTTCAGTTTTATAAATCTAGAATCATTGATAATTTTGCTAGGCCGATAAACCGCCCGATAAGAGCTAAATCGATACCAATCCGCCCGATACCTTATCGGGTGGCTAGCGGATTAATACATTTAAAAGTCGATAACCGATAAACCAAACCGTTAAGAGTAAATAACCGCCCAATCCGCCCGATAAGCAGCCCTAGGTCCAACGCAAACAAGTTTTCAACAAGGGAAAAGAGCCTCTGACAATGCTATAATAGTGCAGGAAACTATAAATTACTTAGCAAAAATGAAAGGAAAATGTTCTTCAATGCTTCTAAAACTTGATTTAGAAAAAGCTTTTGATAGGCTAGAATGGTCTTTTATAAGACAAGCTTTGTTCTATTTCAACCTACCTACTCCTATGATCTCCCTCATTATGTCATGTGTTACAACTGCGTCTATATCCATTTTAATCAATGGCTCTAAAACACAGTTCTTTTCACCAACAAGAGGTATACGCCAGGGAGATCCTCTATCACCATACTTGTTTATCATGTGCATGGAGATATTATCACGTAGCATATCTCTCTCTGTAGACTATCTACAGCGGAAACCAATTCGTCTATCTAAGAAAGGTCCAGATATTTCACATATTTTCTTTGCAGATGATATTATTCTATTCTCCAAAATTACTACTAAAAGTTGTCATGCTATAATTGACGTCAACACTCAGGACAAAAACTTAATTTTGAAAAATCTAAAGTTTTCTTCTCTAAAAATTGCAACCTAACTGACAAATCTTTTGTTACAAGCTCATTTAGTATCAAGGAAGGAACTTCTTTTGGTAAATATTTGGGTTTTTCTATGTTCCTGGGAAGATCAAAAAAAGGCAGATTTCTCCTTGATAATTTCAAAAACAAACTTGCAAGCTGGAAAACTAATTTCTAACCTTGGCAGGAAGAACTACTCTAAATCAATTACCCAACCATATTATGCAATACATCCGACTGCCTTCTTCTATTATAAATAAAATGGAACAATATCAGCGTAATTTTCTATGGGGCACTACTTCAACACGAAAGAAGTTACACCTTCTTAAATGGGATGCAGTAACAACTCCAAAGGCAGAGGGAGGATTAGGAATTCAAAAACTTAGCCAAAAGAATTCTGCTTTGCTAGCTAGTCTAGCTTGGAGAATGTTTAAATCTCCTAATTCAATGTGGGCCCTCATCCTTCTCAATAAATATTTTAATAAATCACACACTTCTTCTCAATCCAAAATATGGACAAATATTGTCACGACCCAAAATCCACTAAGGGTCGTGATGGCGCCGGACACCACTGTCAGGCAAGCCAACCAAAATACTTAATTAAATTCTCGTTTTAATACTCTTGAAATCTATGATTTTCCTCCAAATTTACCAAATAAAAGATGATCGCTTCAATTCAAATCAAATGATAAGCAATTAATACAAAATACTTCGTAACCATCCCAGAACCCGGTGTCACAAGTGCATGAGTAATTTATAAGAATTTGAATAAAGTACAACAGCTGTCTGAAACACAAATTGGACAGAAAGTAAATAAAATTCTGAGAGAGACTATACTAGCTGCGGGTCGCCTCGAGGAAATACAGCTCGCTTAGTCTCCGGGTCGCCCGTGCTGCTACGCCCAATAGGCCAGTAGAAGTACCTGCACCTGTGTAACAAAATGCACAACAAGTGTAGCATGAGTACGTAAACAACGTGTACTCAGTAAGTATCCCTCCTAATCTCGAAGAAGTAGAGACGAGATGGCAACTTCGACACTTACTAATGGTCAAATAATAATATTATTAAAGCGATGACTCACGAATTTATTAAGGACAGCAGTAGATTCAAATGAATTACTAAACAGGTAAAAGTTCCTTTTTATTAAAAGTCTCCGGACTCATAATTCATTAATTAACAATTATCTCAAGTCGGGGAGAGCAGATGGCAATATCAATAAATCTCAAGACAAGCAATTCAAACATGTGCAACTCATGCCGAGGTCGTACGACCCGATCCAACATAAATGTAAAATGTGCACTGCCGAGGGTCGAGCGGCCCGAACCATAGATGCATTTATTATCCCGCTCGCGAATCATACATGCGACGCGGTCAAATATAAATAAACACAACAATCAGTCAATCATGAATTATCAGGGAACAATTATCCAAGGAANTATTTAATTAATTTTTTTAACGGATAATCCGTTAACCCGTTAAGAACATATATATATATATATATATATATATATATAATTTTTTTTATCCATATATACATTAAATATCAAAAACCCTTCCAGTTCAGTCTTCCACTCTTCCAGTACTCTATCTCTAAGTTCTAACGCCTAATTCCTAAATAATCAGAATTATGAAAAATATGTAACATAATCCTTGTTAATTACTTTACAAAAAGCAGAAAGTTCAGAATCAAATTCAAGCAAACAAATGTTTTGGAATACTCATACAGATGAATTAGTATTACATTATAAACAAGTCCTTCTCAGGCATAATGCATAAAGGATGCAATAGCACTGAACTGGACAAGATAAGTTAGCTAATGCATTAGTTATACGATATACGTGAGGGCGTAGAGATGTCTTTTTCAGGCATGAACAATGAATATTATGGACACCTGATGAAAGGTGATGCGCCTAAATTCTTAGTCGTATACATGAACTAAGTGAGTTTTCAGTTAGTAAGGGAGCTACAGCCAGGCATGGATTAACACTCCCATATTAGTACTCCGTTTGTAGGGGCATATTTTCTAGTAATTCTGATTGAATATAGATTGAATTAGGCCGATAAACCGCCCGATAAGAGCTAAACCGATACTAATCCGTCCGATATCTTATCGGGTGGCTAGAGGATTAATACATTTAAAAGCCGATAATCGATAAGCCAAACCGTTAAGAGTAAATAACCGCCCAATCCGCCCGATAAGCAGCCCTACCATCCCCGTATAGTCAGATGCCTTCAGGATACCGGTTTCTATAGGATTAATGAAATAAAACACTACGAGTATACTTGATAATTGGGCACATTGGATGAACTTCCACCGGGAGCTGAATTACCACCGCTACCTAAACCAGCTAAAGGACATTTATAACGGTCGTGTCCTGTTTGCGAGCATATGTCACATTTACGCGCATAAACGGTATCACCAACTTCCATTTGGCTCCGTATATGCGTTATTTTTTGCGCTTGTCGATGACGCAAATAGTCCTTGTTACACACCATTTTAAATATTTCCGGCGGCCAATAATGCTCAGCACCCACTGGCTGCAACTGTCCACTATAGGTGTTTAAGTATACTGCAACACTATATTCTTTATCAACTAGCTGGTTGCTGCAAAACCTGTATGTTGAGAGCACTTCATGGCATGTGAGAACGGCATGTGGTATATGGACCATTTCCCACAAGAGCATAACTTTCTGGCTTCATTACGGTGTGTGTATTATTACCCCAGTTTTGATGGATAGCGGTGCGAACTTCAAAAATATTTTTCTCGTTGCAATACTGTAAATATGAATGCCAATGTGCTCGCCTCCTGTATTTCTCAAATCTTTTCATTGGTATTGGAATAAATTCAACACCCCTTTCCATCAATGATGATACACCTCTAGCCCTTTCAACAAACCTCTCCGCCATCTGCTTGAATGTCATCCGCACCATGGCAGTGACAAGCAATCCACGTGCAGACTTCAATAACCCGTTGAAAGACTCTGACACATTTGTAGTCAGAATTCCCCATCTTCTGCCACCATCCACATGCAAAGTCCACTTGTCAAGCTCATGTCGCAGCGACCAACGATAGGCTCTTTGGTCTTCCTGCCTGATCGATTCCATGCGCCCCCTGAATTTACACTCTTGGTGATCTGTTGCAGCCATCCATATTAAATCATGCAATCCTTGTTGGGATGTACCTTCTAGAAATTGGCCTTTAGGTGCCTTACACAGTAACGGTGGTAGGCATACGGTTCCTGCCATATAGGAAATTCTGTACAGAACTTAAAATACCGCCATGCCGATCAGATATTAGACAAATATCTGAACGTTGTCTGACAACGTGCTCCTTCAAGTGGTTCAAAAATAGCGTCCACGTCTTTTGGCTTCATTCGCAAAAATAGCAAAAGCTAGGGGAAATATACTTCCATTAGCATCTACTGCAACGGAGATCAACAACTTAATATGATACTTTCCATAGACATGAGTGTCGTCTATGGATATTACCGGCCAGCAATGCACAAAACCATCAATTGCTGGTTTAAATGCCAAAAACACATATTTGAATATATGTTGTGGTATTACCGGACTCCGCTCAAGCTTCCATTCAACAACAGTCCTGGGGTTAAAGTGTTGCAATGCGGCCATGTGCCTGGGTAGAGATACAAAGGACTTATCCCAGTTACCATAAACAATTTCAAACGCACGTTTGCGCCCGAGAAATGCCTTTCTCTTGGTAATGGTACACCCATATTCCTGGTGGACAGATGTTATACACTCTTTGATAGTGTACCTTATGGACGCTTCAATGTGTGGAATCAAGACAAGTGAAATCAAGTCAACATCCAAGTTAATATGATTCCCACTGAATGTGTCCATTTCACAATTGTGGGTGCCAATGCATTTACCCACATATTTGTTTTCTTCTTCCTCGCACGCAGCATCCAATTACAACCCGTAAACCATCTACGGCAAATAACCTTGTATACATCCGGAGATGACTCTGCTACCTTGATCTCACGACACTCTTTTACGATGTACATTTGCACCGCCCTGCTTAGGCGCGCTTTATCAAGAAAAAGCATGCCCTTTGACAACACCGTTGCTTAAGATTCATCCCATATTGTTGCCCGAATTTCGTCAATATCCGTTGTGAGGCATCCGCATCCGGCATACTTGGCAAATGATCAAGGTAGAAAATCTCCCTTGAATGAAACGACACATTGGACTCGTACACTCTTGGTCTAACACGAGGTGGAGCATGCTCCCTCGTCAAATCGGGTTCAGTCTTCTCTTCCTCCTCCTCATCACCCTCATTAGGGAAGAGTGTGTCATCTCCAGGCTCATCGGCATTGTTGTCATAATCACTATTCTCTTCCTGACTCTGCGCATCTGCCAGATCCCGATTAAATTTGTCGTCTTCGGGCAATTGAGTAAGGACAGGACCTTCAAGTTGCTCATTTTTACTGCACAACCAATAAAATAATGAGTTACTCAAATTGATCCAAACTTTACATATAGCTTTATCAATTCACTTACAAATCATAATATTTTGATATCCCATGATGGACATTATCCTGTTGATGATGACTCCCGGATGGACCACCATGATCCAACACACCAAAACTAGGCATATTCCAAGTGGGTGTTGGTTCATAACTTGTAAAATTTATATCTGACTGGTACCCCCTATGGATATATGAGTGTTAATACAAATTCAATACATAAAAATAAATATCTTAAGACAAAAAAAATTGAAGTTTACCACTCGGCTTGTGGATCGTGTAAACTAGGAGACAAATTATTTCCTCGCTCGTCATTCGCCCGTGGATATAAGTTTAGATCATGCCAAACTCTTTAACCCGGAACCTGTTCGGCTAAAAATGCTCCCAAATAACCACCTGATGATTGAGGGATATCCTACTTTGCACAACCTCATTATTGTGAACATCTTCAGCCTTGACGTACATTTCCAACAGTTTTATCACAAGAATTTCCTGGTATTCATCCGGGGTCCTCAAAAAACCTCCCAGAGTTTCATCGTCTTCGATGTTAAACCCAGCATAACAAGCAACCCCTTGCGGAGTCACAGAATACGGATATCTTCCGGTTACTTTAATATTCACCAAACGTTTGCTCACACTCATTTTTTTACATAACAACGATATCAATCTATCGTACTCCATTGTAAGTGGCAACTTAACATGACACCGTGGAGATAAACTATAGCTTACTGAGTTATTTGCCACCACAACTTCACCTCCCCTCCCCCCCCCCCCCCAATGTAGTGAAATACTAATTCTTCGTTCTTCAGACATTATGACAAAATGCAAAATAACTTAACGAAGAAATATTTCAAAAGACTTGAAAATATTTATGAATAGATTTTTACAAAATCCTTAACCTCTTTAAATAAGGAAAAAACTAGTCCCGGGGTACAATTATTAGAGGTATAGCGTCTTACCTTAAGGCGCTATACCCAGTTGAATTATTGTTATGTCAGTTAAGCGCAAAAAAATTATTGGTGGACCCACGGTATGTTAGGGCTTTATATATATAGCGACTTATATTAGGGCGCTATACCTTAATTAGGCAAACAGTCGTTAAGGTATAGCGCCTTAAGCTAGGGCTTTATATATATTATGGTTACCAGTTTTTTTCCCACACATTTTAGTTCTTTGAGTCCAAAAGAACTTCTGGACTCCTAATTGGCCTCCATTAGCTAGTCCTTCTCCTAAAATCTATATATAGGTGTTGGAAAAGACATGATTTTCCATTCTAGATGACGACAGCTAGGGTTTAAAAAGACAACTGTTTGCATTTTAAGGGGAAATCTAGGCTGTGGGAACTCGGGAATTCTTCCATTATGCGATAATTTCTATCGACCGGCAACTCGAGTTATGATTATTGCATACCGGTTTCTGCAGTAAGTCTCCTAATCTAATATTTATGGTTAAATACTTCAAAGACCAAGGGCACCTCGCAAGCTTTAAAACTTTGACAAGCTAGCAAGCAATTTTGATCACCCCAACTTGCTTTTGGCAAGCATTTTCAAATTTGTTTCTTCAGTCTGATTCTCAAATATAGAGGTCCCAACTTTTTCCTTTTGCAGTTTCCATAAGTTAGGTGCTACGAAAAGGAAGACAATACTTTATTCTGTTGCTGGGACCATTGGCTTTAGCTTATTAACAATACTCAAGACTATTGTTTTCTTGTTTTTGCTCGAGATTTGCGAGACCTTGTTTTAATATGGGTTGAAACCTGTGCAGATTGTAGCAATCAATTTGGTCAACTTAAACTGAGAACTTCTAGGTATGTGTTAGATCTGAAAAGAGATACTCGCTCCTCCCTTGTGAATCTCTTTGCTTGGACACGGAATTTAAGAAAAAATAAAGTTTTTTTTGTAATTTGTGGTCCTAAACAAATCAAATAGGAATCAAGAGTATTTGT
This sequence comes from Nicotiana attenuata, assembly GCF_001879085.1. NCBI lineage: Eukaryota > Viridiplantae > Streptophyta > Magnoliopsida > Solanales > Solanaceae > Nicotiana > Nicotiana attenuata. The sequence goes on from NC_031998.1 coordinate 10,407,582, forward strand.
GTGGTAAAAGTTTTTCGGTAAGAGTAGAATTAAAAATTTAAGTTATATTGTTTCCAAATTTCGAAAGAGGTCATTCTTTTTATAAGGGACTAAAAAATAAATAGGTTCAACTGGAAGAGAGGGAGTAGTATAAACTTAATAAAGAAATGAATCTATTTCCCAAAATTTGATCTACCCATGGTTACTTTCTTCTTGCTTCCTACACCAAGAATATATCTTTTACTAGTATTCCATCTTCAGAAAAGGAATCGGGGTGATTTAAAGACTCAAGATTCTTGGTATTAAACTGTCAATGGCAAAAGATCAAGCTTCCCTTTTCAGTTTTCGATCTTGTTGCTGCATTCTTGTTTTTCTCTGTGCCTTCTCGTCCATTCCTCTCCTCTACTGGTCTTACTCCTTTGGCTATGGCTATTCCTATATCCAAATGACAGTGAACAATGAAAACAAACCAATTAATCTCCTTACATTCTCAAAAGCTTGGAACCATCTTGTCTTTTCATCAAAACAACCTCAAAAATTCCTTAAAATTGCTCTGTTTGTCAAGAAGTGGCCAGATGAACAACACGCCGGAGGACTTGAACGACACGCCTTAACGCTCCATCTCGCCTTAGCCAAACGCGGACACGAGCTTCATATCTTCACAGCTTCATCATCCAACTCATCTTTGCCTTTACATACCCCAATGAGGAATCTCCGTTTTCACATCTCGAGGCCTACTGCTGCCGGATATCTTGATCAAGCTGTTATTTGGAAGCAATTTCAAGCAGAAAACGCGACAGAAAGGCCATTTGATGTGATTCATACAGAGAGTGTAGGCCTCAGGCATACTAGATCAAATAACCTGAATAATCTTGCGGTTAGCTGGCATGGAATTGCTTATGAAACTATACATTCTGATATCATACAAGAACTTCTACGAAACACTAAAGATCCAGAATCAAATACTTTGACTGAAAGAGTAAAGAAGGTTATCGAAGAGGTAAAGTTTTTCCAAAGTTATGCTCACCATGTTGCCACGAGCGATCATGCAGGAGATGTACTTAAAAGGATCTATATGATCCCAGAAGAACGCGTTCATGTCATTCTAAATGGAGTCAATGAGGAAATATTCAAGCCTGATATTTCAAAGGGCAATGAGTTTAGGTTAAACCTAGGTATTCCAAAATCAAAGTCCCTAATCTTGGGGTTAGCCGGGAGGTTGGTGAAAGATAAGGGACATCCTTTAATGTTTGAAGCCTTAAAACAAATTTTCGACGAAAACTCAACATTCAGGGACAGTGTTATTGTACTAGTTGCTGGAAATGGTCCGTGGGGTGCTCGATACAAAGACCTCGGGTTAAATAATGTGATGGTTTTAGGACCACTAGAACAGGCTCAACTAGCAGGATTCTATAATACAATAGATGTATTCATAAACCCGACATTAAGAGCTCAAGGTTTGGATCATACTTTGTTGGAAGCAATCCTAACTGGTAAGCCTTTGATAGCGACGAAACTTGCCAGTATTACGGGGTCTATTATTGTTAGTAACGAGATGGGGTATACATATGCACCTACAGTAGGGGAACTGAAGAAAGTTTTGTATGAGGTTTTGGAGGATGGAAGGGAAATTCTGAAGCAGAAAGGGAGATTTGCTAGGGATAGAGGTTTGAAGTTGTTTACTGCTACAAAAATGGCTGCAGCGTATGAAAGGCTTTTTCTTTGTATCTCAGGTTATGTAAAGCAAGCAAAAAAGCATGACAACTATTGTATTTACCAACCTCAGTTTAATTGACAGAGGGTCCTATATATATATATATATATATATATATTCTGTTTTAGTCTATATGATGTGGTCTCGAAACTGTAGAAGGTATTTTATTGGATGTTGACTATATCGAGAGTGTGGCAAATGAGCAAGGCCGTTGACTATTGTGGAATGAAAAGGTGATCAGTAATTTTGTAATTATCAAGACAAATCAATTACAAAAAGTATAACTGAAATTTCCCGTCAGCTCTAAGATGTTATGGGAATGCACAAGTGTTGCAATAATCATTGCATCTTTTTTCTCTCTAACCCTTTTAAGCTCTCCTTTTCTATTCGGATCAAAAGGCTTCATCTCTTTTCTCCCAGTTTTTCAGTTTCAGTCAAAGGCATGAAGATGCACATAAAATCTAGTGCTTCAGAAATCAGATGGTTCAATGTGGCTTTCATTTCCTTGATCATGATAAGTCTATATCCCTCATCTGCTTTTCCAATTCACAATTTTGGTTGCAGAGTGGATCTACCTCTAGTTTCAAGTCTTTTACCTCTACCTTTAAGCCTTTCATTCTCTTTTGAAATCTCCTTCTTAACCAAAGTGGTGCATTTTTGTTTTTCTTCCAAATTTTCATCTGGAGATGACATTCTTCGCCAAAAGATATTGGTGAATCAGCTAATTAAGCCTAAAATACTCTTAATAATTTTTCGATTTGGACCAATGTCGCCCATTTTCTTGTGAAAACCTCACACTAATAAAGAGTATTTTTACACCATATATANTATATATATATATAATATTGCTTGCTTTGAGCTAAACTCACATGTTTACCCTCAAGAGACCTCATACTGTTAAAGGGTATTTGTACATCTTATGTGTAGTAACAGAATCCATATCCGAAATTGCAGTTTCCAAATTTGTAGCATTGGAAAAGTATGAGCTGCCTTCGCCAGCGAATTGCCAAGGGGAATGATATGCTTCTGAATCTGAAACTAAAGACGATGAAGATGCAGCATCATCCTCATTTTGGCGTAATTTTTTTCTTTATTTCCCCTCTGAATTTTCATAATATCTTAGAGGGACTGGTACTATATGTGAAAATCATCAACAAGTTAGGACTAATTGAGCATTCTACAAATCAATCTATTGAAGCAGCCAAAAACAGAATGTCCTGTATTTTAGAATCGAATATTTACACCCCTATATAATAAAAATGCTACACAAATATACGGTGTTATATCTACTTTTCAAAAGCAAAAACTTAGCTAGAGTTTGGCCATAGACTCCAAATTTATTTTGAAAAATTTGATTTGGGTGAAGTTTGGTTTGAAGATGAAAATGTGTTTGGACATGCGATTTCAAAACATATTTTTCAACTTTATTTTGGGAAAATATGTATATAATTCCCAAGTTTTGGAAATTTGGCCCAAATTCAGCTTATTAGCTGAATTTGAAATTTCAAATATGTGATTTGAGTTTTGGCCAAAATGTGGGTCAAATTTATGGCCAAACATGGAATTTGAAAATAAATTTCAAATTAAATTTGGGAAAATGTATGGCCAAACAGGGGCTTAAACTCCGTATAGAGTGGGAATTTTACACAAATTAAGAAATGTTAATGTAACTAAGCAAGCTTAAATAAGTTGAAGCATGAAACAACAACCCAAAAAAAAAAAAAAAAGGCAAACTGAAAAAAAAGAAGAAGAGAAATTCCTGTATATTAAATTATACACTATGTTATTTCTAAAATTACCAATAGCTAATTACAAGCTCAAAATGCAAAAGGTTGACACTAGTAATTGATACTATATTGTTTTAACTAATTTATAATCATTTTCAATTCAAGAGTTCTAAAATAAAAGATACATGTTTAAAAAATAGGTTTATTCAACAAAAGGTATTGTTCTTTCTTCAACAACAGTAACTATGTCTCGGTCCCAAGCAAGTTGGGTTGGTGATATGAATCCCCATTCCTTTCATTTAGCTCAATTCATTATCATCATTACCAAAATAATAAAAGTACTAGTAGGAAAAAGAGTTTTTGATCTTTCTTACTTTCATAAAATTAAGTAAATTGGTACTTTCTATTTGCAATTATAATTTATTATTTTGTTGTTTTATTTTAAAATATATAGTTAGCTACAGATATATGTTGTATTTTATAAAGTTAAATAATTAACACCCTTGTAGATTATTATTCAAACTAATATTTGTACCGGAATTTCATTGTATATATAAGGAGATTTAGTGTAAAAGTTTTGAAATACAAAGAATGTTTCTACAACTGAATTATATAATAGGAGTGGTTGAGTGTAATTTACCCTTAAAATAAATGGGTTTGATATATGAGAATTCTCAACAAGTGAACTTCTAATAACAATAATAAATTTACTGGAAACTAGTATATTAAATTGCCGTCACATGGTCCCACATGCACACTCGTTTCGCTAATCTATGCTGTTTAATGTAGATTCCTTTCATTAATTGCCTCTCGAAATAAAGTTTAAGATACTCGCCTAGTTGACTTCTCGAAAGTATTTAGTTAAAACAAGTATCGATAACTTATTCTGATTTAACAAAGTTTGCCAAAATAATTCGTAGAAGATTAGAATTCTAATATTGCACGGGCTAAAATCGATTCACATTAAATGCTCGAACAATAGAATGACACATGGAACCGGAGACACATGGAAAGCGAATCAAGTAGAAACCAAGGCCGAAGAAAATAGCTTCAATTGACACTGGGCAGACCCCGAAGGGAACATCGTTAATATTTTTCACCAGATGACATTCAATGAAGAATATTTCTCAGCATTAAATACACAATCCGTTACAGAGAATTTTGGCATTCATAGTCTGCCGTTATATATTCATCAAAGGCTCCCATAGTTATCATTTAGAGGGTTTGACTCTAGGATCTTGTTTCCTAGGTATAGCTAAAAATAGTGGTTTCAACAGCCATTGTAGGACACGAAAATTCTGACAAACTGATACTACACATTATTCTAAGCTCAATAATACTTTATTTTCAGTCTACCGATATACTTATCGCTATCATTGGTAGCCTTCTGGAATCAAGTTGTTTGTTGTTTTATCTTGATTTCAACATTGTCTTACGTTTTATTTAATTTCTTTATCATTTTGGGAACAAATCGATTCGCTTGTCTATAAATCACGTTATAAACTCAACTGTACCGTTTTACGGGTAAACAATTTGGTCCCACCATAGGGCTTAGACAATTGCGTAATTGAGTTGATCCTTATGTCTGTTACTAATCTGTTTGATTCTTTGTTTCTTAGCATAAAAATCGTGAAAAATGACAGCTAATGATAACAACATCGTACAAAACGTCGAGGTCCAAAAAAATCCACCTCAACACAAGAATTCGATCAATAATACCCACAACAAGGAGGACGTATCCACGCCGGTTCATGGTGGGCAATATCGACGATACATACGGGAGGCAACTCCTGATGATGCTGAAGACGAGCATGTTGCGGAAACGGTGAGGATCCTAAGAGAACAACAAAAGACTATTATGGGCCATCTCTCACGGCAAGACCAGGCCATGACAGAATTGAGGCAAGCAATGTTGGATGATTCCAACAACGCGATTGGAAGGGGTCCCATTCCTCTCGGTGCTCCAGCGAATCAAACAGCCCAAAGGGTAACAACACCCTAAAGGGTGAGGTGGGCTTCGACGCGGCCGGGGGGATCGGCGGCAGATCTGGCAACAACAACAGTAATGGTCCCTTTAAAACCGAGCTCATGCAATTTATGAGGAAAATAAATGCATAAATGGACCAAATTCCGGGTGCATCGCCAGTGTTGAAGGGACCAGATTCAAAGAAGTATACCCAGTTGCCGTTCAAACCAAGCACGACAGAGAGTTAATCCCGAAGTGGTTCAAAATGCATGGTGTACCAAAATACGATGGGACTTCAGATCCTCAGGAGCACATCACCACCTATACAACGGCAGTGAAAGGAAACGACTTAGCTCCGCATGAGATCGAGTCGGTCCTGCTGAAGAAGTTCGGGGAAACCCTCATGAGGGGGCCTTGACATGGTATTCGCTTTTAGCCGAGCATTCAATAGATTTCTTTGAGATGCTAGCAGATTCAAGGCCCATGCTTGGGCCAGGAAGGTACATGCCTGAAAGGCCGATATATTCAGAATTGCGCAAGTATAGTCCGAATTGCTGTGGGTGTTCGTGGCCAGGTTTCATAATGAATGGGATGTTGCTATTGGTCGTGCCAGATGAATAGACGGCTGAGGAGTTCCCTAAAAGGTTGAACCCGACGAGCTCCGACGCTTCTAGAAAACTTAAAGAAATCCTGTTCGAATTCCAAAAAACCAAATGGGCAGATGTCCACAATCGTTATGAATCGAAGATAAGAATAGAAGACGACTAGCTCGGTTTCCCGACATCAACCAAGGGTCAGGATCGAGAAAAGAACAAGGATAAGACGAAGGACGATTTTGACGCAGATCGACGATCTACGAAGGGCAAGTTTTTGCCCTATGAAAGGGCTGAAGGATACAGCAGAGGTTTCTGGTTGGTGGACAGATTCGCTACCGATAGGAGAATTGACCGTGGCTGGAATAACAGATCATTGCAGGACAAAGAGATATCAGGTTCCCGAAATTCCACCTACCCAGATTGTACGAATATAATTTCAATGTCAGCATGGTGGAGCTGGTATTGGTGGTGAGGAACATTAAGGAAGCATAGTTCCCGACGCCGATGAGATGCGATCCCGGTCAGAGGTCTATGGTATGAATATCATGGGACTAACGGCTACCAGGACGGGGACTGCCGACATCTATGCAAGGAGGTGGCGACATTACTAAGAAACGGCCATCTCATAGAGCTCTTAAGTGATCGGGCTAAAATAACTACAGCGGCAACCTGGATAACACAAAGCCCTAGAAGATAGGAGAAGATCCTTCGCGACTAATGATCAACATGATTTTTGGGAGGAACGAGATTAATGGTGTAACCTTTTTAGCAGCAAAAAAAGACAAAGGTATCGGTGACTCATAGCAAGAGACTCCGGGAAGTCGTTGGGGAAGATATTACTTTGGAAAGGAGGTCGCCGATGGACTCCTACTACCGCACAACGACACCCTGGTAATTTCTCTTAATGTTTTAGATTTTAAAATTAAACTTGTTTTGGTGGACCCAGGAAGTTCGACCAATATCATTCAGTGGAGAGTGCTGGAACAAGCTAAGCTAACCGGAAGCATCATTTCGGCCACAAAGCTCCTCACTGGGTTCAACTTAGCAAGTGTGACAACCCGGGGGGAAATCCTGTTTCCCACAAACGCCAAAGGGATCATGAAGACTACCCTGTTTGAAGTAGTAGACGACGACATGGGCTACAACATTATTCTTGTCAGGCCGTGGCTACATGAGATAAAGACTATGCCATCAACGTACCATCAACTTCTGAAATTCCCAACTCCAGAGGGATGTAAACAAATAAGAGTGGATCAACCGACGATAAGGGAGATGAACGTGATCGCGATTTACAGCATTAAAGGGAAGGAACATGCGGCATAGCAATTACAGGAACCGATGCCCGCTCCCGAACTCGACAAAATCGACAAAGCAAAGGAGCTGTCGGAATCCTATCAAGTACCAAGGTATTTCGAGGTACAAGTTTGTCAAAGAAGAGGTTACTCTATTGCTTTATATCACTTCAATCCGGGAGGTAAAGTATCACGACTGGCTAGCTAATATAGTAGAAGTTCCAAAAAAGAATAATAAATTTCGCATGTGCATAAATTATAAGGATCTGAATAAGGCGTTCCCAAAAGATTCATTCCCATTGCCAAATATTGATCAAATGATTGATGCGATAGCCGGGCACGAGTTGATGAGTTTTATCGATGCCTATTCTGGGTACAACCAAATCAAAATAAACCCAGAGTACCAGGAAAAGACTTCGTTCATAATGATCTTTGGCACATATTGCAACAATGTAATGCCTTTTGGGCTTAAGAATGCCGGAGCCACTTATCAGAGGCTCATGAACAAAATGTTTAAAAAGCAAATAGGGAAAATAATGGAAGTTTATATAGATGATATGCTGGTTAAGTCTTTGAATGCAGGTGACCATCAGAAACACCTCCAAGAAACTTTTGACATCCTAAGGAAGCATAACATGAAGCTTAACCCTGAAAAATGTGCATTTTGAGTCAGCTCCGATAAATTTTTGGGTTACCTGTGTCACCAAGGGAGATCAAAGTCAATCCCTATAAAATTAAAGCCAATGAGGACATTCCTGACCAGTTATCAAATGTGAAAGAAGTCCAAAGGTTAACTGGAAGACTGGCCGCTCTAATCAGGTTTATTTCCCGGTCTTCAAAAAAATTCCATCACTTTCTCTCACTTCCGAAGAAGAAGAAGAACAACTTCGAATGGACTTCGGAATGCATTTGGTATTGGATATAGATGGTTATTATAAAGTAAATGCGACCAACTTGGTCTGGGACTGGAGAAATGAAATCATCGACTACCTTAAGCACGTCAAACTGCTTGAAGACCCGAAGGCATCCTGGGCACTCCGTACCAAAGCAACGCTACAGGCCAGTTGTATAAAAAGTCATTCCAAGGCGTGTTGGCCCGATGCTTAGGAGCCTCCGAGGCCAATTATGTCATGAGAGAAGTTCATAAAGGAGTCTATGGAAATCACTCAGGTGCGGACTCTTTAGTATAAAGTTAGTTAGGGCAGTATACTACTGGCCTCGGATGGAAGAAAATGCTAAGGCATTCATCTAGAAATGCAACAAGTGTCAACGCCACGTGAAGCTAGTACACTAATCGGCGGAACTATTGCACTCAGTATTATCACCATGGCCATTCATGAAATGAGGAATGGATATAGTCAGTATGTTGCCACCGCTTCTCAGCAAGGTAAGATTTATTTTGATTTTTACTTATTACTTCTATAAGTGGGCTGAAATAGGTCCTTATTAGAAGATTAGCGAGCTCAAAGTGGTCGATTTCCTGTGGGAGAACATAATTTGCAGGTTTGGAATACCAAAGGAGATAGCCTACGATAACGAGCCGCAGTTCATAGGTACCAAGCTCACAAAATTCTTTGAGGATTTGAAAATCAAAGAATCACATCTTCACCATACCATGCGAGTGCAAATGGCCAAGCGGAGTCGACAAGGTGATTATTCAAAACCTCAAAAAGATATTGGAAGTAGGCAAAGGCAAATGGCCCGAAGAATTACCGAGAGTGCTATGGGCATACCAGACAACGACCAAGTTTAGCACCGGAGAGACACCTTTCTCTCCTGTATACGTAGCAAAACCCCTCATCCTTGTGGGGGTGGGAGGCCCTGCCATGAGATACTTTCGGGTGGACGAAGAAACAAACAACGAAGCATTGATAGTCAAATTGGAATTGCTTGACGAACGCAGGGAAATGGCACACATAAGGATGGTGGCCCAGAAAAAAAGGATGGAAACATACTATAATTGAAAAACCAATCTCCATTATTTCAAAGTGGGAGACTTGGTTTTAAGAAAAGTGACTCAAAACACCTGAGAGCTCAACACAGGGAATGGGTCCAATGTGGGAAGTCCCATACAGTGTTTCAACTGTCACCGGTAAAGGATCATATGAACTGGAAAACAAAGATGAAGTAAAATTGCTGAGCAAATGGAATGTGGCACACCTCAAAAGGTATTATTGCTGATGAGCACCACTTATACTGAAAGTATGTGCTGCACTTTTTTCCTTTCGTCCAGTTTTTGTCTCAATTGGGTTTTTCTGGCAAGGTTTTAACGAGGCAGCAACGGCAAGCATTCTACGAATGAAACACCATCAACAGAAATAAGACCTTTAAATGACAAGGCATGGAAAAGACAAACCACTATGGGATGGTTAGATAGTCTTTGGCTCGATAGCAAAGTTTCTAAAGGGAAACAAAGCTTGCTATCGGACCAAAGGCTATTCGACCGTTTGCGAAGTGATCCTTCCCTAAATGCCACTGAGGGGTGGTTAGATAATCTTTGGCTTTGTAGCAAAGTTCCTAACATGAAACGAATCTTGCAATAGGACCAAAGATCACCTTTCACTTGTGGAATCCTCAAAAGAGCAAGACTTCCAGTGTTCCAATTCGTACTCTTCATATTCGAACACTGGGGGGAATGATATGAGAATACGACAAACTGATTGCCACAGAAACCAGGATTACAAAATCCGGGAACAAAAATATCTCATCAGAATCGGGGACTGTGCAACCAGCCCTGTAGAAACAAGTTGTACAAATTAACCACAAGTAATGGCAATTTAATTGTCATCAAAACGAATGCTTATGTACTTTTGAAGACAGAAAGAATAAAACAGTTTCCTTTTATTTTTATCTTGTTTCTTGTCCAAACGATGAATTAATTTTATCATTTGAAAGTCAATCAAGTACCTCAAATGCTAGTGCCAGAATGAACAGGAAACGTCCTCTTCAAGAGCACCGTAAACATAAGAGGGCCCTCTCTTATGAAACCCTCACAGTAAAGGGTTGGTTCCGGAAGAGTTTATTCCCAGAACTCAAATTCTATTGGGGAAAAATGCACCCGAAGCCTTGCATAATTCAATGCAAAAAAGTAAACTTCACATAATGCTTAAACGAAAAGCAGTTTTATATATCAAAACGTGCCAAGTAGCACAAGTACACAAAATACGAAAAGAAATCAGCAAAGGGAAAAGAAATCAAAAAACTAAACTACAGCACCCCCAGAACTCGGGGGAAGAGAAGTATCTGCACTCCTAGGAGAAGTAGGCGGATATGCCACTGGCTCAGGATCTTGACCTTTACCATTATCCTCTTCAAGGTCCTCCTCAATTCTCGAGAACTCGGAACTAGAACTAGAAGAGTCGGTTGCATCAGGCTGAGCCAGAAGGCGCCTTCGAGCGGTTGACTCCAGCTCTCTGGCCTTGGCGAATTTGGCATCAAAATCAATGACGCCCGCTTTCGCCTCTTCCAAGGTTTTTCTCCTCATGCTATACATAGAGTAGGTTTTCTCAATAATGAGGGAATCCGCTCGGTGCTGGAGTTCTAATGTTACATCCCATGTTTTCCTACATGAAAGTACGCCATAAGTGAATTTATTAATGTTCGAAAATGAGATGTTACATCCCGTATTTTCGTACGTTAAAGTTTCGTCGTAAGTTCTGGAATGAGATTATTTTGAGATTATAAGCATTATGCTATTTCAAACAAGCAATGAGTAAATTCGTGAAGGTGAGAGGGTAAGCAAATTGGAGAAAATGAATTTCGTCGAAGTTTGGCATTTTGGGATAAAATACGGCCCGAGCTAAAATACCCGGTATTTATGGACTAGTGACATACAAGGTACCACATGACTGTAATAGTATGTTGTATAAGGTGTGTTAAAAGTAAGTAGTATTTTAAGTAATTTGAGATGATTCTTAATTATGTGGGTAAATGATTAATTGTTGGATTAGTAGGGAATTACCAAGATAATTAAGAAATTGGTAATTAATTAAGACATTTTGGATTGTCTTTTTGGATAAAGCCTTGAAATCCAACGTGGAAGCAACACAAGATTAACTATGTGACTCTTAAGTCATTAGGATAGGTGGCACAATAAGGGGTCTTTGGGCAAGACTAATCCCCACAACTGGGGCCCACACCCACTAACATTAAAAGCCTCTCTAAAGCACAAAATTGAGATGCTTAATCTCATCTACAAATGTAACAGATCTCTAGCCAAGAAATCTTCATACAAAATTATACTGGGTAATGTTATAGCAATGGGATTTTGCGATTCTAAGGGAGTACAGTGCAATCTTTCTCAAAGAATATCATATGGAGTTTTCCCTACTTCGATCCTCCGTAACGTGATTTGTCACAATTGACGTGTTAGAGGGATTGTCAAGAAAATCGGCTCAGGTATGTTAAGTCTATCCCTTCTTTCCTTTTGGCATGATCCATACGATACAAACGAAACGAGCAAATGCACAACTTCCATAAATGACTCTATTCATAGAAATGCTAGAGATGCTTATATTCTTGATTCCCCATGTGTCCTGTTATTCTATCATCTGTTCATGGGTATCAGAAAATACGTAAGTTGACAAAGTTTACTTCATCATATTAATCAAAGGCATAATGGTCTTATGATATTTCGAAAGATTTTATTGACGTACTTCTCATGCATTGCATTCAATTATACATGTACATGGACCCATGACCAGATGGCGTTATATATATATATATATATATGTGTGTGTGTGTGTGTGTGTGTGTGTGTGTGTGTGTGTATGTATGTATGTATGTATGTATGTATGTATGTATGTATGTATGTGGGATATGGGAAAAGGTTACGGCGTTATATACGCACCACCACCTGATCGGTTGTTATACGTTGATGATTTTGCCCACAGTGGCCGAGATGATATGATGGGATGCCCTTACAGGCTTGATGATGTTATGAACACATGTACCTATGCACGACATGACATTTATATGCATATGCATGACACTATAAGTATTTCATGATTTACAGAGTTATCCAGACTTACAGGTTGAGTCATTTACTCCATGTTTCTTCCATGTCTTTTATATACTTATTTATCTGCCTTACATACTCGGTACATTATTCGTACTGCATCCTTTTGCCTGGGGACGCTGTGTTTCATGCCCACGGGTCCCGATAGACAGGTTGAGATTCCTCCAAGTAAGCTATCAACTCAGTGGAAGGTGTTGGTGCGCTCTATTTGCTCCGGAGTTTCCTATTTGGTCAGTATGCATTGGACACATATTGATTGGTATGTCAGGGCCCTTTTCCGGCCTTATGATGGTTATGTACTCTTAGAGGCTTGTGGACATATGTCTTGTACGTAAAAGATTGTATCGCCTTTTCGGTCTATGTTTAGTGTACGAGTAATCACTTTGGTCTTCTAGGCCCGTATGTCTTATGTATAAGTTGGTATTACATATTTTATTCTAGTTATCCTACGCTAGCCTTTCTGTCTTATTTACTTATGATAGCATGATACGAAAAGATACGTTATGTTTGTATTCGGTTGAGTAAGGTACCGGATGCCTGTCGCGGCCCATCGGTTTGGGTCGTGACATCTAATTTAAGCCAATTGATCTCGATCAAAAGGTCATCCCGCTTGGATATCGTGGCCCTAAGGCTGAGATCAAGGTCATGGATAGTGGTTATATGAACCTTATTGTGTTCCATGACCCTCTTATACTTCTCTTCCACCTGGGCATACTTCTCCTCAACAGCAGCAACCTCTTCAATTTTGGAGTTCAAGGCTTCCTCTAAGCTATTCAATCTCTGTGTAGAGGCAGCCTCGTGCTCGACAGCAGCAAGTACAACATTTTGGACCTCAAAACGTTTAGCCTTGGCTTCTTGAATTGTACACTTAAATGGGAGGCTTCTTGGCTGAGGTCCATCACTTCTTGCTTGCTATGTTGCAACCGAGCCTCCAACTCATCAGCTTCAGCAGCTTGTGCTTCCAATGCCAGAAGGAAAGCAGTAACTTGTTCCCTCTCGGCCAGTACTTGATCACGCTAGGATGTAAGTTTTTCTTTATCAAGGATCAACTTCTGAAGGCCCTCGAAAGCGAGGAAGTTGTCCTGCGAAGAAAAAATCCAATTTGGAAATCTTGTCATAACTAGTCAAGAGAAAGCAAACAGGAAAAAAAATGAGTACCATATCGCTGCGGCGTTGTGCATGGTGTTGTTTATCATACACTTCACTGAAAGAGAGTGTATTTTCTTCCTGTATTTCTCTGAAGCTAGAGGCTTCAGGTAATTGGCGAGTTCCACCGGTCGGGACAACAGATTGCACTCGGTAGAGAGCGAAAGGGAGATATTCTTCCTTCTCTAGGGATCTGCAAGGGGGGAGGGGAATAGTTGTGCCCCAAATTGGCATGGTCTGAGGACTAGGGAAGAGGGATATCCTCTTCTAGGGTTTCTACGTCCGGTGGGGGTGATGTAGCAGTTGTTAGTGACGAATGTATGACTGGCGTGGAAGGAGATGAAGCTGATGGTGTTTTGGGTTGAGAAGCAGCTGCGACAAGGGCAGTGCTAGTTGTAGGTTACTCACCAACCGAAGACGAAAGAGGCCCGGTACTCGGCCTCATAGTACTGGGAGCAGCAGCTGGTATTGGAAAGGGATAAATAACATTCTCCACTAAGTCGTGTTCTCCCTAGAGCGCTTGGGCATCGTCCTCGATTGGGTTATAAGCTCTTCAAATTGAGAATTTTGTTGAGTTGATGAAGGTCGTTGTCTTCTTTGTAGAGAAACATCTTCATCAGTGGATTTCATCATCATCAATCACCACAGTTATTGTGGTTGGCTCGGCCACGACTTTCTTTACCTTTTTATATTTACCCTCGGCGGAGGAAGAGCACAACCTTTTTGGTTGCTTGCTCTCCAGTAGGGGACTCCTAGAGGAAACACTTGCGCCAGAAGCAGATATGATGGTGCTTGTTCGGGTGAAGGCCTCCTTCAGCAACCTCGCGGCATGTGGGATCAGCCAAATTATCCTCCTCGGGAATGGTAACACAGCCCCGCAGAAGACCTGAATTCAACGCGAAAAGAAGTTAACTAATTTTCTTACACACAAGAAATGAGATGAAGACAAAATTAGTTTTGTGAGTCAACTTACCATGATTTTTGGCCTTCCACCCGTATTGGGGGCCAATACTTTCCACCGGTGGGTCTTAGGCTTGGTATGTCCAGAATCTTCTAAACCCACCGATCCAAGCCTTTGACATTGGTGGTGTCTACCGGGTTGCTGAAATAGTGAAAAGAGAAGGATCAGTAACAACATATACAACTTTTTTTTTAGAAAAGACGGGCTTTTAACTTACGTGTACGAGTCCATGACTTAGGGAAAGATGGAGTTCTGACCGGGATAATATCCCTGGTGGCAATAACAACGAACCGCTCCATCCATCCACGATCGTAGTCGTCATCCATGTTGGTTAGAAAAGCATGGTGGCCACATTTACTAATGTTTATTACTCCCCACGGAAAATCTTGGGGGAGTAGAGGTTCATCATGTGAGCCAAGGTGAACAGTCGTCTCCTGGCATAACCGCCGTAGACAGGCTACCGTTCGCCACACCGAAGTGCCCACCTATGCCAAGCGAATATGATATTTATGGCACAACTCCAAAATCACGGGACCAATTCCCCCGCTCAAAGAAAATGCACCCAAAGTAAATGGATACGTGTAAAAATACATGAATGATGGTAGGCTAGAAATCCGTGTTTTGGTCGTAGTTTGCACTCCAATCACTGCATTTTACTTGTGTTTGAGCTTAAATGTTAGTGTATTTCACTTCTTATGTGTTCTATGCCTTACAGAAAGTGATTCCGAGCTATTAAGATAATTTGGAGATATTTTGAACAAGTTGGAGCTTTGAAATCCGAGTAAAAGCTCAAGGAATTATGTCGGGATCACGTTTGGGGGACGAGGACCAAGTCTGGATATCAAAAAGTGAGGGGAAAAAATTACTCTGAGAAAATTTCACTACCGTGCCGCGCCACGCCATGCGTAGCGGGGCGCAAGGCTCTAGTGAAAATTTTTTGCAGTGAAAAATCAACTCACTGAAAATCCTCACTAATGTGGCACATGGGGCGGCGCATGGGGCGCCGTGCTAGTGTATTTTTGCAGTTCAACTATTCCAATTCGGCTTGGAAAGGGTAGTTTCGTCCATCTCGTTACTACATGGTCTAAATACATCATAAACACGAATTTTTGAGGACTTTTAACATACGGAAGATTGGAAGAGCATTGGAGACTCAAAGCACAAGGATTCATCATTCTTTCCTCAACTCAACACCCGAGTTTGTATTGAAAATGCTTTTTTATTATTCAACTTTATTTATGATGAATTTCTCCATGAATATGGAGTAGTTTACCTTAGGGTTTGACGGATATGGCGTTTTGATTGATATTTGTGGATTTTAACTCTAGTTCTTTGCTTAAATTCGTTTATGGAGCTTTGAATTGGTTGCAACTTTATTCATCAGTTTATTTAATCGAAAGAGGAATATTTTGGTGATTATCTTTGTATTATTTTGTTTGATTTAATTCAGTGATTCTTTTAGGTAATTGAGAGTTTGTTGAATTGTTGATTAAATTAATTAGGAGAATATTCGAGAGACGTTTTCCTGAAGACTAATCCATTAACGCATGCTTGCATATGTTCACAGTGCTTATATTAGTTCACCTCGTAGAGTTAAGATTTAATCGAGAGAGGAGTCTTAACTACACGCTTGAACTAATCATCGAGTGAATTCGTGAGAGTCATTAGAACTTTAGAGTGAATTGGACTTGAATTGGACTAGAGTCCAATAGCTATCTTGCACTTATCCTGTCATGACCCTTATTTCTCCCATTGATATTTCGGTGTTGCTCAACTCTTGTTTTTTTGTGATCAATTATTTTAGTTTCATAGTTAATTTTAGTTATTAGTCATCACAACCAAAGTGTTAATCTTCCTGAATAGTGTTAAGTTAGAAAATACTTGGGCATTGTTTAAATCTAATCCTTGTGGTGACGATAATATAACTATACTATCTTGGGTAGCGAGCATCAATTTCGTATTGTATTTTGCGCTCGTCAAATTTTCGCACCGTTGCCATATATTGGAAATCAATAGTGTTCAAATTAGTTTTTGGTGCTAATTCACGAACCAATTTTATTTTATTCTTCACGGTTTTTCTCTTTTGTGTGCAGGAAACATGTTGACTTCTCTGGTGTGTGACGAGCTCTTCTTCACAAGAATTGATTCCATAGAATCCAGAGGTGGAAATGAGTCTGGACAGTTGAGGAAAGAGAAAGAACCCACCAGAAAGTTCATGGGGCAACCTTCAACTCCAGAACACATCGCTAATAACAGTGGCGACGGAGTAGATTTAGCTACAAGAGAGGCAACACAGTATAGAGACGAAGCTGCACGGATAGCAGCTGAGGCAGCCGTAGAGCTACTGATGAGACCATCGAAGATGATGGGGGTTGAAGATTAAATCTAAATCAACCCTTGGTTGAAGGCCAGTTCGAGAATAAGGTACCCACCCTGGTAGAGCATTGTGTGATTATGCCGTACCAGTCTACAATCAGGGACAGTCCAGTGTCACACTTCCACCCGTAGTAGTAAATAATTTCGAGTTGAAGCAAGGTTTGCTTCAAACTATCCAGAACAATTGTGTCTTCAGAGGGAAGGTGAATGAAGATCCTAACACTCACTTGATGGATTTTGAGGAAATCATAAACACCTTCCAGTACAACGCAGTGTCAAATATGAAGTCTACCTAAGAGCATTCCCCTTTTTCATTAAAGGATGACACGAAGCACTGGCTTCATAGCTTACCAACGGGGTCGATCAGGACATGGGAAGATATGACTAAAATTTTATTGACAAATGCTTCTCAGCTGTAAAAATAGTGAAATTCAGAAGGGAAATTCACAACTTCTGCCAGAAGGACACTCAAACAGTTTTCGAGGCTTGGGAAAGATTCAAGGAGATAGTGAGAAAGTATCAGTATGATGGGATTGAATTGTGAATGCAACTCCAGTACTTTTGGGATGGAATGACACCTCCCTCACGACGAACTCTGAGCACTGCAGTTGGAGGTTCTTTAATGATGAAGACTCCTGAGGAGATTGTTGCAATTCTTGATGAGCTCTCTGAAGATGCTAACCGGTGGCTTGCTGAGAGTAATGATAGAAGAAAGTGGCCTGTTGAGAGTAATAATAGAAGAAAATCAGTTGGGGTTCATCAAGTAGATTCTAGCACATCAGTGCAAGCCCAGCTAGATGTCATGGCCAAGAGATAAGAAAGTTGACCTTAGCCAAGGTCTAGAGCCAACCATCATCAGTTTTTGACTTCTGTGGAATGGGTCATCCAACGCATGAGTGTCAGGCCTCAGATCTTTGATATAGGCAACTACTAGAGTGGAAATAATTTTAACTCTATGGGACAGAGGCACCCAAGATTTTCTTGGATTTCACCAAGTGGTAGCCTGAACTCATCGCAACAGAATAATCTGAGACCCCAGGGACAAGGATCTCCGATATTTCAGAATCAGCAGAGGTAGCAATACCAGCCTCCACATTCTAATCAGTCTAGCAAGGAAGATCTAATGAAAGCTCTTATTATTAAAACAGATGAGATATTTGAAACTTAGAGTGCAGCTATTCGAAACTTAGAGAGGCAAGTGGGGCAGATTGCTAATATGTTGTCCGAGAGGTCTCCAGGAACCCTCCTTGTGGATACTGAAAGGAATACAAAGGAAATAATAAATGTAGTTTCGTTGAGGAATGGCAAAGTATTGCAAGATCCGTTGGTATTAGTGAAAAATGAGTTGACGGGAAATCATGTTAAGAATGAAGTGAGGGCAGAGCAACAGGATGATCTGAAGAAGAAGAGCAAATCTGACATTCAACCAAGGAAGAAGTAAGACAAACAAAGAAGTAATGTGAGATCGAAGAAAGTAAATACATGCCTGCTCTACCTTCCCCCCTAGAAGCAAAGAAGACAGAAGTTGGATAAACAATTCCGGCTCTTTCTAGAAGTGCTCAAGCAGGTGCATGTGAATATACCTTTCATAGATGCTAGATTTTGCTAAATTCTTGAAGGAGATATTGCCCAAAAAGTGAAAAGTGGAAGAGACAATCGGTGGTCAAGCTCACAAAGCATTGTAGTGACATTTTGCAAAACAAGCTCCCTCAAAAATATGGAGATCCATGAAGTCTTACTATGCTCTTTAGGAAGTACTAAGTTTAAAAATCTTTGTGTGACTCAGGTGCTTCAATTAATCTTATGCCTTTGTCAATTTTTCAGGAAATTGGAGGGAGAGATTGGAGAAATCATGTCGGTGCATGTGTTCTTGCATCTGGCGAATCAGACCACAATCATACCTGAAGGAATAGTGGAAGATGTGCTAGTTTGGATGGGCAAGTTTGTGTTCCTTGTGGACTTCATTGTGGTGAAAATGGAGGAGAATAGAGAGGTCCCTATGATTTTAGGAAGACCCATTTTGGCTACAGGCAGAGGAATTTTGGATATTCAGGAAACGCAGCTCATACTCAGAGTGGGGGAAGAAAGGCTGATCTTCAAGATGGAAGGAGAAAGGGGGGCCTTAAAGGAGCAACTTGGAGAGAGTCAAACGGATAAGTGTGGTGTACCCAAAGGAGGCCGAA
Organism: Nicotiana attenuata; assembly: GCF_001879085.1. NCBI lineage: Eukaryota > Viridiplantae > Streptophyta > Magnoliopsida > Solanales > Solanaceae > Nicotiana > Nicotiana attenuata. Next base: position 10,426,539 of record NC_031998.1, read on the forward strand.
AAGAAGCTCTCAGCATGGATGTGTACACTGGGTCGAGCATGCAAAGGAGATCACGACTTCGATTTAGACCTGGCTAGATGAGTTAGGGGAGTTTCCTTTACCTCTTTCTTTTTATTTGTGTGTCATGAAGACATGCCACAATTTAAAGTGTGGGGTGGGGGATGCAAATATGTACATGTGTGTTTGTTTTTGTTTCTTTGGATTATTTTGGTGGAACTTTTTTCTTTTTTACTTTTCTCGACGATGGATTTCGTAGATTGTCTGTCTTCTTGATGGATCAAAGTCAAATAAAATTATATTTTGTTTTTCTTAGGCAGTGTAACAGTTTCCCTTTGGTTTTTCATTGTGCCGCGGTTGTTTTTCAAGGGTTTTTCTTGAAGCGGGTTAGTTAGTTTTTCTTTTGTTAGGAATAAGGAAGTCTTGTACTAGACTTAAATGGAGATAATTGCTCTTGACTTTGTTGTGCCTTAACAGTAGTAAGTTTCTTAACTGTGATGCCTAGGCTCAGTTATTGACTCATAGATAAGTGCCTTAAATTGTTGATTTTGACTTTGCTTAACTTCTTTGACTAGAGAGTCGGGATATATTCAATCCTTAGTGAGTTATGTGCCAATGTGTGTGCGAGATTGTTGTTGATATTCTGTGCATGTCGGTTGATGTCTAGAACTTGCCATGTGTGTTTGCAAAGCGAAATAACAGTCTTCCTCAATCTAGGAAGTGATATAGCCATTTCTTTGTTACGCCAGTTATATGTTTATGACCCGCCAAATTTGTGTGTATCCTAGTTAGCCCCTTCGAGCCTATAATCCTACTTCTTTGGCAACCACACTGCAAGCCTTATCCTCGTTTGAAATGACTATCTGTTTGAACCTTTTACCTCTTGAGCAGCTTGTAAAAGCTAAGTGGAGGTATGGTAGGCTTTTGAGTGAAAATAAGAATAATGGAGGAAGGTGCACTGTTTGAAAATTTGTGAGAGCCACGTGTATGGAATTGAAGAAAAAAAATCAAAACATTGAAAAGAAAAAAAGAGTTTGTATATGTATTAGGAAAAAATCGTTTTCCCGCTAGTGGTAGTTCTCATCTTTTTGTGCTTGAAGAAATTAGGATCTTGGTGCTATTATCATGTAAAGGTTAGGATATGGTTCAACACAAGTGTGGGGTTTAAATTGTGAAATTGTATGTATTAAAATGCTCAGGGAGGTGTAGCCATTATTATCAAACTTATATATTACTCGTCCCACAGCCTACATTACAACCAATTGAAGTCCTACTTGATCCTTAACTGAATGAGATCAATTAGCAGAGTATTACACTATGTGTTCTTGAATTTTTATGTGTGGAAGTATTCCCTATTTATTCGTGTGAGGGCACATGACTTGTGAAGGTAAGGTAAAGTCTTTGACCTCTGTGTCACAGTAAGTCGAGTCTTGAGGCTAGGATGTTATGATAGGGTGCTTAGTCTTCTTTAAATATTCATGGCATGATGCGTTAGGGAAGTTATCTTATACAAAGGTCATCTTAATGTGAAGTGTAGTTTGATTGCTCGAGGACGAGGAATGATTTAAGTGTGGGGTGTTGATGGTAGGCTAGAAAAATCGTGTTTTAGCCGTAGTTTGCACTTCAATTACTGCATTTTACTTGTGTTTCAGCCTAAATGTTAGTGTATTTCACTTATTATGTGTTTTATGCCTTACAGGAAGTGATTCTGAGCTTTTAAGATAATTTGGAGCTAAATTGAACAAGTTGGAGATTTGAAGTATGAGTAAAAGCTCAGGGAATTAAGTCGAGATCACGTTCGGGGGTCGAGGACCAAGTTCGGATATCAAAAAGTGAGGAAAAAATTACTCTAAGAAAATTGCACTACCACGTTGTGCCACACGTAGCGGGGCGGGAGGCGCTAGTGCAAAATTACTGCAGATTGAAAAAAATCAACTCTTTGAAAAACCTCACCAATGTGGCGCATGGGACGGCGCATGGCGCGCCGCGCCAGTGTATTTTCCCGGTCCGTTTGTTCCAATTCGTCTTGAAAATGGTAGTTTCATCTGGGCTAGTTCCTACATGATATAAATACATCATAAACACGAATTTTAGATGACTTTTGACCTACGAAAGATTGGAAGAGCATTGGAGACTTAAAGCACATTGACTCATCATTCTTTCTTCAACTCAACACCCGAGTTTGGATTGAAAATGTTTTCTTACTTTCAACTTTATTTGTGATGAATTTCTCCTTGAATATGGAGTATTTTACCTTAGGATTAGACGTATATGGTGTTTTGATTGATATTTGTGGATTTTAACTACAGCTCTTTGCTTGAATTCGTTTATGGAGCTTTGAATTGATTGCAACTTTATTCACATGTTTATTTAATTGAAAGAGGAATATTTTAGTGATTATCTTTGCATTATTTTATTTGGCTTAATTCAGTAATTCTTTTAATTAATTGAAAGAGCTTGTTGAATTGTTGATTAAATTAAGTTAGGAGAATATTCGAGATACATTTTCCTGAAGACTAATCCATTAACGCATGCTTGCATGTGTTCACAGTGTATATATTAGTACACCTCGTAGAGTTAAGATTTAATAGAGAGATGAGTCTTAACTACACGTTTGAACTAATCATCGAGTGAATTCATGAGAATCATTAGAACTTTAGAGTGAATTAAACTAGAGTTAGATCCCAAATAGTTATCTTGCACCTTTCATGTCATGACCCTTATTTCTCCCATTGATATTTCGGTGTTGCTCAATTCTTGTCTTTCTGTGATCAATTGTTAATTGTTTTAGTTTTTTAGTTATTAATCATCCCAACCAAAGTATTAATCATCTTGAATAGCGTTAAGCTCGAAATTACTTGAGCATTGTTTAAGTCCAATTCCTGTGGAGACGATAATATAACTATACTATCTTTGGGTAGCGAGCATCAATTTTGTATTGTATTTTGCACTCGTCAATAAAACCCTTCTTAGAAGAGGTTCTCCACCAGTTCGGAAGCGATGATATTCAGATCATGACAATCACAATCCTCCTTCATAGCAGGAATGCTCGAACGGCGGATGGAAGAAGGTATATGCCAATGACCCATGTACGAGAACTCATAGAAGGAAACTTCTCTTCAAAGTCCTTGAATGTGTTAAGTCTTCTGGGAATGATGGTGCTAACCGTAGGGGGATCAACATCAATAGTGTTTTCTTTGTTTTAAGAGAACCGAGTTCTTGGAAGAAGAAGCCATGATTAGCAGAAGGTAATAAGAGTTCTTTGAAGAAGACGATTAAATAAGAGTGAAAGCAAGAAAAAGTTTAATGCAAAGAAATTAAGAGAGTTTATAAAACTATCCTGTGTAAAAGGAGAAGAATGAGGCGTATAAGTAAGGAAATAGGTGGCTAAAATCGTGACCATGATTACCTTGAGAACCGGTAAAAATATTTCTAAATCATGGAGTACACGTGTTCGGGGTATTAAATGCGGAGAGACATGCGTCTAATCAAGCGTCAGAAACTTTCCCGAAAGGAACAGAAAATTTCCCGCCAAGAAAGGAATCTTCACCAACTTCTCGATGACATAAGAATGTTCTATTGGACCTGGAGTTGGTCAAGGGACTGCTGCGGGTCAAGCTGTAGAGGGTATCGCGAGACAGCCTGAGGCAGAGGGAAAAATACGAGGTACGCTACCTATGGATAGAAAGAAAGATGCAGGAAAGGCAAATGAAAGAAGAAAGAAAAATTTGCGAAAAGCAGGGGGACTATCTATATGGGGTAAAATCGGTGCACATTAATTGCTGGAATAGTAGAATGACATGTGGAACCGGAGACAGGCGGAAGGCGAAGCAAACAGAAACCAAGGCCGAGGACAGTAACTTCGATTGACACCGGGCAGACCCCGAAGGAACATCGTTAACGGGGCCAAACGAATATTTGCCACAAAATGACATTCAATGAAGAATATTCCTTAGTATTAAAAAAATAATCCATTACAGAGAATTTTGACATTCATAGCCTGCCGTTATATATTTTTTAATGGCCCCTGTTATTGTCATTTAAGAGGGGCTTGATCCTATGACCTTGTTCCCTAGGTATAGCTATAAATAGTGGCTTCAACAGCCATTGTAGGACATGAAAATTCTGACAAACTGATAGCCTTCAGAAGCCTCGCTCCCGGAATCAAGTTGTTTGCTGTCTTATCTCGATTTCAACGCTAAGTCTTACGTTTATTTAATTTCTTTATCAATTTGGGATCAAATCGATTCGCTTGTCTATAAACCACGTTATAAATTCAACTGTCCCGTTTTACGGGAAAACAATCATGTAATACGAAAATTAAAATAATATTATTAATATTAACTTAACACTCTGACTATAAAAATAAAAAATAAAAAGTATACTTAATTAATAGTAATATTGAATAAACTTTGCTCAGAATATTTGGTTCCGTGATACTAACATTTCTTGTGATTTATAATATTAAGCTTGCCTCTTTTGTTTATTTTTATATAACATATGCTATATCTAATTATCATTAATGCAAACTGATTACAATCTGATCGATTGTCTCTTTTAAAAGTTAATATTCCAATATTTTGCATTTTTGATTAATTAATTTGATTATTTTCTTTAAAACAACTCCTTCAGAATAAAAACGTAATACTCTAGGCAATTTGGTGTACACCCAATATTTTCTTCAGTTCTGAAATATTTTTTAGAGTTTTCTACTTAATTCAATGTTGTGTTCCGTCCGTAATAGGTAATTTGCTTTCTTCACCTGGTATGACTCCGTATTTTTCTTTTGGTGCTCTAATCTCTGTAGTGATGCATTTGTGTTTGTCATTGTATTTTCAAGACTAAGGTTTATTATTTTTAGAAAATGGAGAGGATCTAGACTCATTCATCTTCCTTATGGTGTGTTTGGTAGAAATTTTTTTCTAATATTCCTATGTTTGGTTGGCTTAAGTATTTTGAAGAATATTTTTCTCATGAATTTTCCTTCAACTAGAAGAAAATATTTTTCCTACCAAGAGAAGGGAAATATATTTTTCAAAACTCTTTTTAAATCTTCTCCACCTTATTCTACACCCATCAACCCCCATCCAACTGAAGTGTGTGAATTAAACAAATTATTTATCGTGATATATATTAATTGCATCAACCTTATATATATATATATATATCAACCTTATATATATATATATATATATATATATATATATATATATATATATATATATATATATATAT
>NC_031998.1:10431790-10495285 GCF_001879085.1 Nicotiana attenuata
TATATATATATATATATATAGATATTGATTGCATCAACTTTATTTATTGCGTCAACCTTATTTATTTTTTGTACTGAGTACTGAACCGGAGGAAATTCAAAAATAGCCAGATTTATAAGTGGTCGTTCAAAGATAGCCCAGTTTCAAAAGTAATCGAAATTAAGTATAGTTGAACTCTAGCATATTATACTGGAGTTCCAGGATAAGTATGCTGGAACTCCAGCATAATATGATGGAGTTCTAGCATAAGTACACTAGAACTCCAGCATAATATACTGGACTTCCAGCAAAGTATACCGGTCCAGTATAATATGCCGGAAGTTCATACAGAAGTGTTCGAATCTCGAGTATATTATGCTGGAACTTTCCGTGTGTTGGAGTTCTAGCATAATATGCTGGAAGTTCATACACAGGTGCACCAAACTCCAGTATATTATGCTGGACCAGTCTCTGTTGCAGCAAAATAGTGGCAATTTTTCATTGACTTGGCAAACGCTGGCTATTTTTGAATGACCAATCCGAAAACTGACTAGACCGTGCTATTTTTACCACTGAACCTGTTAAAAAATCTTAAATTGTACGTAATAGAGCTAAAGTGGGAGAGGAGCTAAAAGGGTTTGAGATATATATATATATATATATATATATATATATATATATATATATATATATATATATATATATTGTGATATTTGTTGACAACACTTACCTTATCTTTCCATTTCTAATTTAGAAAGAATATTATCTCGCATATTATGGCTCACAAGTTTGCTTTTCTCTTCACGGTTGTCATCATGTTGACTACTGGTTAATCACTCTTCTCTTTATCCCTTGTTCTCCTTCTAGCTACTACATATGTTGCCTTTTAAAACTAATAATATCCTTAGTTTTTATTAGGCGCCTTTATGCATAGCTTATGATATACGTACTCCCTCAATCTTAATTTACGTGATGCGGTTTGAATTTTGAAAGTCAAACAAACTTTTTTATTACATTTTACTATACGCCTTTTAAATATTTCTAATTATTGATTATTGTGAGTTATAATACTTTTTCCCTTGCAGTATATCTATCTTCGTCTTCAATAACAAAAGCAATTGCTATGCGGGACGGCGTGGATCACGACATAAGAGGCCTTGAAAGGAAATTACTTTATCATCCAAATGATTTGCTAACTTGCTGGAAAGATTGCTCAACCGACGCTGATTGCTCTGATGCTTGGGTTTGCTCATTTTGCTCTTTTGATCGTTATTTCGATAAGACGTTGTGCTCTACCTATAGAGATAACTAAATTGATCTACTGCTTCACAAGTTCTGAGCTAGATCAATTATATATCATTCCTTTCCTTGTTCTCGTCGTTTACATTTTTTTCCTGTTTGAATAACATTGGATCCAACTCCAATTAATACCTTGCAATAATAATAATGGTGGCCCTATTGTTGTCACTTAATGTGTACTACTATGTCTTCTTTCTACATTTCTTAATTATATTGAAGCTCTTTTCCTCTTAATTTTAGTTTCAAGCAATGTGTGTTAGTAAAACTGCGTTCAAATAGAAAATCAGAAACATAAATTGTAAAACAGTATGAACAGAATAATGTGTCAAAACAAAAACGTAAATGTATTCCGAGCCCATAACTTTTGGTGTGTCCTTAAGGAATTTAATCGTCTCACCGTTACTCAAGATATTTGGATTAATTCCTCTAAAGATAGAGCGAAAAATTATATTGTATTAGTGGCATAGCAAATTACAAAATTTCGACGAACTCAAATGGCGGAGAAAATCACTCACTCAACACTTACGTTTTGCTTTTGAAAATGATGCAGAAATGCAAAAAAGAAATGGGAGAGAACTTAATATTTCGCGCGAGACAATATCGAAAAGAATACAAAAAAGGATAAATAAATTTGGTCAATCATGTGACATCCAAATCCAAATCCAAGTTATCCAGATCGTTTGACCAAATTTGTATCTGAAATCCCTATCCGGAAGTCAAGCAATATTGACGACGATGCGAGGTTTGTTGTCTTCTCAGCTCTTTAAGAACTAGAAGAATTATTTTTTATATAAGCACAATAATCTTCCTTCTTTTTTTTTTTTTTCCAGTGAAGGACAAAGTTCTTTTGTAAAAAAAATCATTTCAGGTATTTCCTTTTCCTTCATTTCTTTTCCCTCAATTTCCTATTCACACATTAACCAAAAAACCCAAGAACATGTATATATAAGTGTTTACCCTCAAAATCGGATAACAATTGAATTTGTAAGTGGTTTTAAGGATACATGGATTAATTTGACACAAAGCGATGAGGTAAATTATAATTAGAAATAAAGTATGATAAAGTAAATTCAAACCACGAGAGTTGAATAGCAACGGCCTTGGGGGGAAAGCCACCCTTTAGCAGAATGCACTTCGATCAGTATCAAGATGCAGTTGAAATATATCTTAAAGAGAAAATAACAATATATTACTTCTAAATGAATGTTACAAATAATCAGACCCTCTTTATATAGTAAGGGAGTTCTACTTTAGGTACAATTCTATAAAAGGTAAAAAATCCCATAATTTGCTAATTAACTAGTTTCTCATTGATACGTGTCGAGATTCCCGCCGTGATACCCGACCGGTTACGGATATTTCGACCTTCCGTTATTTGGTATGACAATGTTTCCTCGAGCTCATTCGGGGTCAGGATCATTCCTGGGTCATAGACTCGATGTTCTTGAAAATGGGTGTTTGACCTTATATCCTAGTTCGATGGAACCCGGGGGCAATCTTCAATCATTCACGTCTCAATCCCGATCTGTCATGCAATAGACAAGCTCGATTTCGACCGTATACAATAAGTTCAGCCAAAGCCATCGACTTAATTAAGCCCAATAATAGTATTTCCTGCACGACTGCATGATTGCGCAACATTTCAATCAGATTTAATAATATTGATCATTTCTTTAACCGCGAAAATTACCTAGGTTTGAATCATTTTTTATAAAAGATAAAATTTTACCTCATCTGGATGAACAACGTAACTTTTCAGACTTAAGCCTCATTTATTTATATTTAATGGAGGTCTGAATCTTCATCATCCAGATCTCAATAATTAAGGGCGTTTGTTTTTTAGATCTGAATCTTAATCGCTTAGATCTTAACCATTAACGATGCGTTTGGTATGGAGGAAAATATTTTTCGGAAAATGCTTTCTAATTCTCCTAAGTTTGGTTGGCTTAGATATTTTGTATGTTATGAATTACATATTATATGGATGTCCACTAATCAAATATTAGTCCCACTACTCTTCACCATTACGTAGAAAATCCCCACTACTTCTCACCATTATAGTTATAACTCTCACACCTCCATAACTTCCCCATGATCTTCCCCCATGTTCTCAATAGTTAATACCGTGTTCATGACATCCCTTTGTATTACCTCAATGTCATCCTATAAATAGTGGGTTTTGGGTATCACATTGTATACACTTGAATACATGGAAGAAATAAGAATCTTTCCTCTCTTACTCTCTATATCTCTTAGCTTGTTTTTCTTATTTTATATTATTACTTTGAGCTAATTTTCTTAACACGTTATCAACACGAATTACTATTTCATTTGACACTTCGTAAAAAAAAGACCAAAGGAGACGATGAATTGACTTTGGAGATGTGTTATGTCCTTTGTTTCTTACTGTATAGCAGTAGGGTGTTACTCAGTGGTATTAGCATGTCATCATGCTCAATCTGGGATACTCTAATGTTATATGGTGGTAAAATCACAAGGCATTTTGAAGTTACCCTCAAATATGCACAAAAAAAAAAAACTGATGAACAGTAGGTCTGTGCCTTGCACAACCTTATTTTTGATCCTATTGTTCGAGGTTCTGTGCATTGCAAATCTGCTGAAGAAGGTTTTGGATCAATGCTGGGAGTCTGGGGGAGTTACTAATGGTCCATTACACATACATGAGGCTGCTGTCACGACTGGAACATTGCAAAATGTACATGGTTATATGAACAGTAGGTTTGTGCCTTACATGACTATATTGCCTGCTGCATTGTGTATGGTCTTTGCGTTGTCTAAGCGAAGGGAGCAATCATATAGGCTCTCATTGAGTCACATGAAGCAGTAGCTGAACTTTGGTATCCTCATACAACTTTTTTGCCTTACAATCCTCATCTGAAGTGCTGTTTGTTAATGTGTGTATTGTATTGTCATTTTTCAGTGGTATTACTGTGTTTACACGCTCATTCTGGAGATGATAGTGCAATATACATTGTATGCTTGATGTGGGATCAGAGATAAATTCTTTACACTGTTTTTATTTGCATGAGACTCATTGCAAAAACATTGATGGTTGGAGAACTTTGCTGGATTCAACCCTGTGGTGTATTTGTTTAGAATTCATATTGGCCTTTGGAATGCATACTCTGGCGCCTGGTGAGAGCTTGATAGGTGCTACTTGGTATTTTTCATTGTCAATTGGATTCACATACACAGAGAGGAGGTTGTTTCAGTCAACTTTACATGTTGTAATAGCTAGTTCATTAGATTATTGTTTACTATCCTTAGTAGTAGCTAGTAACTTCATGCAGCTTATATTTTGCTTTGGACATATTGTATATTTTGGACCTCTATATATATATATATATATATATATATATATATATACACACACACTAGGCAGCATGCGTAGTGGAATATTTGTTAAAAAAAATTGACTTTGGAGATAAAGTTGTTAACAATTCCTGTTTTCTTCAAGTAAGATGCAACATTTAATTTATGATTTTGATTTTGTTTCACCAATGTCCAAGTCTTCCATGACAATTTAACTGAGCTTTGCCAAGTGATAAAGGTAAATTTTGCATTTCATCTCGTCAGAGATATTTGTGGCAAGACTGATTTTACCATTAAAAAAGATATATGCACATGCAATTATACACACAAAAAATACCGCAAAATGCTACCATATGTATTGGTGACATATAAATAAGATAATAGATGTATTGGTGACACTATTGTGTTTGTGATGATACCATATGTTGTATATTGTTTAATTTATTTCTTCTTACATATATTCATTTAACATTTTCCATCACCTCATCAGTTAAGCATGTGAGCATAAAGTATATGAGTTATATGCAGGCTACATATCATGCTAGATATATAATTTTCAATGTTATTTAAAACGACATGCATTCTGATAAGAAACAATGCTAAGTTCTCCTTTCCTTGATGAAATTTTAGAAAAAAAAATATTTAGTTGCAATTCCCCTTCCAGAACATAAGAGCATTACTTGTACTATCAGTATATTAAGTTATTGTTGTACTTTTAACTAACATATTAAGTGCAGGTATTGAAGACTGCAACATTATAGACTTACAATTTACCGATGTATTTTCTAAAGTGACAATTTTTTAAAGACTCAAAGGTGAATCTCAGTTGCATTTTGGCCTATTATGCTATTAGTTGAGGGTAAGACGGTGGGTTCAACCCCCATCGCACCTTGAGGGTAAGACACCAGGTTTAAGTCCTAGTGCACCATAATAATAAGACTTTAGGTTCGAGTCCCCACGCATTATGGCCTAACATACCTTTATATGGGTAAGGCATTAGGTTTGCGTCACAATGCACCATACTGATGATATAATGATGACTAAAGAAAAAAAAATATTTTTCTTGAAAAAGCATGAAGCTTGTCCCACTTGATTTGCTCCATTCTTTAAGTGAATGTGATAGCAGTGCATAGTAAATCTAAATGAAGACAAGTGGTTGACCGATGAACGTAGGCGAGCCAAAGACCAACATAATAATAGTCATCATTATGGTAATTATAAAAAGGAGAAAAATAAGGATGCTCAAAATAATCCTTTAAAGGTGAAAGAATTGTGTATCAATATGGTATGTAAATATAAGGCACACTTACACGATTATAGTCCATTTTTTGAAAGAATGCGACTAGTGATAAGCATTGTAAATGTAGACTCATTCCTGAAAATGACTATGAAAATATACATGTGATATAAATTATGCATAAGAATGTGCTTATTCATGGTTGACTAAATACTATAACTCACTTCCACAGGGAGGTTTGAGAGAAATAAAGATAATGAATATTACTGTGTGGTTACATGAATATGTCATTTGCTGCGTACATGTGGTACGCCAAAAATATTTTGTCGTGCCTTATAAAAGGTTATTAAAAGAAAAATTAAAGAAAAAAATAATTTTGCTTATAATTATTTTGACCATGAAAATTATTATGAGATGATTTTCTCTGTAAAGGAGACATTCGCCATATGGATAGTGTGACAAACGATCTTGTAGTACTGTAACGATCCGGTCAGTCGTTTTGAGAGTTATAGTCCCCATCCCCTATTAAATACTTACCCCGTATCTAATTTTGCCATAGTGACTTGCTGGGAGGTTTCGTTTGGTTTTTGGAGTATTTTGGGACACTTCGTCCCTAAATGGAGGCTTAAGTCTTAGGATTTGGATCGTAATCACAACTATGTGAAGACGATTCCGAAAATGGAGTTCTGTCATTTCTGTTAGCTTCGTTGGGTGATTCTGGACTTAGGGGCATGTTAGGATTGTGTTTTAGAGGTCTGTAGCTTATATAGGCATGAAATGGCGAAAGTAAAATTTTTGGAGATTTTGACTGGTAGTGGACTTTTTAATACCGGGATCAAATTCCGATCCCAAAAGTTGGAGTAGGTCCGTAATGTTAAATATGACTTTTGTAAAAAATTTGAGATCATTTGGACGTGGTTTCCTAGGTTTCGGCATCGTTTGTAGAAATTTGAAGTTTCAAGTTCTTTAAGTTTGAATTGGAGGGTAATTCATGATTTTACCGTTGTTTTGATGTGATTTGAGGGCTTAACTAAGTTCTTATGGTATTTTAGGATTTGTTGGTATATTTGGTTGAGGTCCCGGGGGCCTTGGGTGAGTTTCGGATGCTTAATGGGTCATTTTTGGACTTAGGGAGATCGCATATTTTTTGGTGTTTTGTCGCAGATATTTTCTTCATCGTGTTCACGAGAGAGGTCTTGTGTTTGCGTATGGCAACGGGGAAGGACATCTGAGTTTCTCTTCGCGTTCGCGATGTGGTTCCTGCATTCGTGAAGATGTGGAACCTTAAGGCTACGTGTTCGCGATGGACCTCGCGTTCGCGTAGAGGAACAGACAGATGGAGCTTCAGGCATTAAGCCTACACGTTCGCGAAGAGGGTCCCGCTTTCACGTAGGGTCAACCAGTGGAATGTACGTATTCATGAGAGGTTCCTCGCGTTCGCAAAAGAGGAATTTTGGTCAGTAAGATTTTGTTCTACGCGAACACGAGGGTATGACCGCGTTGGCGAAGAAGGTTTACCTAGGCAGAATATAACATTTAAAAAATGAGGGTTTGGCTATTTTTATCACAACTTCAGTTTGGGAGCTCGGATTTGGACAAAATTTTGAGGAATTTTTAGAGATATCAATTGGATAATGATTCTACACTTGATTTTGGTTATATCCCACTAATAGAATAAAGAAGGTCATAGTGGAATATGTAGCTCAGTGCCTAAATTGTCAGCAGGTGAAGTATGAACATCAGCGGCCGGGTAGATTTCAGCTCAGTCCAATTGGACAAGGATCTATCTTATGTCGAGGAGCTAGTGGCTAGTTTTGATAGGTAGGTACAAACGTTGAGATCAAAGAACATTGCTTCAGTGAAGGTTAAGTGAGGGGTCAGCCGATCGAGGAGGCGACTTGGGTGACTGAGCAGGATATGCGCAACCGTTATCCTCCTCTTTTTACCAATTCAGGTATGCCTCTATGCTTGTTAGTGGACGAACAATTATTTTAAGAGGGGGAATATATAACGACCCGGCCGGTTATTTTGAGAGTTATAGCCCCAATACCCTATTAACTTCTTTCCCCGTATCTATTTATGATGTTTTCTGACTTGCCAGGATGTTTCGTTTTGGTTTTTGGAGTGTTTTGGAACACTTAGTCCCTAAACGGAGGCTTATGTCTTAGGATTTGGACCGTAGTCGGAACTATGTAAAGACAACTACGAAATTGAGTTCCGTCAATTCCGTTAGCTTCGTTGGGTGATTTTGGACTTAGTGGCGTGTCCGGATTGTGTTTTGGTGGTCTGTAGCTTATTTAGGCTTGAAATGGCAAATGTCAAATTTTTGGAGATTTTGACTGGTAGTGGATAATTTGATATTGGGGTCGGATTCCGATTCTGGAAGTTGGAGTAGGTCAACAATGTTGAATATGACTTGTGTGCAAAATTTGAGGTCATTCGAATGTGGTTTGATATGTTTCCGTCAATTCCGTTAGCTTCGTTGGGTGATTTTGGACTTAGTGGCGTGTCCGGATTGTGTTTTGGTGGTCTGTACCTTATTTAGGCTTGAAATAGCAAACGTCAAATTTTTGAAGATTTTGACCGGTAGTGGATAATTTGATATTGGGGTCGGATTCCGATTCTGGAAGTTGGAGTAGGTCAACAATGTTGAATATGACTTGTGTGCAAAATTTGAGGTCATTCGGATGTGGTTTGATATGTTTCGGCAGAGGTTGTAGAAATTTGAAGTTTCAAGTTCTTTATGTTTGAATTGGAGGGTGATTCGTGATTTTAGCATTTTTTGATGTGATTTGAGGGCTCGACTAAGTTCGTATGGTATTTTAGGATTGGTTTGGATGTTTGGTTGAGGTCCCGGGGGCCTCCGGTGAGTTTTGGATGTTTAACGGGTCATTTTTGGACTTAGGGAGATGACAAATTTTCTGGTGTTTTGTTGCAGACATTTTCTTCATCGCGTTCGCGACATAGGTCTCACGTTCATGTAAGCATCTAGGGAAGACAACTGAGTTGCTTTTCGCATTCGCGATATGGTTCGTGCGTTCGCGAAGATGTGGAACCTTAAGCTATGCATTCGCAATATGGACCTCGCGTTCGGGTAGAGGAACAGACAGATGGAGCTTCGGGCATTAAGCCTATGCGTTCGCGAAGAGGGTCCCGCGATCGCGTAGGTTCAACAAGTGGAAGGTACGCGTTGGCAAAAGGTACTCCGCGTTCGCGAAAGAGGAATTTTGGTCAGTAAGATTTTGTTCTACGTGAATTCGAGGCTATGACCACGTTTGCGAAGAAGGTTTACCTGGGCAGAATATAACATTTCAAAAACGAGGGTTTGGCCATTTTTAACAAAACTTGGGTTTGGGAGCTCGGATTTGGACGAGATTTTGAGGGATTTTTAGAGATATCAATTGGGTAATGATTCTGCACTTGATTTTGGTTATGTCCCACTAATCTATCATTAATTTTATCATTTAATTTCGAGTTTGGGGTGAAAAATTGGAAAATTCTGAGAAAAGTTCTTAGGCCGAATTTTTGGGTTTTGATCTAGATTTTGGTATTGATTTGAGTAATTTTGGTATGAGTGAACTCGTGAATGAATTGGTGTTCATATTTTAAGACTTGTACCCTATTTCGAGACGTGGGTCCGGGGAGGCGTTATGGGCGATTTTCCAATTTCTTGCTTTAGCTTTGATTTCATTAGCTAGATTAGTTTCTTGTAGGTATATTTATGTTATGTAATTGATTTTGGCTAGATTTGGGCCACTCGGAGTCAGATATTCGTGGAAAAATCATTGTTACAGAGTGATTGACCTTGGTTCGAGGTAAGTGGCTTGCCTAACCTTGTGTGGGGAAACTCCCCTTAGGATTTGGTACTGTTTTGATATGTGAGCGCCGTGTAAGTGAAGTGACAAGTGCGTACACATGCTATTTGTTGTAACACTACATTTTTCATTAAGTAATAACATGTTTCACTTTAATTAAGCTACACTAGCATATGTAATTATACTGTTTCGTTTAGAACAGATGTCTACGTATCTTAATTGCTTATCTGAACTCTGTGCAGCATGCTTAGTGAACTCCCTAATTCTTCCTTGACTTGTAATTAGTCTAAATTGTAGGATTTCGTGTTGTAGTTGTTACTTCTATTGTTTGAGCTGTATATTTACTTTTGGAACTACAGAACGGTATTCCGGGAGATCTCCCAGCATATTTACTTTTGGAACTACGGGACGGTATTCCGGGAGATCCCCTGTCTTGCATATTTACTTTGGGACTATGGAACGGTATTCCGGGAGACCCCTCTGCACATTTACGTTTAGGACTACGAGACGGTATATCGAGAGATCCCTTGTTGTTATTCCATTATACTGAGCTATTACCTTTCTATGATTTCATTCTTGTTAAATTTCGGTCTTTGATTTACCGCAATATTTCACTCTTTCTTATATTTATTGTATATACACCAGTAGGGCCCTGACCTGACCTCGTCACTACTCGACCGAGGTTAAGCTTGACACTTACTGGGTACCATTGTGGTGTGCTCATGCACTTTCCTGCACATGTTTTTGTGTGGAGATTCAGGTAGTGCTTATCGTCCGCATTATCCGTGAGTCGAAACAGCTTTAGAGACTTCAAGGTATATCTGCCGCATCCGCAGACCTCGGAGTCCCTTTCTGCGCTTCCCATGTCAAACACTTCCTGTATTTCTTTTTGTTAGACTATAGAGCATAGAGATACTATTTTCTTTCTGTAGTTTGTGACTCATGATGTTACGGGTTTTTGGCATACTGTTTACTATTGAGTAGTTGGTTATAGTACATGCTAAGCGGCATGATATTCAGTTATTTTGTTTCCTTTACCGTTAGTTGTTAAAGTTATGTTATCACTTCATTATTCAGCAAATGCTAGGCTTACTTAGTTGTAGAGACTAGATGCCATCACGATGTTACACGGAGGGGAAATTGGGTTGTGACAAGTACAAAATTAATTGAGAGCTCCGGAAGAACTAATTTTTTACTATCCAGACAAATGATATTGTTCTTGACATTGACATTATAGTAAGTCCCAAAAGAAACTTTTTAAGTTTCAAATATATTAGCCAAAGTGGTTGGCATTCGAAAGGAAGATTGAATATCTTCATATTACTACAATCATACCGGGTAAATATGAAAGGTTACCCGACTTTTCTTCTATTTGTACTACACATGTATAAGCATGATGATGGAATCACATGCCATAGTACATTAGATATTTACTGAAATAAATATCAGTTGATATGACCAGTTGACCATCTCGGTTCCATTTTGATATGAAAAATGATTAAGGATTCACATTAGCATATATTGAAGAATTAGGAGATTCTTCGAGAATTCTTCGGTACGACTTTCTCATGATAAATTGATTGCTATACCAGCTGAGGTTAGGATTGCATTCCCTGATTTTTGGAACAAATAAGAGGTGATATATATATATATGGACCCAGTCACCGTCATGTGGGCCGTTTACTACTATTATATAATTTTAGTAGATGCATCTATTGTATGCTCACATGCGCGTTTGTTATCAACTAGTAGTTTAGATTTTGTAAGGTTGCTTGCTCAAATTATTAGAGCACAGTTCCACAATGTAAATTATGATGATTTATCTTGATAATGTAATCTAAGTGTGTTTACCAAAACTTGTATGCCTCCAATTACAGCTAAACCATTGGTTATGAGAACAAAACTCCCAAATAGAAACTTGGCGTGAGATGTATTATTTAATATACTGATACATGTACGCATCTAGCCTAGTTATGATAAATTCTCCCCATCAGAATTGGTTCAGGGTCAGGAACCAAATAATTTATATCTAAAAATATGGATGTGCTATATGATTTAATTATGTCATCACAATGCACAAAGATGGGTTCTCAAAGAAGGTTGGGAAATGTGTTGGTGATCCTAACATTAGGGGGAGAAAATGGGCTGATGAGAAAGTGATACGTGGAATGTATTATTACGAATACATCTGTATCCTCCTACAAGAAAATGTTAACTTGATGTTCAAGTAATAATTCATTTGCAAAATATTGCCAGGCGCATTTGCTGATCCGGCTAAATGTCATATTTCAGCTGCTAATGCTCAAAAACAGAATAAAGTCAATGATGGACGTAGTCTATGGAACGCATGAAGCGTAATAGACTAATCGGTTCCAAAGATAAAAATCCTTGAAGATGGAGAGGAGCAAATGTTCAAGATGGTCATAATAAGGAGGCAAGTACTCTAGAAGAGCACCACGATATAACACTTTGTAAGACCTCATGGGAGAGGCTCAGGTACCTGAAACTAATGAGATCTTGATAAATTATGTCTTTATTGTATGATGAAGGAACCGATGTAAAATGATCGTCGACGATATTGTTAATATAATGTAGCATTCGATTTAATTAATATTGACGAGGATCTTGAGCTCAAAGATGTCATAGAATATGGACAGATAGATGATTGGTCAATGAAAAATACGCAATCAAGATTGACTTCACTTGAAAAATGTAAAGTTTTGGACTGATAGTCCCAACACCTGAAAGTATAAATCCAGTAGGTGAATATGTTCTCTTGTGGTGGATGCAGTTGTTTTCAGATTTTAGTCTGGCAATACTTGAAAAATTTGATATGCGTATATGAAAAATCATTGAAGGATTTAAACTAGTGTGAAGCATATTAAGGTTCCCAAGAAATTTATTAAATAAAGCTTCAACAAATCCTTATATGGATTAGAGAAATTATGGCGTACATGATTTATTTTTGTGTCTATTGTAATTGGTGCACTATATATCTTGCTAGAACCATGAGTATAACAATATAGTTTTATTCCTATATGAAGATATTGGAATACTATTAGTATTATATTGAAAAGGAATTCTTGATATAGATTTGTTTATTCTAACAAATATTGTCAAGGTTTTATTGGTTATGCAAATGTAGGCATTTTTTGAAGTTCGTTCTTCAAACAAGCTATTTGTATGTGACGGTACCGCCATATTAGTATTTCACAAGGTAGTCAATTTTTGATACTTATCCAAGTCATGTCAACTGTATTTAATCTCACTCCTTAGTTGATGCTTATGCACTTGTGACACTGAGTTTTTGGGCACTTATGGGTTGTTCAGTATTGTAGTTGTAAAAATATTATCATTTACTCTGTGAATTTTATCACTTATTATTTAATTGAGAAAAATTATGATTTCAAAAATACTAAAACGAGAACCAAGTTAATTATTTATTTTTGCCTTGCCTGACAGTGGTGTTAGGTGCCATCACGACCTTTAATGGATTTTGGGTCGTGGGAACATTGTATCAGAGCACTAGGTTCACTTAGGTCGCACGAGTCATGAGCAAGTCTAGTAGATTCTCGCGGATCGGTACGGAGACGTCTGTACTTATCTTCGAGAGGCTACAGGGCGGTTAAGAGCACTTCCCTTCTTGATTTCTTCATCGTGCGATTTGATTCCTTTGAGGATCATGCCTTCATTTCCTTCCTATTCAACCTTATGCGACGTGAAATGCTTGTTATAAATTGGGAATTGAGGAATTGTAATGGTACTAAAGATGTGGTGCAGGATTTTTCTTCCTGCGTACTTGATTGGGCTATTGTCGTCGCCTTGCAGAAGGTCATTATACCATTTCACCTCAGTATCAATATTGCCTTAGGCTTTGAGATTTGCCATTGATTGTTATGACGATTCGTGCGTTGCTATCACACATTATTATATAATGGTAGGATGTTTGTCTATGCGTCAAGGCAGTGAATGACTTGAAAGGAGGTTTTACTCAGTGCATGATTCAGAGATTCAATATTTTACTTCTGATGAAGGAAAGATAAACGGACTACGAATGCTCAGGTTTGGATCAATGGGGTAACGAGACTTGGTATTTTCAAGCGTCGTGGAATTTTCATTTGTGATCTGGTATCATCGTCCTTGTTGAACGCGTTAAGTTCGCTGGTGTTATGGTTTTCTTCAATTCGCCTTTGGGGTAGAGTATTGCGAAATAGTCTGGGGAAGCGATTTTCAGAGGTCGCGGTGTGCAGTGGTTCAGGACCGAATCGGTGTTTCTAGCGTTGATGGCTTGAAAAGGATGATCTTCGGAAAGGTTTAAAGTTGGTGGAGATCAATTGGTTCAAGTGATACAGAGATGAGTTTTGATTTAAGGCAACAATTGAGTAGCAAAGGATGAGGAAGGACAGGTGGGAGGTGCCTTACGGTGGTTAAATTTCTAGAAGGTCGGGTATAAGAAGCAAAAGTTGAGTAGTTGCTTAACGGAGAGGGTTTGACCAAAGTGGGAGAGTGGCGGAGCAGCATATGGATTCTGTGGTAGGATAGTTGCACGCCTTGAGGAAAGTTTACAGTGATTTGGAATCCAGGTAGATAGTGACTAGGTCTCCGACTTAATTTTGAATATTGCCTACTATACGGAGGAAGGTTGGATATGACATAAATAAGTTGCTTGATATGAAGAAGGATACAACCTGACTTTGGATTGGAATGTATTGTCGCACCTTTAGTTGATGTCAATGAAGAGTGAACGGACTTGTACAACTAGTGAATGAGCGCGAGCTTAGGATGGTCTATGGATTTCATAGTAATTGTAGTCAATGCAGCATCGTCGGAAGGTGTCGGCGTGGAATTTCCACATGCGAGTTATCTAATGTGAGCAAGTTAGCGGTTGCGTGGTATTGACAAAGCTTCTATGAATAATTCTACTGGCTATCCAGTAAGAGGCCGAATATGTAAATGTGGATAGTAATTTAGAGTGTTCAAAAAGGTTTAACAAAAGATTTCAAGAAATTCGACGGGTTAAAGGTGCAAGATCATGGTAATTTGGGAAGGAGAAATCTTGGTGGGTCCAGGGTTATGTATTGTAACTTTAAGCTAAGTGGGGGACTCCCATCATCTATGATTGGATCATGTGGTTGTCTTCTTGTGCGGTTCTGGTTATCGGTATATCGACATGTTAATATGACCAAGGAAAGAAAGCATTAGTGGTAATTCGAGCAAAGGAATTGAGGAATGTGTGCTATATTTGGGCCTTATCGATTCATGTTCAGTTTTGGGAAGACTCAGAGTTTCCACTTCTGGTTGGAGTAATGTACAAGGGAAAAGAACTCAGTCGGTGCTTCTCGGATAGGGTGTTCACGTGCTAAAAGAGCACTAGAGTTTAGCTTATATTTTGGGCCAAGTTAGAGTGGGTGACTCTCAACAGTGATCCTACTGGGTTCACGAATTTGAGTACAGTGCCTAAGGGCTTGGAATGTTCTATGTATCATTGGGTATGGGTGCAGTATTGGAAGAAGGGAAGAAGTAGCTTCAGATTCGGGGAAGGTCTTGCAGAACGGGTGTAACTTAAGACGAAGAAAGCGAGTGCCGAACCAGTTGGCGATGCTATTGTGTGCTTAAGGAGAATATGAGATCGTTCACAGGTATTGAGACGATGTGGTCTCGTGGATTGGGCCACTCAGGATGAGTGTTGTTGGGTTTCGTTATGTTTATGAATGGAGCTACTATTATTTCTAAGCCAAGTTAAGAATAAATTGGGTGAAGACGGGTCGAATAGTAATGGTTGAATCAACATGAATGTGGCCGTGATCAGTTCCTTCAGTGTATTTTGTTATATATGTGTTTTCTGGCAGAACGTGCGAGGCTTGACAGCCACCATAATTCGGTTGATTTGGGAGGTATTTGGTACTAAGGACTAGGTTGAGTAAATGGATTTCGGAAGAGTAATGCGGTTTAGATTGCGACATGAGTTTGTAATTCCCGCGGTTTGAGAATTCAGTTGCGTGTTGCAATGGTTCTTCTGAGATGAGCTAAGTAAAAGGTTTCTATATGATAAAGTGTTTATTCCATTTAGTGGTTCAGGAGTTATGGTGAAATTATTGTACTATCGCGTATTGGCATGTTAGGTGCAATGAGCGGCATGAGAATTGGAAGTTGAGGAGCAGGGTTGCCGTTTGTTGTTAGTTAAAATATCTCGAGCTCATGTGAGCAATAAAGGATTTAGATGGTTAGAATAAGCTGGTATTGTCTTTAGCGTCACCTAAGATCGGTGTCCGGTGTAAGAGGGTTTGCGTACTGATTGCGAATTCTTGATTTTCTTTACGGCAATAGTGTGGCCGGTGGTATGGATGTGCAGACTTGTTACCTGGTGCGGAAGGTCGTGAGAGCGTATCCCACGGGAAGATTATATAAGTGTGACATGTAGTCACTTGATAGATTGAAGATTGAAACCAAAGTATGGAGATTTTTGGCAGTATCGCTAATGTGAGAGTTTAGGCCTGAACGACGCTCTATTCAGTTGGTTGTAAATTGTGGAAGTTTGGTCCGTATTTGACGACTGTTCTTATGTGTCATGAATAGGTCATTGTGGGTCTTTGAGAGGTTATTTTCCCAAGCATGGTATGATCAGAATCAGATTAGGTCCATTGATGGGTCCAAATATGGATGTGTACTCTACACCAGCTTGGGTGTGTTCATTCGGCATATCACTCCTTATGGAGGAGTATTCAGATGTTAGATGTTATTTTATCGTCGGCTATTTTATGTAATACTCCATTATGCCGTGTGGGTTGTGAGACGGCTTGATTAATTGTGCATGTGTTGAGGTTCTATATAGCGATGGTGTTATGTCAGTAGGATGCCTCTCGAGATGCAAATCATATATCACACCTTAGTCGTGTTTGCGTTTTGTGGTGTACGATTCTATCTGTCTCCCCAAGGATGGTATTACACACTTGGCGTGCTTGTGGTCGATATTCGGGTATTTCATAGTCATGAGCATTTTATCTCAGTAAGTATTTCCTTATAGATTAATATATGTGGATTTGGTGGCACGCCCCTACGGGTATGTTGTTTGGATCGGGTGGCACACCGCCACGAGTATCATGGTTGGATAGGGTTGCACACGGCAACAGTATCATGTGTGGATCTGGTTGCATGCCACAACAGTATGAAGTTGAGTACAGTTTCCCATTTTTATTCTTGTGAGTTTTGCTTCTCATTTATGAGGAAGGTTCATAACATCTTTTTACTTATTAAATTAGTTATGTGGGTTGAGAAGTTCTTTCCAGAGCTCATTTCTCCTATGTATCGCATTCAAGATTGTGGCTTGTTAGCACTCTGTGGCATCATATGAGACTTTTTGTAATGTCTAAGGTGGCTTATCGCCTGGGCAACTTGTACTGGGTGAGACGAGATTATTGGTACTGGGATAAGTGCGATCTGATATATATGAGGCACATTAAAGAGTAAATATCGATATTCTGTACAGAATGAGGTAGTGGTTCTTGTTGGGAAGAGAGACTCCATCAATTGTGATTTTGCAAGTGGTTATGAGTTTCTACACATCTCTTCTGTCATGGCAGTTTTGCGAGAGTTGAAATGGGACTTATATGCTTCATGAGGTGTGTTGAGGGAATCAGATTCGTGGGATTTCGGCTGTTATTGTCAGAGGATGTTATTATGGTCATGTGAATAATGCGGTGCATGGTGTGAATACGGTAAGAGTATACAATCATGAATTGGTACATCATGTAGTGATGGATATGGTGTTCGTATGTTGGAAACTGACCTGGTAGAGGATTTCAGATTTTGGAACTGGGCTATAAGGCTAATTTGACTAAATAAAAGGGAGGATCTTCAGAATTGCTCGAGCTAATGTGCTCAACTTAGTTGTGATAGCACGGGTAGGTGCACGAGGTGTTAAATAGTGATTTCAGACGACTCCAAGACAGTTCTTAGCTTGTTCAAGGACGAACATATGTTTAAGTGGGAGAAAATGTAACGACCCGACCGGTCGTTTTGAACACTAACGCGTAATTCGGCGGTTTGAGGCCATGAGTAGATTCACTTTAGGTATTATGACTTATATTTGTGGTCGGAATTTAATTTATGGAAGTTCGGAGTTAATTTGGAAAGAAACTTCTCATTTTGGAAGCTTTAAGTTGGAACATTAACTAAGGTGTGATTTTTGAGTATACGACCTCGGAATCAGGAAGGTTCCAACAGGTTCGTATGATGATTTTGAACTTGGGCGTATGTTCGGATCGTGTTTTGGATGACCCGGGAGCGTTTCGGTGTATATAATGGAAAGTTGATACTTTGGAAGAATTTCATGAATTTGGGTTGAAGTGTATTTCAATGTTATCAAAGTCTGTTTGGGATTCCGAGCCTAAGAATAGCTCTGTAAGGTGATTCTGGTCTTAGGAGTGCGTCCGGATGTAGATTTGGAGGTCTTTAGGTCATTTCGGGGTCATTTGGTGAAAGTTGAAAATTTGAAGGTTTTTTTGGGAAGTTTGACCGGGAGTGGACTTTTTGATATACCGTTCGGATTTCGATTCCAAAAGTTGGAGTAGTCTATAATGTCAAATGTGACTTGCGTGCAAAATTGAGGTAAATCAGAATTGATTTGATAGGTTTCAAGATAGAATGTAGAAGTTGGAATTTCTTAGTTTCATTAGGCTTGAATTGGGGTGTGAATCGTGTTTTTAGCAAAGTTTGATGTGATTTGAGGCCTCGACTAAGTTCGTTTGATGTTTTAGGACTCGTTGGTATATTTGGTTGGGGTCCCAGGGGCCTCGGATGTGTTTTAGATCATTTTGGGCTACTTTGGATGCTTATTTTCTGATATCTGGTGTTGTTCTTCGCGTTCGCAAGGATCCTCTCGCGTTCTCGAAGAAGGATTTGGCTTCTGAGATTTTGTTCATCGCGTCCGCGAAGAAGGAAATCATTGTTGTGTAGGTCTGAATTCGAAGGCTCATATCTCGCAATCAATAAGGCATTTGAAGATGATCCAAAAATAAAACTTGTAGCCCTTTGTGTCTAATTTTCAGAAAGGCAAACCTTTTAGCATTTAGATTTGTTTACAAAAAGCTACCGGCTGGTACACCACAGGCTGTCCGGGAAGATCAAGAAGAAATTTGTGTTGCATAGGGCTGACTTTGGCAGCTTATATCTCGAAATTTTTAAAGAATTGGGAGATGACCAAAACACAAAAGTTGTAGATCTTGGTGTCTAGTTTTCATAAAGCTAAACCATTTGTATTTGGAGTTTTGTACGAAATTTTATGACCATTATACTAGAGGCTGCCTGAGAAGAGTTTGGAAATGGCTTTTGAGAATTTTATTCACCACGAACACGATGGGAGGCTCGCGAACGCAAAGAAAAGGGGGGGGGGGGGGTGCCTGGGCAGTGTATGAGTTTGAAAAAATGGGTTTGGCTCATTTCATCTCATTTCCTCCTTGGAAGCCGACCTAGGAGCGATTTTGGTGCTCCATCTTCATCATCTATGTCAAGGTAAGTGATTCCCACATATTGCAAGTTAAATACTTGGATTATATATATTGGAAATTCATGAAAAATTAGTGAAATTTTGGGGTTTTGGTACAAAACCTAGAAATTGGTAGTTCTTGGAGTTTGACCACAAATTTGGTCATGGAATTGAGAATAATTATATATTTGAGTTCGTGATGTTATGGGTAATGTTTGTCTTCGAAAATTTTCGAAATTCGGGCACGTGGGCCCGAGGGTTGGTTTTATCGACTTTTCGAGCGGAGTTGGAAATTATTGTAAATTGGATTATAATAAGTATTGGAGTATATATTTATAGATTTGTACATTTATTGACTAGTTTTGGAGCGTTGGGCATTGGTTTGGTGTTGCTGGAAAGGGGGCATCGGCTTAGGAGGTGGCTATGAAACTTTTGTACGCGGTGAAATCAGAGGGCCCGATTTCCCGCCATCAAGCCATCTCGGGGAGGTACCTCGATATCCCGAGGATATGACGCCACCTCGGTAAGCCATCTCGAGACCTCGAGGATATGAACCCACAACTCAGCCGTTTCCTTCGGGGTCTATCAAGATCCGATTCGAGGCTGAGATCGGGATGAAGAAAGGAGGTCCCCAAGGCACACGGTTGAATCCAACAGGACCGGCCTATCCCTAGCCTCTGCTGGGATGTCAAGTCAAGCCGTCACATTTCCATATTTCGTATAGTAGATATACATGTATTCGTTACTAAGTCTCCTCTCCTATATAAAGGGGACTCACCCTTCCTTGNACTACGTACTACGTACTACGTACTACGTACGTACTACTACTACTACTACGTACTCTACTACTACTACTACTACTACTACTACTCTACTATATCTCTCTCTCTCTCTCTCTCTCTCTCTCTCTCTCTCTCTCTCTCTCTCTCTCTCTCTCTTTTCTCACTAATACCTATTGGCTCTCACTGATACTGAGGATACCTCGATATCCTTTGCCTCTATATGTGTTCTCCATTTTATATGTGTTCTTCATAGTACAAATTCAATTTCGGCTATAACCAGCTCCGTTTGATTATATCTCTAGCTGTTAGATTACTCCAGAGTGTCCCCAACAACCCGAGCTCGACCCAGAGGTTGACCTCAAAGTCCCAATTGACTATGCTTATGCCCGGGTAGTAGATACTTTGGTTTGCTCGTTATCTCGTTTATCTTTCGCCCCATCGTTAAAACTCGTAACACTAGCATCATCTACTTTAACAAACTAGCTCGGGAATAGATCACGTATTTTTAGAGTCCCATTTAACAAATTTAATTGTAGTTACCATTTTCACGGTAAACAGTTTGGCGCCCACCTTGGGGCTAAAAATAATAGTGATTATTTTGTTGCAAGTTTCATTACACAAACGCATATCATCTTTCACGCTTTTTCTTGCCCAAGATCCTTTGATTTTAGGTAAAAATGTCTGGCTCGGTGAACAGAGCTGAGAACGACCACCTCGAAGATCACGGGGAAAATGGTGTAGCTATCCCGACCGTCGGAGCACCACTACAGGGTCCCGATAACGCACCCGGACAAGTACTAGCGGACGCGGACTCATAGGCCGCACATCAAGTCAACGAAACTTCCCACGCCGACAGAAGAGTGCGACACATCGACTGACAGGAAGTTCAAAAAACCCCGGCCCGGGAAGAATAGGAAGTTAGTCTTCACGTTATTTTTGAAATGTTGCAGGCACAACAACTGGCCATTGCTCAGTTACAAAGCCATCCGAGGACTCCCAGCACACTAGCACTGGAGACAGCTCCCCCCGCCAAGCAAATACCCGAAAGATCAAATGATATCGGATCAACGGCTGACCCCACCATAGTAAAGATGCTGGAGGACCTTGCCAAAAGGATCGAATCGGGCGAAAAAATAATTGCGGCCAACGATAAAAAAATCGAGACCTACAACTCCCGAGTAGACCATATCCCGGGAGCACCCCCGGTCCTAAAAGGTCTGGATTCGAGGAAATTTGTACAGAGGCCGTTCCCCGAGGAAGCGGCCTTGAAGCCCATTCCCAAAAAATTCAGGATGTCGGAACTCCCCAAATACAACGGCACCACTGATCCCAACGAGCAGGTCACCGCCTATACCCGCGCTGTAAAACACAACGATATAAAAAATGACGAAATCGAGTCCGTGTTGCTGAAAAAATTCGGGGAAACACTTTCGAAGGGGGCCATGATGTGGTATCACAACTTGGCTCCCGACTCCATAGATTCGTTTGCCATGCTAGCAGATTCCTTCGTAAAGGCGCACGCGGGAGCCATCAAGGTAGCAATGAGGAAGTCCAACGTTTTCAAGATCAAAAAAAGAGAGAATGAGATGCTGCGAGAATTTGTGTCCCGCTTCCAAATGGAAAGAATGGAACTGCCACCCGTCTCTGACGACTGGGCGGTACAGGCCTTTACCCAAGGCCTAAACGAACGAAGCTCAGTGGCCTCGAAGTAGCTGAAGCAGAACCTGACTGAATACCCGGCCGTGACTTGGTCGGATGTCCACAACCGGTACCAGTCAAAGATCAGGGTCGAGGACGACCAACTGGGAGCCGCTTTGGGCTCAGTGTACCCGAGCAGACTCCCGGTAAAAGAAGCGAGACCAAACAAAGAAAGGTACCAGCCATACCTCGAAGACAGGAGGAAAGTCCCAAGACGCAACCTACCTCGCAACGATCGAAGGATAGATCGAGGACAGGACCCTCGAGGACTCATCAACAGAACCAGGTTCGATCGAAACATAGCACCAGCTAACGCGCCCCACTTAACGGAATACAACTTCTGCGTCGACGTTTCAGACATCGTGTTCGCTATCGGCAAGATCAGGGACGCCAAGTGGCCCAAACCGATACAGACAGACCCTTCGCAGAGAAACTACAACCTATTATGCGAGTTTCACAACACGCACGGTCACAGGACCGAGGACTGCCATCAGCTACGCGAAGAGGTAGCTCGACTACTCAACAAAGAGCATCTCCGGGAATTTCTCAGCGATCGGGCCAAAAATCAATTCCGAGAGAGGGAGGCGATCAAGAAAAACGAGGCAAATGAACCACGACACGTCATCCACATGATCATGGGGGGCGCCGATGCCCCGCAGGAACCGGTAGTAAGAAGAACAAAGGTATCCATCACCAGGGAAAAATGGACTCGGGGGTATATCCCAGAAGACGCCCTCACGTTCAGCGAGGAAGACACCGAGGCCCTATCCCAACCCCACAACGACGCCCTGGTAATCTCCTTTCTTATCAATTCATTTAAGATAAAACGTTTACTCGTTGATCCAGGTAGTTCGGCCAATATCATCAAGGCGAAGGTAATAGAACGACTCGGGCTGCTCGAACGAATCGTACCCGCCATTCGGGTCCTCAACGGTTTCAACATGGCTAGCAAAACAACGAAGGGAGAAGTCATCCTCCCGGTTACCGTGGCCGGCACGACCCAGGACGCCAAGTTCCATGTCATCGATGGAGATATGAGGTATAACGCATTATTCGGGTGACCCTGGATATACTGCATGAGAGCAGTACCATCCACCATCCATCAGGTGATAAAATTCCCGACAAAGGACGGGATCAAGACCGTATACGGAGAACAGCACACAGCAAGGGAAATGTTCGCTATACACGACGTAGTGCCAGCACTCACGCTTCCACCCACAAATGAAACCACGAACAAGCCAGGTCTCGCCTCCGGTCGAACTTGACAAAACAAAGTGAAAAATTCGCGCCGCACCTCCGCTCCCGGGAAGTTATAATAGTCTAAGCCCAAGACATCGCCTGCGCACGTAACTGTAAGGTAGAACCACTCCTTTCCTTATGTTATTTTTTCAAATCCAAGATTAACCCTTGCACAGATACCCGAATCGGAAGCTGCCCAGACGTTATTACTGCTGTGGAACCCCGAAGCCCCAATGGCGCATCCGTTGCACTTTTTTCCTTCGACTGAAATTTTGTCCTAAAAAGAAAGGTTTTTAACGAGGCAACGTCTGCAAGCCACCAGGAGGGGAACTTCGCAAGATTTTCGGAACAATCCCAGCGGCCGCTAAAAAAGAAAGAAGGCATTCCCCCCCCCAGAAAAGCGGCCCGCTCGCGGGGAATTTCGGGAAACACCAGACAAGGTTTCCTGTAAGAAAAATGATGCATTGAAACATCGCTGTGTTCAGGCCTCGTCGGCAAAAACGTGTACTATTGTACCAAACAAATCAAAAATACTTTTTCGGAGGAGGGAACTCCTTTCCAGAGTAAAGCAACTAATCTTTCCCCTGAAATATCCCGAAAAATGCAGGAACAGGTGCCAACAGTTCAAAACGCCCCAAACGGCCTCCGGATCGAGGCTACGAGAACGTAATGTCTTTCAGACAGGACAACCCGCAAGCGATCAGCCCCGACCCAATATAGGTCGGGCAAACACAACAAGGTATATTGCGCCAAAAGATCAAAGGACACTTTCCAGCACTCCGTCCCCCCAACGGAGAAATAACAGCGCATTCCCGGCAGGGATCTCTTTGCCAAGTGCATTTCAGAATACTCGGTGACTCAATGCCTGCGATAGGGCACTCGCACAACTCCAGTACCGGAACTACGGGCTCATAATGCCCCAAAAAACACAGCTCCGAGTTCACAAGAAGCGGTCTTCACGCTTAAACAACTAGATAACTCGGAGACTGACGACGATCGCCATACTACATCGCCAATAAAACTGTAAGACCTCAATAGGCATGACAAACTGTAAGACCTCAACAGGCATGACAAACTGTAAGACCTCAACAGGCATGAAAATCCTGAAGTTTAGGCTATACGTCGCATTTGTAAGAATCCCGAAAGGGCATACCCTCGATGTGGATGCCTAAACTATCACTCGGGATCAAAAATGGCTACGGCCCAACGCACATGACTACGGTAAAAAATGGCTGATACAACCAAAATAACGCGACTCGGGGACGCCCGACCGTCACTAAATAAAAATCGTAGGCCACTACTTCGAATATATTTTCGAAAAGACTCGGTTAAAACATGCTTCCCTCAACAGGCAAACAATGGGCTATGAACCTTCTGAGGTGCAAAATATCGCCGATTACGACTTGAAATCGAGGTTCTTCTAGAACCGAAGACGGGTTAGGCAAAAATCTTTCAAAAAGACCTTAACGAGCGGAAAACAAAGCCTACAAAAAGCCCACGGGCAAAAACAGCGTAAGAGCCATTGTCGCCAGCTAAGCAAGCGTATGGGCCACATATCAAAAGGTCTCTACGACCAAAAAGCGTAAGAGCCATTGTCGCCAGCCAAATTGACAACTTGAGGATTAAAGTGAGCTCGAATTGTAACTCGATTCGGAGACCGGATCCAAAATAGTTAACTAAACAAGCCTACGGGCCACATATCAAAAGGTCTCTACGACCAAAAAAGCGTAAGAGCCCTTGTTGCCAGCCAAAACTGACAGGAAGGGTCAATTAAAGCTCGAATCGCAACGCGACTCGGAGATTGGACCCTAAATAAGTTCAAAACGATCAAACGCCCAAAGGCGAGAAATAAAAGCCATCGATGCCAACCCAGACGAGCGCCAATCTCGAGGGTAAATTAAGCTCGAGTCGGGTCCCGACTCGATAACTGAACCCGGTAACGAGCAAAGCGTACAAACCTTAGGGCAAGTCCGGGATTGAATCAACTCAATTGAAATTCCAGCAAATGGAAATACATATAAAATAAGTTGCGGGGTTCCCCCTCTTATTGCTACGTGTTGACAACAAGGCGCAGCCCCAACCTGCGTAGAATATTGAAAACCATACATACATAACAAAGGAGGCAATAAGCGATCATTCCGCTTTTTTCGGCACACATATCCCAGCGGTTTCCTCCTAATCTCCCTCAGCATCGGACAGCAAGAACTTGACATCGTGCTCCTCTCCTTTGGCTTGCTCGATCTCCCTCGAAAGGTCAAAGCCCCTTGCATAAATCTCCTCAAAGATTTTCCTCCGGGATCTGCACCTCACATACTCTCTGCTATTTTCGGCGCGGTCGAGGGTCTTCTGCAACTCAACTTTAGCGGCGTCGATGTTCCTCGAGCAAGCGGCCATTTTGTGCCCCGACCTGGTAAATATTCGTCATTACCTCGGCTCGAGCAAGTCATCACCTCGGTTTTTGCCCTCAAAATTGTGGATGACAGTTTCATGATCATCTTCGCCCGGGCATAATCACTCGCACGAGCAGCCTGAACTTTCGCCTCAAAGGAAGAAACCCCGGCCTGAGCTCTCTTTTTGCCTCAGAATGGATGTTCATGCGCGCCTGTAGCCCGATGAATTCACGTTTGGCTTTCCCAAACTTCGCCCCAAAGTTGCTCCAGCTCACTCACCCTATCCTCCAACTAAAACAACAGCACGTCAAGACGGTAAAGAGGGAGTGCAATTCAGCATAGAATAAAGGATACCTGTTTCTCCAAAAGAGGCCTCCCGGACCCGACTCCGGTCAGCCTCACGGCACAAAAAGACCGAAGGGCCGGTAGGCTCGACAAAAACGTGACACAAGGCCGGAAACAGCTATACAAAACGAAAGGGTTCCGACGCCTGCTTGCATCAGTAAAGCACACTAAAAGGTCCTCTGGCCTAAATAAACTGGTTCCGAACCCGCCAGGGTCCCGCCGAAACACGGAAACCAGTCCGTCGGATCAAACACAATACAACGGAGGTAAAGGAATTCATGACTCCTCTCATATTTTCTATTTTACACACACACACACACACACACATATATATATATATATATATGCGCTCTCATTCTACAAGCATAAATTTGCAAATGTCATGACCCAGATTTCCCACCCTCGGGAGTCGTAATGGCGCCTACTCGTAGAAGCTAGGCAAGCCACGAACTTAGAAATCATTAACTCTTTTATTTTAATCCTTTTTATAAATCATATTAACAAGTGACAAACGTTTAAATAACAACGGACAATTAGATTAAAGCGGAAGACTTAAACGAAATAGACCAAACCATACGGAAATCCACATATGTCTCTACCCAGAAACTTGTGTCACCACATTCTCGGACTGTCTAAGATCACTACATCCAAATGTCTGGAAGAAAGAAACTCCGTCTGTTTCGGTACAAGTGATAACAGAATCATCAAAAGAGATAGAAGAGACGTCGGGCCTGCGGATGCCTGCAGGACTACCTTGGGATCTTGGTGGACTGAAGGCTGGCTCCCGAACTAATGCTGCTGACCAAATGCTGCTCCGGTATCTACACATAAGTGCAGAGTGTAGCATCAGCACAACCGACCCCATGTGCTGGTAAGTGTCTGGCCTAACCCCGGCGAGGTAGTGACGAGGCTAGAACCAGACTCCAGATAAACCTGTGCAGTTATATAATATATGGCGGAAAAATAAACAGGTAATAAGTAGTTTAAAAAAAGGGGGTACATGCTTCAGGGAACAATTTCAACCTAGCAGAAACCAAATAGATATATGAAAGAACAATACAATATCTACAACAATACAATAACACTACTGTTGTGGCGGGCAACCCGATCCCTTATCAATTAACACCGTTGTGGCGTGCAACCCGATCCATATATATATAGCTGTTGCGGCGTGCAACCCGATCCCATATAATAATTGTTGCGGCGTGCAACTCGATCCAATATAATATCTGTTGCGGCGTGCAACCCGATCCAATATAATATCTGTTGCAGCGTGCAACCCGATATAATAATAATTGTTGCGGCGTTCAACCCGATATATATATAGTAATAAAAATGTTGCGGCGCGCAACCCGCTCGAAATGTGCAACTTACAGTGATCATGACAACAGTCCCGGCAAGGGATTAACCATAAATTATACTATCCCGGCAAGGGAACTCAATAGTACAAGTATATACGTCCCGGCAAGGGAGAATCAGCTATAACCAATCTCAAGTAAACTCCTAATCATCTCAATTATCACCATTTCTAACTCATAAGTAACTTCCACGAAAATAAACTAAGTCTTTGCGCAATACCACAGATTTAGTCACTATTGCAACCATAGTATCATTCAAGAATACAACAAGTATCAATTTAAGACTCACGGTCATGCTCGACACCAACGTATAGATACTCGTCACCATGCCTATACGTCGTATTCAACAAGAAACAAGTAGCAAATATGACTCAACTCCTAATCCCTCAAGCTAAGGTTAGACCGAACACTTACCTGGAACTTTCACGGCCAACTCAATCCTCAATTACCGCCTTTCCTTTCGAATTCGGCTCCAAATCAATTGTATCTAAACATAAATGACTTCATAACATCAAATAATGCTAACAATTCGAATCCAATGCCTAATTATAGCTTTCCAACCATTCTTCCCAAAAACCCAAAAATTGACCCCGGGCCCGCTTGGTCAAAACACGAGGTTCGGACCAAAATCAAATCATCCATTCCCCCACGAGCCCAAATATATAATTATTCCTAGAATTCGACCCCAAAATGAGGTCTAAATCACAATTAATCAAAAATCCCTAACTCTACCCAAATCCCTAATTTTCTACCTTTGATCACATGTTTTAGGCCTAGAAATCTAATAGATGTTGATGAAAATGGAAGAAAACAAGTTAAAGATTACTCACCCAAGAAGTTTTGGTGAAGAAGTGCCTCAAAAATCGCCTAAGAGCTTTGGAGAAGAAGGGGTTTATAGAAATTTTATGAAATCCCGTAAGGCTACTGTTCTGAAGTTTTAAAATTTAACTGGGCGATTTTACTCTACGAAATCGCGACAGACCCTTCGCGTTCGCGATGGGTCAGGCTGGTTAAGCCTTCGCGTTCGCATTAATGGGCTCGCGTTTGCGAAGCTTTAGCTTCTCGAGCCCTCGCGTTTGCTTCCAACGGGTCGCGTTCGCGTAAGGTAACTACCCCTCCCCCTGCCCAGGCCCATTTGGCGTTCGCATTCGCGTGGCCAGGACCGCGTTCGCGAAGGTATAGCCCCCCACTGCCTCGCGTTCGCGACCTGGGTTATGCGTTCGCGTAGAAGGAAATTCCTTCAGCAACAAATTACACATCGCGTTCGCGAGGGCCATCCCGCGAACGCGAAGAAGGAAATACCAGAACACCTGAACAGCTTTTTCTGCAATTTTTCTTAAGTTCAAAACCTCCCGAAACACATCCGAAACACACTCGAGCTCTTAGGGCTCCTAACCAAACATAGGTACTAACTCAGCAACATCATACGAACTTATCCTCGCGATCAAATTGCCAAAATAACCTCAACAACAATGAATTAAACCTCAAAATCAAAGGATTTTTCTCAAACTTCATAAAACATCAACTTTAGCAATATAGGTCCGAATCACGTCAAACGACGTCCGTTTTTCACCAAATTTTGTAGGAATGTCTTAAATCATATATAAGACATGTACAGGGCGTCGGAACCAAAATACGGGCCCCATACCAACACATTCTCATAAAATTTCATTTCAAAACCTTATAAACAATTTCAGAAAATAATTTATTTCAAAAATTCATTTTTCGGGCTTGGGACCTCGGAATTCAATTCCGGGCATACGCCCAAGTCCCATATTTTCCTACAGACCCTTCGGGACCGTCAAATCACTGGTCTGGGTCCGTTTAGCCAAAATGTTGACCAAGGTCAAATTAATTCATTTATTAGCCAAATTTTATCATTTTTCAAAGATTTTCATATTTAAGCTTTCCGGCTACGCACCCGGACTGCGCACGCAAAACAAGGTGACTCTAAATGAGGTTTTCAAGGCCTCGGAAACATAGAATTTAATTTAAAACAAGTAATGATCATTTGGGTCATCACATTATCCACCTCTAAAACAACCGTTCGTCCTCGAATGGACATAAGAAAGTAGTACCTGAGTCTGGAAAAAGATGGGGGTAACAGCTCCGCATATCGGACTCGGACTCCCAGGTCGATGCCTCAGGAGTCTGACCTCTCCACTGAACACGAACAGAAGGAAAACTCCTGGACCTCAACTGACGAGTCCTAGTCCAATTGGACAGTGCTGAAATCTAACACGTGGGATGGATCGCCGTGATACCTCCGAAGCATGGACATATGAAACACTGGATGCACGACTGATAAGCTCGCCGGCAATGCAAGTCTATAAGCCACCTCTCCCACTCGGTCAAGAATCTCAAATGGACCAATGAACCTAGGGCTAAGCTTGCCCTTCTTCCCAAATCTCATCACGCCCTTCATAGGCGACACTCGGAGTAATACCCGCTCACCGACCATAAAAGCCACATTTCGAACCTTGCGGTCTGCATAACTCTTTTGCCTGGACTGAGCTGTACGAAGCCTATCCTGAATAATCCTGACCTTGTCCAAGGACTCCTGAACCAGATCCGTACCCAACAACCGAGCTTCTCCCGGCTACCTCGGGATCTCGGTGGACTGAAGGCTGGCTCCCGAACTAATGCTGCTGACCAAACGCTGCTCCGGTATCTCGTCTATCTCTTTTGATGATTCTGTTATCAGTTGTACCGAAACAGACGGAGTTTCTTTCTTTCAGACATTTGTATGTAGTGATCTTAGACAGTCCGTGAATGTGGTGACACCAGTTTCTGGGTAGAGACATATGTGGATTTCCGTATTGTTTGGTTTATTTCGTTTAAGTCTTCCGCTTTAATCTAATTGTCTGTTGTTATTTGAACGTCTATCACTTGTTAATATGATTTATAAAAAAGGATTAAAATAAAAGAGTTAATGATTTCTAAGTTCGTGGCTTGCCTAGCTTCTATGAGTAGGCGCCATCACGACTCCCGAGGGTGGGAAATCCGGGTCGTGACAACAAAAAACATTACAAAGGAGAATGGCCAGGTCGACGCTCCGATAATGGGCATCCCCCGGGGCATCAGCAGTAAACAAGCCGGGCACCACGCCCGACTACCTTCGCTCAAACTAGATCTTCCGGAAAGGTGGTATCCCCGGCATAAGTCCTTGCAAACAGACGCTCCCTTCAAAGGCGTGCTCCGACCTGGCTCAAATCATCGGCGATAAGTCACCACTCCTTCATCATCCACAGTTTAGCTTGGTGCTATGCCAGTTCGGACACCGGCTTTTCCCAATCCAGACTCTTCAAAGAATCAAGCCATGGTTCTACGGCCACATTAACTCGAATAAAAGCCCAAAGATCCCAGACGCGGAGGGATCGCACCAAAGCCTGCCACAACGGGAAGCCGGCAAGGCTTACTCAATGACCAAGCACCCTCCTGAGTACCCCTACCCTTGTTGGCTTTAAGGAACAACATCAAGCTCGGATAACGCACTCTCCTCGGAGGCTCAGTCCAGTCTTGCCCCAATGAAAGCTCCTTCACAAGTATGCAACAAATATTTCATGTATCGTCATGCCTGGTTTATTTCATACCCCGGGCAAGTAGCTGCCAAGGGCATGATCCGCCAAGCTCCATAAAATCACTAAGCTCTGGGAATCCCCGGACGAAAGCAACTTCTCAAGCACATAAGAAGAAGGCCGGAACGAGCCAGCACAAATCGAAGGCGCCAACCCCCGACACCAACTCCGACCCTAAGGACTTCCGCCAACAAGGCAATGTCCAAAAGCAGACCAACAATGTCTCCATCAAATTGGCGTGCCACCCCAAGAGGCCTTCGCCATAGGGGGCTGATTTACAGAGGGGAAGGCATACTTAACAAAAACCCCGGCACAAGACGGACCCCGAATAATGACCAGGACAGCCCGAAGCGCAGCCGGATCTCCATTTACAGATCACCTCCGGGAAGTTACCAGCATTTCGAGACCGTGTATCCCAAACAAGTTTTTTCTCCACGGCCATTTTATGAGGCCCAAAGGCTCCGATCACACTTTTGCATGGAGAAAGGGCTCTGACGGCCTAAGACTGTGGCACAATTCGTGCCCAGTTGGGGGAATCACAAAAGGACCCCGCATATAGCTAGTTCGTCAGCATGAGGTCAGATGCAACACTCGCGCCCAAGGCCAGTATCATAGACGACATAACAGGAACATGCACTCGAAGCCACCAAAAGAAAAATATATATATAACGAGGCAAACATCGAAGGAAGAAATCAAAAGGAAATCTTTTGTATTTGCACAAATATTCACTTACAACAATCCTCAAGATATCATTACATACAATTACAATAGCCTACAGGAGTCTACACCCAAAGTGGAGGAACGGAGGGATATACATGTGATAAAACCCGGATGCCCGGTCCGTCCTCGAGAATCCATCTCCGGTATCAGCATCCTCGAGCGCCGCATCCTCGAGCACGTATCCTCGAGGGTGACCCCTTCGACTTCCACGTCCCATAGGTTCCCAGCTCAATCCCCCGAGGGATCCCCGTCGGAGGAGATGAAAAAAAGGAAAAGAAGGGGACGCAGAGGAGGTAGAGAAAAGAAACATGGCCCGCCGAAACCAAAGTTTGAAGATTCGGCGGGCCCCGGCCTCAACGGCCGGTAATGAAACTTTATCCCTTGGGAAAGAAAAAACCCTAGGAATGTAGTGCCGCACCAGGCCTAGGCAGGAGAGTGGCAGTGGTGCATAATCCAAACAACTGTCTACATAAAGGGGAAACTGGCTCGCCGTCCCTCATCACCTCGAACCAGCAACAGCAGTAAGGGCCAACATACCGACGACCATAGTAACAACGGGACAGTACGCTTATGATCAACGAAGGGAGGCCCCGACAGAAGGCCACAACGCAGTCCAAGGGAACTCCTCCAAACGGCCTTGAGATCATAAGCCCCTAACATGATCTTCAAGGGTAAAAGAAGAGGATAAGAAGGAAAAGGAAAGCAAGCTGACGGGAGCATTGAGATAGGGAAAACAAAGCCAAGGCACCCCCATTTATAGGGGGCAGCAACACGGTCGTCGAGGCTCTGGAAAACTGACCGACGAGTGCACTTATTGCATCCTTGTAAAACCAAATTGACGGCAACACTGTTTACCTTGAAGAACGGAAGTGGCAAAGTGTTGAGCAGGAATCTATGAGATATGCCATCCATCACAAAAGATTGCGCCACGACGCGAATCGCCAAATGCACTATCGCCATGGGTAGTTCGAGGAGTCAATGGTCATAACCGTTTCCCATCGCTTCGTTCTGAGAAATGCGGAGACTATCTGTACGCGGTGAAATCAGAGGGCCCGATTTCCCACCATCAAGCCATCTCGTGGAGGTACCTCAATATCCCGAGGATATGATGCCACCTCGGTAAGCCATCTCGAGACCCCGAGGATATGAAGCCACAACTCAGCCCTTTCCTTCGGGGTCTATCAAGATCCGATTCGAGGCTGAGATCGGGATGAAGAAAGGAGGTCCCCAAGGCACGCGGTTGAATCCGACAGGACCTGCCTATCCCTAGCCTCTGCTGGGATGTCAAGTCAAGCCGTCACATCTCCATATTTCGTATAGTAGATATACATGTATTCGTTACGAAGTCTCCTCTCCTATATAAATGGGACTCACCCTTCCTTGTAAACAACTATTGTTGCTCCCACAATTCTACAAAGTGCAATAATCTCTCTCTCTCTCTCTCTCTCTTTCTCTCTCTCTCTTTTCTCACTAATACCTATTGGCTCTCAGTGATACTGAGGATACCTCGATATCCTTTGCCTCTATATGTGTTCTCCATTTTATATGTGTTCCTCATAGTACAAATTCAATTTCGGCTTTAACTAGCTCCGTTTGATTATATCTCTAGCTGTTAGATTACTCCTGAGTGTCCCCGACAACCCGAGCTCGACCCCGAGGTCGACCTCAAAGTCCCAATCGACTAAGATTACGCCCGGGTAGAAGATCCTTTGGTTTGCTCGTTATCTCGTTTATCTTTCGCCCCATCGTTAAAACTCGTAACACTAGCATCATCTGCTTTAACAAACAAGCTCGGGAATAGATCACGTATTTTTAGAGTCCTATTTAACAAATTTAATTGTAGTTACCATTTTCATGGTAAACAACTTTGGAGCGAGGCGAGTCTCTTTTCTAATCTTGTTAGAGGGAATTAATCCCATAGGTAAATTTAGTTAATTGTGTTTCTATTCGTGGGGGCTACATACGCATGAGGTGACGAGAGTCTATTTGTAGCTACTAATTATGCCTATGCCCGGGTAGTATTAGGTTTACACCATACTTTGTTGATACCGTTATTTGATTATATTTATTATTTTTTTTGAAAAGAATTGAGATCGAGTATGCTTATTAAATGCCTTAAAAAGAGTTAAAATTGAGAATTGAGGCTTTAAAGTTTTCAATTGAATTTCGTATTTCTTAAAAAGAATTGAAGAATATTATAATAACATAAGAAATCTATGTGCAACCACGTCGCAAATATATTTTGCGAGAGGGGTAAATTTCTGCTACTCTTATGGGAGCTGGCCGTTCGCGTCGGCAGGTTAATAGATGCATCTATGGTTCGAGTCATTCGACCCTCGGCAGTGCATAATTTATATTATATATTGGTTCGTGTCGTTCGACCCTTGGTAGTGCACAATTTATATTTATACGTTGTATCAGGCCGTACGACCTCGGCATGACTTGCGCATGATAACTCTTTGGCACTATTAATAATTGATATTGCTTTATTGCCTTAGGATATAAATTGTTAAATGATGAAAGAATGAATTTGGGACTTT
This sequence comes from Nicotiana attenuata, assembly GCF_001879085.1. NCBI lineage: Eukaryota > Viridiplantae > Streptophyta > Magnoliopsida > Solanales > Solanaceae > Nicotiana > Nicotiana attenuata. The sequence continues at coordinate 10,465,589 of NC_031998.1, forward strand.
CTATTAGTAAAGAGAATTGATGATTATATCTGATTATTCGATTTTCAGCTATGTTATGTATTCCATGCTTAAACATAATATAGGCATTTTTTTGTTAGCCCATAGTAAGTGTCGGAGTCGACCCCTCATCACTACTTCTTCGAGGTTAGACTGAATACTTACTGGGTACGCATTGATTTACGTAGTCATACTACACTTGCTGCACATTTTTGTGCAGGTGCATATATGTCTAGTGGCCTTGTAGGCGCAGAGGCGTGGTTGATGCGGGGCTGAGGTGAGCTGCATCCTATGTTACGATCCACAGCTAGCAGAGTCTCCTTTAATGTCATGTATACATTTCCTGTCTAATTTGCATTCCGGACAAATATTCTATTTTATCTCACTCCCTAGTTGATGTTCATGCAGTTGTGACACCGAGTTTTGGGGGCATTTATGGTTGTTCAGTATTGTAGTTGATAAAATATTATCATATACTCTGTGAATTTTATCACTTATCATTTATTTGAGGGAAATTATAATTTCAAAAATACTAAAATTAGAACCAAATTAATTATTTATTTTTAGCTTGCCTGTCAGTGGTGTTAAGGGCCATCACGACCTTTAATGAATTTTGGGTCGTGACAATTATTTTCCTAAAAAAATTTTATACTCTATAACCAAACACTAGAAAATATTTTCCAGAAAAAGTTTTTCACTCACCGACGAAACAAAGGAAAATAAGTGATAAAACCACTCACTTTTCATGAAAATATTTTTCAAGAAAAACATTTTTCTTCATACCAAGCACACCCTAAGTCTGTTTGTTTTTTCAGTTTTACAACCACTCACTGAGTCTGAATAGATCTTAATGATTAAGATCCATAACAGAGTCTTAATATCATTAAGACGTTATACATTCACAAATTTATGCAAAAATAATATTTCTCTATTACTCCTATACTTTCACCACTAATCAATATGACCACTACTATCGTAGTCCCCCAACCGTTATAGACTACTATCACCTACTACCGATGATTCATCCACAACCATCGCTGCTGCCAAGCACGAATACCAATTATCACAATCACTAGCCATTATTTACAACCCTCACTACCAACCACCTTTACTACAACAATCACACTATCAACCACCACCACATATCATTCATCACTTGTTATGACCCAAATTCCGTATTAGGTCGTGAGGGCGCCCAACACCGTTGTTAGGCAAGCCAACACTAATCAAATAGTAAATTCTCATTTGTATAGTTAGTACGTGATAACTTCCATTATAGGTTAAAAAATTTATAGACTAAAAGTTTAATCATATTTAAATGGAAGTAAAATTTGCGAATCTCAATCATGAAGACAAGCCAAAACATCATAAATCTACCGATGTGTGTGCCAAGACCTGGTATCACAAGTGTATGGGAATTCCAGTATAATATGCATAACCATACTATCCTACTGTCTGGAAAAGGGATAGACAGGAACTTAAAGACAAAAGAAAGACTCCAGCTGTTGCAGAACGGCTCAAAAGGGCAGCTCACCGGAAAGTCTCAAGCTGAGGAGTCCACTCTACGCGCCGGACTGATGGCCAGATGCACCTGCCTCAAAGCCTGTCAAGTACAGAAGTGTAGCATGAGTACATAGAAATATGTACCCAGTAAGTATCTCTCCTAACCTCGCAGAAGTAGTGACCAGGGGTCGACTTCGACACTTACTAGGGCCAACAAATATAATAGTATGAAGTTCCATGTATTTAATTCACAATGTATGTAGATAACAACAAGCTCAAACAAGAATAATTATTCAAAATCCTTTCATCCAATAAAGAAAACTAGGCACTTTCTTTATTTAAAATAAATGACCTTTCAAGCAATAAATCATAGGAATTATAAGGGCTTCATTTCTATTATCACACACAAATACCACTGAGGACGTTCGCCCCGATCCAATATAAAATTAAACTGTGCACCGTCGAGGGTCGAACGGCCCGAACCATATATATACATTTACTATCCTGCCAAGTTGAATGACCTGCTCCCACGAGAGTAGTGGAAATAATCACCCCGCTCGCGGAATATACTTGCGACGCGGTTAAGTATAAATCTAACTTAATGTTTTCCTCAATTCTTATAAAAATAAATATTTACTTGAAGACCTTGAAATCATAACATCTTCAACATAATCCTATTCAATGCATATCAACAATTATAACCATATAACGGTACACTCAAAGCATGGTGTAGGCCTAGAACTACCCGGGCATAACAGGAATAATAGCTACGCACGGACTCTCGTCACATCATGCATACGTAGCCCCCACAATTAATCATATATATTTATTAAGTTCGCCTATGGGGAATTTACCTCTTACAAGGTTAAAAATGAGATTTACCTCGTTTCAAGCCTACTTCCAACTCAAGAATGCGCTCAAACACTCAAATCGAAGCCGAACGACTCAAAACTATTCAAATGGGGTAAAAACTAGTCAAAACATACCATAGAGTTCACATTCTAACTATCAACTAATTATCCATCCCTAAATGCAAGGTTCCAAAGATTCACCCCCGGGCCCACGTGCCCGGATTCCGGAAATTTTTGAAGAAAGTTGTTACCCATAACCCGAGGATCAAGAATATATGATTTCTTCTACATTCCATAACAAATTTCGTGGTTAAATCTTGTTTGTATCAAACCCTAGGTTTTACTCTAAAGCCATGATTTCCACGAATTTACATGTTAAAATTTACCCATAAACTATGTATTAAACTCACATTAGGTAGGAATAACTTACCTCACAATGCTGGGAGCAAATCTCCCCTTTGGAAGCTCCCAAATCGCCCAAGAAATGTGTCAAAAATGACACTTTCCCGTATAAAATGAAGGCATTGCCTTCAATGATTTCCGCACCTGCGGTTAGTGGACCGCATCTGCAGTCTCTCTTCCGCAAGGAAATGTCCGCTTCTGAGGAATTCCTACTTGCCGGCTGGGCCGCATCTGCGAGAAGCCAACCACTTCTGCGGTTCCGCTTTTGTGGAAATGAGGCTTCTTCTACTGTTTCTGGGCTGGCCACCCATGGCCACATCTGCGATGGCTCGGCTGCTTCTGCGGGCTTTCACCTGCGGTTGGCCAACCGCAGGTGCGGTTATGACAGATGCCTGGAGCTTTAGCTCCTTCTCCTATTTTTCAACTAAGCTCGAGCCTCGTCCGATTGACGCTTGGGGCTCCCGGTCCCTGCCCGAACATACCGACAAGTTTGGAATGATAAAGAGGACTCGCTCGAATCCTCGTAGCGCCCGAATTAACGCTAAATCTAAGAATCACACCCTAAAACAAGTTGAATAAAACTTATGAACTTCAAGTTCTTCAATCTACTTCCAATGTGACAAAACACACTTATACTACTCGGATTGACACCAAATTTTGCGTGCAAGTCTTAAATGATATTACAGAACTACTCTCGGTCTCGAAATTCCATTTAGACCTCGATAACACAAAAACCCGCTCCAAACCAAATTTAAAGAACTTTAAAATCCTTAAGGAATCCACTTTCACTATTCGGCGCTAAAACGTTCCCGGGTCATGCAAACCTGATCCGGACATGCGTCCAAGTCTAAAATCATCATACGAACCTATTGGAACCATCAAAGCCCGATTCCGAGTCCGTTTACTCAAAATGTTGACCAAAGTCAAACTTGCCCTTTTAAGCCAACCTTAAGGAACCAAGTGTTCCGATTTCAACCCAAACTCTTCCAAATCCCGAACCAACAATCTCCCAAGTCATAAATAAGTTAAAGCAAGTACGGGAAGTCTTATTTAGGGGAACGGGGTTTTAGAAAGCAAAACAACCGGTCGGGTCGTTACATTCTTCACCTCTTAAACAAATGTTCGTTCTCGAACGAGTTTAGATTCATACCAGAAGTGCTAAATAAGTGTGGATATCTGCTACGCATGTCCTCCTCTGACTCCCAAGTCGCCTTCTCGGCTGGTTGGCCCCTCCACTGGACCATTACTGCGAAAATCCTCTTGGATCTCAACTGGCAATCCAGTCTATCAACAATGGCAACTGGCTCCTCCTCATAACCCAAGCTCTCATCTAGCTGAATAGTAATGAAGTATAACACACGAGACAAGTCAGCGTGATACCTCCGAACCATAGATACGTAAAAAACTGGGTGAACCCCTGATAGGCTGGGAGGCAAAGCAAGCTCATAAGCAACCTCTTAAAATCGCCTCAACACCTCAAATAGGCCTATAAACCTTGGGCTCAACTTGCCCTTCTTCCCGAATCTCATATTACCCTTCATCGGCGAGACCTTCAAGAGAACCTTCTCGCCGACCGTAAATGATGCATCACGCTCCTTCTGATCTGCATAACTCTTTTGTCTGGACTGTGTTATGCGAAGACTTTCCTGAATCAACTTTACCTTTTCCAAGGCATCTTTCACCAAGTCAGTACCGTACAACTTAGCTTCGCCAGGCTCAAACCACCCGATAGGAGAACGACATCACTGACCATATAAGGCCTCAAATTGAGCCATCTCGATGCTGGACTAATAACTATTATTGTAAGCAAACTCGGTCAAAGGCAAGAACTGATCCCACTACCCTCCAAAGTCAACCACACATTCTCTAAGCCTGTCCTCCAGTATCTAAACTGTCCGCTCCGATAGTCCATCGGTCTACGGGTAAAATATTGTGCTGAGCTCTACACGGGTCCCCAACTCACTCTCTACGACTCACAAAAATGGGAACTGAACTGAGGGCCTCTATCTGCTATGATGGAAACAGGCACACCGTGCTATCGAACTATCTCCTGAATATAAATCTGGGCCAACCTCTATGAAGTATAGGTAGTCACAACTTGAATGAAGTGTGCCGACTTGGTCAACCTGTCGACATTTACCCAAACCACATAAAACTTCCGCAAAGTCCACGGTAACCCAACTACGAAGTCTATAGTAATGCGCTCCCATTTCCAATTAGGTATAGTCATCTGCTGAAGTAGGCCCCCAGCCCTCTGGTGCTCACACTTGACCTGCTGGCAATTTAAGCACTTAGCTACATACTCCACTATGTCTTTCTTCATTCGCTTCCACCAATAATGTTGTCTCAGGTCACGATACATCTTTGTAGCAGCTGGATAAATAAAATACCGCGAGCTGTGTGCCTCCTCAAGAATCCTCTCCCTCAAACCATCGACATTAGGAACACATAGGCGACCCTGGAGTCGTAGAACACCATCCTCGCCGGTAGAAACCTCCTTGGCACCACCCTGTTGTACCGTCTCTCTGAGGACTGCTAAATGCGGACATCAAACTGCCGGGCCTTGATCTCCCCTAATAACGAAAACTGGGGAACAACACACGCAAGAATCCAGTTGGGCTCTGAAATATCTAACCTCACAAGCCTTTTAGCCAAGGACTGAATGTCCAAAGCTAGTGGCCTCTCCTCTGCTGGTATGAATGTCAAGCTACCCATACTCTCTGCTGTCCTGCTTAAGGCATCCGCGACTACATTCGCCTTGCCCAAGTGGCGAAGAATGGTATTGTCATAATCCTTCAATAACTCAAGCCATATACGCTACCTCAAATTGAGATCCCTCTACTTGATTAAATACTGAAGGTGCGATGATCAGTATAAGCCTCACATGGCACCCCATACAGATAATGCCTCCATATCTTAGGAGCATCAACAATCGCTGCTAACTCTAGGTCGTGCGCAGGGTAATTCTTCTCATGAATATTCATCTGATGTGAAGAATATGCAATAACTCGACCCCCCTGCATCAATACACAGCCCAAGTCAACGTGTGAAGCGTCTCAATACACAGTATACATCCCCGAACCGGAAGGCAACACTAGAACCGATGCTGTAGTCAAAGCTGTCTTGAGCTTTTGAAAGCTCACCTCACAATCATCAGAAAAGTGGAAGGGAGCACCCTTCTGGGTCAATCGAGTCAAAGGTGCTGCAATGGAGGAAAAGCCCTGCACAAATCGGCGATAATAACCTGCTAGCCCCAGGAAACTTCTGATCTTAGTCACCGAAGTGGGACGTGGCAAACTCTGAACTCCCTCAATCTTCTTGGGATCCAACTTAATACCCTCTCCTGATACAACGTGCCCCAAGAATGCCACAGACTATAGCCAAAACTTACACTTAGAGAACTTAGCATATAGCTTCTGATCTTGCAATGTCTCAAGCACCACTCTCAAATGCTGCTCATGCTCCCCCAGGCTGCGTGAGTAAATCAAGATGCCATCAATGAAGACAATAACAAAGGAATCAATATAAGGACTGAACGCCCTGTTCATCAAGTCCATAAACGCCGATGGGGCATTAGTCAAGCCGAAGGACATCACTAGAAACTCATAATGACCATATCTAGTACGGAAGGCAGTCTTCGGAACATCTGAGTCCTGAATCTTCAACTGATGGTACACTGATCTCAAGTCAATCTTCGAAAACATCCTAGCACCCTGCAACTGGTCAAACAAATCAATGATACGAGGCAACGGGTACTTCTTCTTGATGTGACTTTGTTTAACTGGCGGTAATCAATGCACAACAGCATAGTCCCATCATTCTTCTTCACAAATAACGCTGGTGCACCCCAAGGTGGATACACTGGGTCTCACAAACCCCTTTGCTAACAACCTCAAGCTGCTCCTTCAACTCTTTCAACTCTTTCGGTGCCATACGGTACGGTGGGAAGATATAGGTTGGGTACCTGGAGCCAAGTAAACATAGAAATTAATGTCACGATCCGGCGGCATGGCTGGAAGGTCAAAAGGAAACACATCGGTGAATCCCGTACTATTGGCACTGAATCAACCGTCGGGGACTCTGCGTCGGTGTCTCGAACATAGGCTAGATACGCCAAACACCCCTTCTCGACAAGATGTCGAGCCTTTAGAAAAGAGATAACTCGACTAGATGAATTAAAGGAGGAACCCTTCCACTCCAATCTCGGAAACTCTGGCATCACTAAAGTAACAATCTAGGCATGACAATCAACAATGGCGTGATATGGAGATAACAATTCATGCCCAAGATGACCTCAAAGTCGATCATGTCAAGTAACAGAAGTTCTACTCTAGTCTTGTAACCACAGAATGTAACAACACATGATAGGTAGACTCGGTCAACAACCACATAATCGCCCACATGAGTAGACACATAAACATGAGTACCCAAAGACACATGAGGGATATCCATGAAATGAGCAAATAGAGATAACACATATGAATATGTAGACCCTGGATCAAATAATACCGAAGCATCCTTACCGCATACAGAAATTATACATGTGATCATGGCATCTGAGGCCACTACATCCGGTCTGGCCGGAAAAGCATAGAATCTAGCTGGAGCGCTGGCTGGCTGGCCTCCGCCTGACTGAGCAGTAGCCGGATGAACTCGACCTGGCTAGCCTCCACCTCTAGGACGACCCTACCAATATGTCCTCCACCTCTGGGCGGCCAGACAGCTGGTGCCGTAATCATATGCTGATAACCCTGTTGCACTCCCTTGCCCTGAAATCTGGGGCAAAACCTCTTCATGTGACGCGGATCCCCACACTCGTAACAAACCCGATGTTGCATAAGCTGATGTCTTGAAGCCTAACCTTGATGGCCCGAATATCCACTAGAAGAAATCTGATGACTAGAATACCTGCTGGAGGAACCCTGAATAGCTATTGGGCGGTAAGAACTCTCCAACATTGCACCTGAAATAAGGCCTCGCTAGAGCTCCTCGGGGAGGTGGTGGTGCTGCTGAATATGGGGGCATGCTGGGCTGTGTTTGCCCAAGAACAGGTGAATTTTTGAAGATTGACAAAAGAACTCAGGCATGGACCAGGTCCATCTTGTGAAGCACAGTCATGATCAACCAATACATGTGAGATGCACATGAAGGAGATAAGATCTACTGATCAAGCAGCAATATATCCTGATCTGATCGAAAATGTTGCATATTAGAGAAGGGGAGAAAGTATTCTTATATGAAAAGAAGACAATCTAGGATGAAGATAGTGTTAGAGTTTGAGATCATCATGAACTCTTCCACGATAGAAGAGCCGCAATTGAGTCCCAATCAAACTCTGATTACTAACCTATTAAATGTCAGTGTTGTTCTCTTTTACAAGTAATGCACTTACGCGGAAGTTAAACTAAATTGAGAGCAAAAGAGCAAGGCAATTTTGCAAGCAATTTATGTGTGATTCGAGTGTGCACTCCTGAAGCTACTTGAATGAGATAGAAGAACCAATTCCATTATGTCTATCTTTTATTCTAGTTCAATTGTAGTAGGTGGTTTAAAATTGTACCTTTCGGCTTTCATAGAAGCAATTGTATTAGGTAGCTAGAGTGTTCAAGTTATAGCTAACTTGAAGTTGTCGCAACATTTGAGGCTGTGTGCCATAACGGGATTAGAGTTAATCCTTAGGTTTACAAAGAGTTTTTGTAAATGTTGTTTTGGCTGAGTGATTTTAGTGGAAGTTTGGGAAAATCCTACTAAGTAGTAGGTCGTGGTTTTTTCACCTTTTGAGCCAGGTATTTTCCACGTAAAAATCTATGTGTTCCTTATTTTCTGTATTTATTATTCCGCGAACAGTAGTAGTTGGAACACCTAGAAGAACCAGGTTCTTTTATAGTTCAGATATGCCAAAATTGGGTACCACACAAATCACTCCCCCTCTTGTGTGGTATTGATGCTTAAAACATCAATTGGTATCAGAGCAGGTTATCCTTGAAGAGGCTAACACCTTAGGAAAAGATCAAAATGGGTGCACCACCTGAAAACTGGGAAGGGCAATCCACTGCTAGGCCTCTACTCTTTAATGGTCAGTACTATTCTTGGTGGAAGAACAAGAAGAGAGATCACATCATAGGAGAAGACTATGAATTCTGGGACATAGTCACTAATGGTCCTCTGGCAACTACAAAGAAGAATGCTGAAGGTATGGATGTGCCAAAGACAAGAGCTGACTGCACTGCTGAAGATTTGAAGAAATGGGAGAAGAATGCCAAGGCCAAGAAATGGCTTGTGTGTGGACTGGGTCCAGACGAGTACATCAGGATTCAAAGTTGTACTACTGCAAAGGAAATATGGGACACTTTACAAGTGACTCATGAAGGAACTCCTCAAGTAAAGAGATCAAGATGGATACTGGTGTATTCTCAATATGAGAATTTCAGTATGAAGGAAGGAGAATCTATCCAGGAGATGTACACAAGGTTCAAAACACTATCAAATGAACTTAAATCTCCTGGGAGAATTATCCTTGAAGAAGACAAGGTTAAGAAAATCTTGACAAGAGTCTTACCAGTGACATGGGAAAGCAAAATTATTGCTATTTAGGAATTAAAGAATATTGCTACCCTCAAGCTGGATAAACTGATTGGAAACCTCACTGCCTATGAACTGAGAAGGCAAACCATGAAAATGGATGCACCCAAGAAGGAAAGAAGTCTGGCTCTCATAATAGTTGAAGGTTCAGATCTAGAGGATGATGAAATGGCCATGATCACAAGAGATTTCAAAAAGTACCTGATGAGAGGAAAGGGTTCTTCAAGAGGCACAACCTTCAACAAACCAAGGGTTCCTGAGAAACAGACCAACGAGGGTTGCTACAAATGTGGTAAGACTGATCACATGATCAAGAACTGTCCTCAATGGGAAATTGAGTGGAAGAAGGAAAGGGCTGAACGAAGGAACAGAAAGAAGGAACAGGTTCAACCCAAAAGGAACAAAGGATCAACAAAGGCTATGGTTGCTACTTGGGGAGAAACATCAGATGAGGACTCTGAAGATGAAGCTGGAGATGAACAAGCACTTATGGCCATCGGAGAATCAGATAATGAACAAGAGACAAGTGTCCTTCATCTCAAAGACAAGATTAAATTCCTGTCTAAAGAAAGGTTGTCTGAGATAATGCTAGACTTCATTGATGAGTCTGAGCTAATTAACAATGAGAAGGAAGATCTGTCTAGAGAATGTGTGATCCTAAAAGCCAAGTGCAAAAATCTAGAATCTAGGGCTAATGAGAGTGATAGTAAAAATGCTGAGTTGAAGAACCAGGTTCTTGAACTTGACACCAGTGTCCTAGAACTTAGGTCTAAGAACTTAAAACTGAAACTAGGAACAGGTAAGAAGAAAGCTGATCACAATCATCTCACCCTAGAAGAAAACTTAGGAAAAATGAAGGATGAGTTGTACAGGTCTTAAAAGAAGATCTAGGGAAGGTAAAACATGAACTAGAGAGAACTTGCAAATGGAACAAGACATCTGATGCACTTTCCTGGCTACAAGAACATCACAGTAGCAACAAAAGAGGACTTGGCTATGGGACTCAAGCACCTAAGTGGGATCCTAAATGCAAGTACCTCACTCTTCCTGAGAACAAAATCTATACACACTGTGGGAAGACTGGCCATTACAAAAACGAATGTAATGCAAAAGAAAAGGCCAGTCAAAAGAACAAAGCTTTTGTTCAAGAAAAAATTAGGCTGCCTGGGTGGGCTAAAAGGAATTTGATTTACCCCTTTGCCTATAGAAAGGGACCCAAACTAGTTTGGGTTCCTAAGACTAACCCTTGATTTCTTTTTGCAGGTCCAATTGAAGGGAAGTAGCCAAATATGGTACATGGATAGTGGCTGCTCAAAACATATGACTGGAAGTAAGAACCAGTTCCTTTCACTTGAGGACTTAAATGGAGGTAATGTCTCCTTTGGAAATAGGAAGAAAGGTGAGATTATTGGGGTTGGAAAGGTAGGTAAGATAGACTCACACTCCATTAAGAATGTCTACTTGATAGATGGTTTGAAATACAGCCTGATCAGTGTGTCACAACTGTGTGACAGAGCTAACCTTGTAGCATTCACCTTTACCAAATGCTTTGTGATTAACCTTACCGCTGACAAGATTGTTTTGCAGGGAAAAAGAGTTAACAATATTTACATTGTAGATTTGTCTACTCTTTCAGAAAATGAACTCACCTGCCTAAGTGTGTTGGATAATGATCCCCTCCAGTGGCACAAAAGACCTGGTCATGCTAGTTTGAATAAGCTAAACAAATTAGTCTCTAAGGACTTGGTGATAGGGCTACCTAACATCAAGTTGAAGGAAGACAAAGTTTGTGAGGCCTGTGCAAGGGGGAAGCAGGTAAGATCATCCTTCAAAAGCAAGAAAATGATAAGCACAACCAAGACGTTGGAACTGATCCATATGGATCTCTGTGGTCCAATGAGAACCTTGAGTAGAGGTGGAAAGAAATATGTGATGGTACTTGTTGATGATTATTCTAGATTTACCTGGGTACTATTTTTAACATCTAAAGATGAAGCATTTGACTTGTTTACTGCTTTTGTTAGAAAAACTCAGAAACAACTAGGTAATCAAATTGCATCCATTAGGTCTGATCATGGAACTGAATTTGAAAATGCTAAGTTTGCTGAATTCTGTGATGAGCATGGTATAGATCATAAATTCTCTTCCCCCAGGACTCCTTAACAAAATGGAGTAGTTGAAAGAAAGAACAGGATTCTTGAAGACATGGCTAGGGCTATGCTTCTTTCTAGTAAACTGCCCACAGCTTCTGGGCAGAGGTTGTAAACACTGCATGTTACATTATAAATAGATGCATGACTAGACCTCTTGTAGGGAGTATTCTTGGGATATTCTTCACATAGCAAAGCATATAAAGTGTTCAATAAAAGAACTTTGTGTGTAGAAGAAAGTGCGCATGTAGTGTTTGATGAAACTAACATTCTTTCTGAGAAACAGGAACATGAAGATGAAGCCATTGGACTGGTAAAGGATTTGACTGAAGTCTCAGCACAAGTTAAAGTGGCACCAAAAGAAGGAACATGTGATGGAACAGGTTCTTCCATCCAGCGCAACCTGCCAGGGGGAACTGATCAAAGAGGAATTGAAACTAATCCCCTAAAAGAACCTGTTCATGACCCTGTTCCTCAGCAACAGAACATGGGAGAAACATCTAGCAGAAATCAGTTGGTTGTGAAATATCACAAGTATTAAAGCTCATCCTATTGAGAACATAATCACTGATCCAACATCTAGAGTCAAAACTAGATCACAATTAAAGAATCTGTGTGCTTTTGATGCCTTCCTATCTCTTATTGAACCTAAAAATATTGTTGAGGCTTTGCAGGATGCAGATTGGGTGAATGTAATGCAAGATGAACTCAATCAGTTTGAGAGAAGTCAAGTTTGGCATCTAGTTCCAAGACCCAAGGACAGATCAGTTATTGGCACAAAATGGGTCTTCAGAAACAAACTTGATGAAGATGGAACAGTTACAAGAAACAAGGCAAGATTGGTGGTCCAAGGTTACAGCCAAGATGAGGGTATAGATTATGATGAGACTTTTGCTCCAGTTGCAAGACTAGAGGGAATAAGACTCCTCATAGCCTTTGCAGCACACATGGAATTCACTCTCCATCATATGGATGTCAAAAGTGTCTTCCTGAGTGACTACCTGAAAGAAGAAGTGTTTGTGAAACAACCTCCAGGGTTTGAGAGCAAGGAATGTCCTGAGCATGTGTACAAATTAGACAAGGCTCTCTATGGACTCAAGCAGGCTCCTAGAGCATGGTATGAACGACTGTCCAAATTTCTGCTTGAACATGGCTACAAAAGAGGTAAAATTGACAGTACCCTATTCCTAAGGGAAAAAGGTAAGGATCTCCTTATGGTACAAATATATGTTGATGACATAATCTTTGGGGCCACCACTGATAAACTAAGTAAGGATTTTGCAAAATTAATGGGGAGTGAATTTGAAATGAGTATGATGGGTGAGCTTAACTTTTTCTTAGGCTTACAGATCAAACAAAGCCCATATGGAACCATGATCCATCAGCAGAAGTATGCGAAAGAGCTGATTAAAAAGTTTAAAATGGATGAATCAAAGGAAATAGACACCCCCATTGCAACTGCCACTAAATTAGACATTGATCAACCTGGTTCATCAGTTGATCAGAAGTTGTATAGGGGTATGATTGGTTCACTCTTATATCTTACTGCCAGCAGACCTGACATCGTTTTTAGTGTAGGACTTTGTGCTCGTTTTCAGGCTAATCCAAAAGAGTCTCACTTGACTGCTGCCAAGAGGATACTAAGATATTTGAAAGGCACCACTGATCTGTGTCTTTGGTATCCCAAAGGTAGTGATTTCAATCTAGTAGGATATGCTGATGCTGATTATGCAGGTTTCCTTGTAGATAGGAAAAGCACCTCAGGTATGGCTCACTTTCTTGGTTCATGTCTTGTATCATGGGCCACTAAAAAGCAAAATTCAGTGGCCTCATCCGCTGCTGAGACTGAATATGTTGTTGCTGCCTCTTGTTGTGCTCAATTGCTATGGATCAAACAACAGTTGGTAGATCTTGGCATTGAAGTTGGTTGCATTCCTATATTCTATGATAACACTAAACTGAGAGCAAAAGAGCAAGGCGATTTTGCAAGCAATTTATGTGTGATTTGAGTGTGCACTCCTAAAGCTACTTGAACGAGATAGAAGAAGCAGTTCCACTGTGTCTATCTTTTATTCTAGTTCAATTGTAGTAGGTGGTTTAAAATTGTACCTTTCAGCTTTCATAGAAGCAATTGTATTAGGTACCTAGAGTGTTCAAGTTATAGCTAACTTGAAGTTGTCGTAACACTTGAGGCCGTATGCCACAACGGTATTAGAGTTAATCCTTAGGTTTACAAAGAGTTTTTGTAAATGCTGCTTTGGCTCAGTGATTTTAGTGAAGTTTGGGAATATCCTACTGAGTAGTAGGTCGTGGTTTTTTCACCTTTTGAGCCATGTGTTTTCCACGTAAAAATCTCTGTGTTCTTTATTTTCTGTATTTATTATTCTGCAAACAGTAATAGTTGGAACACCTAGAAGAACCAGGTTCTTCTATAGTTCAAATAAGCGAAAATTGGGTACAACACAAATCACCCCCCCTCTTGTGTGGTATTGACACTTAAAACATCAGGCTGGCCCCTCCCAAACTGACCTCTGCCCCTAGCTGGGGCAACTCTAAACTCTCCAGAGAATCGGGTCCTCTTATCCTGCTGCAACTGCTCTCTACCCCTTTGACGATAACCCTCAATCCTCCGTGCGATCTCCACCACTAGCTGATACTCAGTCCCCATCTCAACCTATGGGGCCATGCTATCTCGAATACCGGGGTGTAACCCCGCAACAAATCTCCACACTCTATCTGCATCCGTAGGAAGTATCATGAGTGCATGGCGAGACAACTCAGAGAATCTCGCCTCATAGTCGGTCTGAGACATCTGACCCTACTCGAGCTGCTCAAACTGACACCGCAGCTCTTCCCTCTGAGAGGGTGGAATATACCTGTCCAAAAGAAGCCGTGTAAAGTGATCCCAAGTCGTGGGAGGAGAACCTGCTGGTCTGCTAAGAAGGTGAGACTGCCTTCATCTACGGGCCCTGCCCTCTAACTGGAAGGCAGTGAAATCCACTCCATGGGACTCCAATATCCTCATGTTGTGCAGTATGTCCCTGCACCTGTCAATGAAATCCTAGGCATCCTCATGACACTCACCTCCGAAGATAGGAGGGCGTAGCCTAGTCCATCTGTCCAAGAACTTTTGCAAATCGCTATCCGCATCTGGTCTAGGCTCAGGTGCCACTGCTGCAACTGGCTGGGCACGGCCCACGGGTAGTGTACCCGGAGTCTAGTATACAACAGCTACGTGCCTAGAAGACTGAGCAGTAGGGGTTTGTGCTCCCCATCCTGCCTGAGATGTGGCTGGGTTTGCTGGAAATAAACCAGCCTGAGTCATCGAGTCCATGAACCCCAACATACGGCCCATGACCTCCTAGAAGCCTAGTGGTGTCATGAAATCCGCCGGGGCAGGCTCTACTCCAAGCACCTCGCCTTGCTCCTCAATAATGGGATCTCCTGTTGGATCCGTCGGTGGTGCAACTGGGGCCGCTCTGGGACACCCTCGTCCGCTACCTCGAGCTGGTTCCCTCCCCCGGCCTCTACCTCGGCCTCTAGCAACGGGGGAGCAACTCCTCCCGAGTCTGGAATATCCGTCGTACGCGTCCTCACCATATGTGAGAGAATAGAAGATGGAATTTAGTATACCATCAACTGCACGATAAAAGACGAATAAAGAGTAGTTTCCTAACACCCTATAGCCTCTCGAAGATAAGTACATACGTCTTCGTACCGATCTGCAAGACTCTACCAGGTTAGCCCATGACATGTGAGACCTACATGAACCTAGTGCTCTGATACCATGTTGTCACGACCCAAATTCTATATTAGGTTGTGAGGGCGCCCAATACCGTTGTTAGGCAAGCCAACACTAATCAAATAGTAAATTCTTGTAGAGTTAGTACGTGATAACTTCCATTATAGATTAAGAAAATTATAGTTTAAAAATTTAAGCTTATTTAAATGGAAGTAATATTTGCAATCTCAATCATAAAGACAAGCCAAAACATTATAAGTCTACCAATGTGTGTGCCAAGACTTGGTGTCACAAGTGTGTGGGAAGTCTAGTGGAATATACATAACCATACTATTCTACTGTCTGGAAAACGGATAGATGGGAACATAAAGACAAAAGAAAGACTTCAGCTGCTGCAGAACGGCTCAAAAGGGCAGCTCACGGGAAAGTCTCAAGCTGAGGAGTCCACTCTACGCGCCGGACTGATGGCCAGATGCACCCGCCTNAATCTCAATCATGAAGACAAGCCAAAACATCGTAATTCTACTAACGTGTGTGCCAAGACCTGGTGTCACAAGTGTATGGGCAATCTAGTATAATATACATAACCATACTATCCGGCTCTCTGGAAAAGGAATAGACAGGAAACATAAATACAAAAGAAAGACACTACCTGCTGCAGAACGGCTCAAAAGGGCATCTCACTGGAAAGTCTCGAGCTGAGGAGTCCACTCTACGCGCCGGACTGATGGCCAGATGCACCCGCCTCAAAGCCTATACAATCAAGTACAGAAGTGTAGAATAAGTACATAGAAATATAAACCCAGTAAGTATCTCGCCTAACCTCGAAGAAGTAGTGACGAGGGGTTCGATGCTTACTAGGGCCAGCAAATATAATAGTATGAAGTTCAATATATTATATCACAATGTGTGTAGATAAAAACAAGCTCAAACAAGAATAATTATTGAAAATCCTTTCTTCCAATTAATAAAAATAGGCACTTTCCTTATTTAAAATAAATGACATTTCAAGCAATAAGTCAAAGGAATTATAAGGGTTCCAGTTCAATTATTACACACAAATATCACCGAGGACGTTCGACCCGATCCAACATAAAAGTAAATTGTGCACCGCCGAGGGTCGAATGACCTGAACCATATATATACATTTACTATCCTGCCGAGGTGAACAGCTCCCATGAGAACAATGGAAATAATCACCCCGCTCGCAGAATATACTTGCGACGCGGTTAAGTATAAATATATAACTTAATATTTTCCTCAATTCTTATCAAAATAAACATTTACTTGAAGACCTTGAAATCATATCATTTTCAACTTAATCCCATTCAATGCAAATCAACAATTATAACCATATAACGATACACTCAAAGCATGGTGTAAGCTATAACTACCCGAGCATAACAGGAATAGTAGCTACGTACGGACTCTCGTCACATCGTGCGTACGTTGCCACCACAATTAATCATATATATTAATTAAGTTCACCTATGGGGAAATTTCCCTCTTACAAGATTAGAAAAGAGACATACCTCGTTTCGAGCCTACTTCCAACTCAAGAATGCGCTCAAACACTCAAATCGGAGCCGAACGATCCAAACCATTCAAATGGGGTAAAAACTAGTCAATACATACTCAAGAGTTCATATTATAACTATTCAACTAATTTTCCAACCCTAAATGCAAGGTTCCTAAGATTCACCTCCAGGCCCACGTGTCCGGATTTCGAAAATTTTGAATAATGTTGTTATCCATAACCTAAGGATCAAGAATATATGATTTCTTCTACATTCCATAACAAATTTCGTTGTTAAATCTTATTTTTATCAAAACCCTAGGTTTTACTCTAAAGCCATGATTTCCACTAATTTACGTGTTAAAATCTACCCATAAACTATGTATTAAACTCACATTAGGTAGAAATAACTTACCTCACAATGCTAGGCTGAAATATCCCCTTTGGAAGCTCCAAATCGACCAAGAAATGAAGGAAATGTGTCAAAAATGACATTTTCCCAGCAAGTAGTAGACCGTCTGCTATCGGGACAGCAAGCCCAATCGGCATCGGGCATTCCTGTTGAGATTCCCGAACTTTGATGATTATAAATGAAGGCACTGCCTTCAGTGATTTCTGCACCTGCGCTCTCGCTTCTGCGAGGAAATGTGTGCTACTGCGGAATTTCTACTGGGCCGGCTGGGCTGCATCTGCGAGAAGCCAACCGCTTCTACTGTTCCGCTTTTGCGGAAAGGAGGCCGCTTCTGCGGTTTCTGGGCTGGCCACCCATGGCCACATCTGCGATGGCTCAGCCACTTCTGCTGGCTCGCACCTGCGGCTAGCCAACTGCAGGTGCGGTTATGACAGATGCCTCGAGCTTCAGCTCCTTCTCCTATTTTTCAACTAAGCTCGAGCCTCGTCCGACTAATGCTCGGGGCTCCCGGGCCTCGCCCGGACATACCGACATGTTTGAAATGATAATAATGGACTCACTCGAACCCTTAGAATGCCCGAATCAACGCTAAATCTAAGAATCACACCCTAAAACCAATTAAATCAAACTTATCAACGTCAAGTTCTTCAATCTACTTCCGATGTGACGAAATACACTTATACTACACGGAATACCACTAAATTTTACGTGCAAGTCTTAAATGACATTACGGAACTATTCCCAAACTCAGAATTCCGTTCGGACCTCGATAACACAAAAACCTGCTCCAAACCAAATTTAATGAACTTGAAAATCCTTATGGAATCCGCTTTTACTATTAGGCGCCAAAACGTTCCCGAGTCATCCAAAACCTGATCGAGACATACGAACCTATTGGAGCTGTCAAATCCCGATTCCGATGTTGTTTACTCAAAATTTTGACCCAAGTCATACTTGACCTTTTAAGCCAACCTTAAGGAACCAAATGTTCCGATTTCAACCCAAGCTCTTCCAAATCCCGAACCAACCATCCCCGCACGTCATAAATCATTTAAAGCAAGTACGGACAATCTTATTTAGAAGAACGGAGTTCCCGAACCAATTGTTTGTATTTTTTTTGCATTTAAATCATGAAAAAAATACCAAAATATCACGTATGGCATTTAGGCCTCATCTTTACATTTTTAGGATTAATTAGTAATTACTTGTTTTATAAAATTTAAAAATTACAAAAAAATAGCTCATTTTTACATTTTTGTCTTTTGATTTTTAGCTTATTAATTTTTCTCTTATAATTTAGAATTAAGTAATGTGTATATTTTTTATAATTAGTTTAACTTCAAATTTTTAGATAATCTAGGATTTTAATTTTAGGTTTTTTTAATTAAAGAAAAAAGAAGGAAAAGATAAGAAAAGATTTTGAAGAAAAAATTTGATTGGATATTGAGCTAGTTCTTGTACCCAAGTTAGACCCAAAATTTCTTACCTAGCCCATAATTTATAGGCCCATACCCCTAACCTAATCCCTACCCTATATAATAGTACCTAATCACTAAATAAACCTACACATGATCACATCTCTCACCCCCTTTTCCTAATAGCAGCGGCGCAAGAGAGCAACCAAAGTAATGAGCGCTCCTCCATCTTGATACACACATTCTCAACCGAAAAAGAAGAAGTTAAAAACTCAAAACTTCTGTAGTTCGAATTCAATATTTAGATCTAAAAAAAAAACCAAAAAAAAGAGTTAAAATTTCTGGAAACCAAAGAAAGTAGTAGCCATCTTCCATTGATTCCAAAGGACATCCTCTATCATTTTCTGGGTTCTTCAAGCCGGATTCCATCTGTGTTTGGAGCTTTTTCGGTTATAGCAACTAGCTGAGCTCATCTTTGTTTGCTTCAACCTTTATTTGGTCTTAATTTCTTCTATCGTGCTGTTTTCAAGGTAACTTATCTATTGCCTTCATATATTTTTGTTCCTTTCTAATGTGTTGAATCTTATAATGAAATGATATTGTTTGGTGTCATTACTTATTTGTTTCTTCCTGGAAGAGCGAAGCCTTTAATTGTACTGATAGTTGTTCTTCTACATACCCTTAATTCTCAGAATTTGAATGAGGTGTGAAATCATTGAGTTTATTACTGATTTTTGAGATTCACTATGATAAACTGGTTGGTTGGCTTCTTATGATTTAACTGTAGCGTCAAATTTGATAGTAGACATTTATTATTAAAAATAGTGATGTAGCATTTGTTTGATATATAAGTATCAATTCTGTGAGTGTATTAACATTCATTTAAGGCATAAATGCAATTTCTTTAGATAGCCAACGTTTGAATGTTGGGATATTGTCAAAATCTTACGAAATTCACCAAGTCTTGAACACCGTAGTTTGCTTTAGTTGAGTAAAATCTTTTGAAATAAATTGAGGCGTGCCATGTCAAATAAAATCCAAAACCCATGGCCCTCACTTAATTAATTTTAAAATCCTTAGAATTCGAGGTGTACCATTTAGCAAATTTCCATGGCCCTCACAAAGTTAACAACGCGAAGTCGCTTTAGGCACGTTATTTAATAATATTACCTTCCTAAATTCGGGTGCGCATTTCATGTGACCCAAATCCGAATCCCAAAACGTTGAATAAAATATGTTTAGGATTGCGGGTGCATTTCATGTGACACGGTCCAAAGACATGTTTTAAACGACGTTCAAGTTTCTTAAAAAATTCAATTAAAAGCGGTTAAATAATTCTGAAAAATGCACATAGGTTTGAACATGAACTAAAATCAAATAATCAAGCCAAATATAGCAGTTGAGCGACCGTGCTAGAACCACGAAACTCGGGAGTGCCTAACCCCTTCTCCCGGGTTAACAGAATTCCTTACCCGGATTTCTGGTTCGCGACTGTTAAACAGAGTCAAACCCTTTCCTCGATTCGGGATTCAAACCGGTGACTTGGGACACCATAAATCTCCCAAGTGGCGACTCTGAATCTCTTAATAAACGAATCCCGTTTCGATTGTCCTTTAATTGGAAAAACTCCATTATACTACACCCTTACGAGGGTGTAAGTAAAAAAGGAGGTGTGACAGCTTATTTAGAAGAATGGAGTTCTAGAAAGTAAAACGACCGGTCGGGTCATTACATCACTGTTATCAATCATCACTACCATATACCACAACTATTTATTACTACTATAATCCACCATCTACTACCCATGGTCACCACTATCAACCAACACCATCACTAGCCACTATACGACACCTACAACCGCCATTGTTAGCCATCATCAACGCCAACCACCATATAATTTTTTAAAACTATTTTATTAATAAAGTTTTAGATTAATTAGTACTATTTGATTTAAATTTATAATTGTTAATTTTTAAATGAAGACAAACATTCAGATGTAGACAAACAGTCTTAATTATTTAGTATTCAAATCTTAATACAACATCTTAATATTAAGATATATATTCAGATTCAGATATTTTAATCTTAATACATATATTAATATTCAGATCCGTCTGCAGATTCACACTATCTTAATCTTAATAAAAAAAATGAGGCCACAAAACGTACAAGGTCACCTAAACGTTAGTTTAGCAAGAAAATAATGAGGAAGAGACTTTGCATAATCAATATAAATATTTCCTGAAAAACTTATACCCCCCTACCCCTATGTTGGGATAACCCCTATTATACTTTTTTTTTGTAATGAAGATATTTATTCCGCCCTTTTTAAAAGTTATTACAGGTTGGGAGTATTCTAGGACACAAGGTTCCTAGCTTGTCCAGTTCAAAAGTAGAAAGAACAAAGGGGGGCGGGGAGAAGTACAACATAGGATTTCTAAAAAAGTTTGAGTTGCTTCCATGCTTGGCCAGAATATCAGCCACTCTATTATCTTTCTTGAAGACGTGAGTGACCTGTGGCTCTCCTGCTCTAGTAAGCATTTATTTGCAATCAGTAATCAAATTTTGATATAGACAATTATCGTTAGTAAGCATGTTGACTAGGACATTGCAGTCTGTTTCAACCACTAGTGGCCTGATGTTTTGTTGTTTGGGTATTTTTAGACCATGTAGAAGGGCGAGGCCTTCCATGTAGATATTAGTTTCATGAGGAATAGACATGTTAAAACCTAGAATCCAGTTACTATCACTGTTTCTGAAGACCCCTCAACTCCTCCCTTTCATGGGTTACCTAAGCTTGAGCCATCTATGTTTAATTTGAAGGTTCTCCGATCAGGTGGCTTCCATTTTATGTAAATAGTAGTCCTTAAGCAAGGTCTCTTAATAGACTCTGTTATTTTTGTGGATCCAAATATGCCAAAGTGTGAAAGGCAGGATATCTGCCTTTGTTAAATATCTGTTAAAAGAGAATTTTGTTTGGCAAAGAATTTTTAACCAGTTGGCATAGTGAGGTTGTTGTGGGGTTGGTTTGGGTATCTGTAGAAGCCTCCCAGTTGATCCCAAATAGGTCTTGAGTGACGGGAGTTGAAGAACATGTGTTCCATGTCTTCTTCTTCATTTTGGTAGATGTTGCAAATGCTGGAGGCAGTGATTTTCCTATTAAAAAGCATTTTGGATGTGGGGAGTCTATTGTCGACAACCGTCCATAAAAAAGATTTAATTTTGTTTAGAGTATCTAGCTTCCATAACCGAGAGAAGTCTGTCAGGTTTCCTTCTTCTTTCGACTGAGTCGCAACAATTTGGTAGGCAGCCTTTGTAGAGAAAATCCATTAGGTCCTTCCACCCATGTAAATTTGTCAACTGCCGATTCGCTTTGTTTTAACATACGTGCTAAAAAAAATTTGCGAATGTTTTCTGGAAGCTCGAAGGAGAAGTTATTGATGTTGAAA
Organism: Nicotiana attenuata; assembly: GCF_001879085.1. Taxonomy (NCBI): domain Eukaryota; kingdom Viridiplantae; phylum Streptophyta; class Magnoliopsida; order Solanales; family Solanaceae; genus Nicotiana; species Nicotiana attenuata. The sequence continues at coordinate 10,487,608 of NC_031998.1, forward strand.
GATCCCTCTTCTAGGATGGAACTTAGAAGGAGATTTTTATCATTCACTTGTACGGGCCCCTTTATAAGGGATCATAGGGGGCCTGAGTCCATGATCCAGGCATCATGCCATAGGTTTATGGATTCCCCATTACCTACTTACCAATGGATGCCTTTTTCACAGATTTCTCCTCCTATAGAGATATTTTTCCAGATGTGGGTTCCTCCTTTTTTGCCCCAGGTAATTCCGTCTGGTGGAGGCCTTGTTGATGCTATATCTACTCTGCAGGACTTTTACCCATAAATATTATTTTTCCCTTGGAAATCTCCATGCCAGGGTTGCATTGAAAGATTGGTTTTTCCATTTGGATTTGTATAGCCCCATGACACCTTCCTTCTTATCCCTAGTCACTGTGTTCCAATTAATAAGATGGCATTTTCTTTTTTCGGAAGTTCTCCCCCACAAGAAGTTTCTTTGGATGGTGTCAATACTTTTAAGGGTAGCTTTTGGGAGGCTGTAAATTTGCATGACGTGGTTAGGGATTGCTGCTAGGGTGGATTTTATTAGGATAGTTCTTCCTGTTATAGTTAGGAGATTTATTTTCCAACCCTGTAACCTACTGTTGAGTCGATCAATGATATGTTGAAAATCTTTTTTGGATGGACTTGAGTTTTGGATTGGAAATCCCAGGTATTTTCCTACTTCATTTGAGGATCTCATGGATAAACATTGGCTGATGCATTCCTTGTTTCTGGAGGAGGTGTTTTTGGAGAAGATAACTCTTGATTTTTGAAAATTAATGGATTGGCCTGAATAGTTGCAGAATTTATTAAGGGTATCTATTATTGAGTTGCAACTTTTTTGGTTGTCTTCTGCCATTAAGATTAGATCATCCACAAAGAATAGGTGTGATAGTTGTGGTCCCTTGTTAGACATTTTTATGGGGATCCAATCACAGCAGTCAATTTCATGATGGACAACATTTCCATGCAGATTATGAACAGGTAGGGGATAAGGGATCCCCTTGCTTAATCCCCCTTGTGGGTTTAAAAAAATCTGTGCTAAACCTATTTATCTGGATGGAGGTTGAAGTGGTAGAGACACAGGACATTATTAGGTCTATTAGGTCATTGGGGAAATTTAAAGAGGTCAATGAGAGCCTTACGAAGGACCATTCTATTTTGTCGAAGGCTTTTTCCAGATCTATTTTTATTAACATTTTCCCTTTCTTTCCCTTAGTTCTCTAAATGTAGTTCATTACTTCGTTCACAATATTGGCATTATCAGAGGCCCTTCTCCCTTTTAGGAAGCTTGTTTGGGTGGGGTGTATGACCTTTGGGAGGATCGGTTTGATTCTATTAACTATAATTTTTGTAATGGTTTTGTAGGAAGTGTTACAGAGGCTTATAGGTCTAAATTGTTTTATAGTTTCTGGATTCTGACATTCTGAAATTAAACAAATGCAAGTTTTGTTCATTTCCTCCACCATCTTTTTATTTCTAAAAGTTTCCTTACTGAAATTGATTAAGGAATTTTTTGTTTTATTCCAAAACTTTTGGTAGAACAAAGGGTGGAGATCATCCGGTCATGGAGCTTTATAAGGCTTAAAAGAGAAACTGCTTGTTTAATTTCCTTGATAGTAGGTTCCAAGCTTAGGTCAGGTCGGTCCTTGCTATCGAGAGTAGCATAGTAGGACATTGGCGTTTGATTTAGAGGGGAGAGATCCTGGCTGGTGGTAAAGAGATTCTTAAAAAACTCAGTAATTAATGGAATGCTCTCTTTTTGTTCATAAAGCCAGCTACCTCCCTCATCTCTTAGGCTAAGGATTCTATTCTTTCTTCTACGTTGCATGGTGGTAATGTGAAAGAATTTAGTATTTTCGTTGCCCTCATTTAGCCATTGTATTTTTGATTTGAGCTTCCAGAAGTCCTCTTCTAGTTTTAGAAGCCCATTAAGGTCTTCTGTTAGAGAGGATTCCGGGTCTCTTAGAAATTGACTTGTAGTACATTTATGGTGAAATTTTTTAAGGAAAATGTTCCCAAAGGTATTAATGTTCCAATTTTTTACATCTTTGTGAAATTTTCAATAGCCATTAGAAGAGAGTCACGACTATTCCATTTGTCTTCTACTAGATGTTTAAAGGAAGGGTGGGATAGCCACATTGATTCTATTCTAAAGACTTTACTTTTGCGGCGCATAATTTTCTTTAAAAGTCTAGTTTAATAGGGCAGTGTTCCGAGTAAACCCTGGTTAGGTGGGTTACTTGGGCTTCTGGGTAGAGATTAATCCAGTTTGGGTTGGCCATGTATCTGTCCAACCTTTCCATTATTATTAATTTAGATTTTTTCCTCTTATTTGACCAAGTGTACTTAGTACCCTTAAACCCTAGGTCCAGGAGCCCACAGTAGTCAATACAGTTGATAAAATTTGAAACCCTACTGTTATTAACGGGTAATCCGTCAAATTTTTCATTTGCCCCTGTCACTTCATTAAAGTCTCCAGTGACTAGCCAGGGGCCCTTAATGGAGTTTGCTACTATTTTTAGGTTATTCCACAAAATATTTTTTTCATCTAATAAACAGCTAGCATAAAAAACTGTTAAAAGCCATTGGTGTGGAGAATCTTTTACCTTTACCATGGCGTGGATTTCCTGATCATTGCTAGCAACTTGATCAACCGTTACCTCTGCTTCATTCCACATCATAACCATCCCTCCCTGAGCTGCCTTGAGCTGCGACTTGGGTCATTTTTGTGAAGCCAAAGTCATCACTAATAACTTGGTGGTCCGCTAACATTGTTTCTAATAAGGCTACAAGAAATGGTCTGTTGTAATCTAACATTGATCTAAAGATCCTTCTGAATTCTTCATTACCCGCTCCCCTGCAATTCTAAATTATGACACTCATTGATCAATTTAGGGTTTGGGGTGCCTCCTCATATACCTGTCGTGGGTTTGCTTGGGGTGAGCTCCCCCATGCCCTGTTGTCTTGGTTCGTCCAGTGATGCTCGTAAAAAGCTGGGATTGTCACTTCCTCATACTTGTAGATTGCCGGAGGGCTTTGAAGAACTCGTATATTGATCGAGAATTTCCTCAAGTCTTGTGGGAAACTTAAGATGTACCTTTTTCTCTTTTTTCCTTGAACACTAGCGTTTTTGGGTCCCTTATCATGTCGTACTCCACTCGTCTTACTGTCGATGATCCTTCCTCTTCTTCCCCCTCCTCCGTCTGTGTTTGGGCAACTGGAAGGGCACTGTTTGATATTGCTGATGTACCTAGGGTTTGAGTTTCCCTTGCTTGTGTTTGGTTTGTGTTCTGTGCTGGGTTGCTTGGGTTGTTGACATGGTGTGCTGCTTGGTGTTGGTGGTTGTGTGTTTGGTTTGGGTGGATGGTTTCTTGAAATTAGGGGAGTTGCATGCTCAGACCTATTGGGGCTGAAGAGGTCGACCTTGGTTGTCTGCTCCATGGTGATGGATGGATCCCCAAGGTGGGGTGATTGATGGGGGGGTGGGGCATTTGGTTGTTGAACATGGCCAACCAAGGGTGGTTTGCTATGTTGTCCAGCCTTATTCTCAAACCCTCCGTCACTATCTGAGCAAGGTAGCTCGGATTCTCTAGCTGGATTATGATGTCTTGACCCTTCAGCTTCATATTCATGTTTAGGGAGAAGCCTGTCAGCCCGTACTCCAGCCATAACTGTGGAACATGGTTTATTAGTAGTGGTGGTATTGTATAGATTATTGGCTCGGGAGGGTTCATGGGTAGGTATGGTGCATTGAGTGTTGTTCTCTATTGTTGCCTCATCCAAACATTCCTTCTGTTTCTGTGGTGTCTTCTTTGGTAGTTGGTGGAGTGAAACCTGGCCATGTTGTTATTTGTTGCTCTTTGGCAGATTGGAGTTGGTATATTTGGGTGATGGGGGCTCATTGGATTTGTTAGAAATAGGGTTCAATTTGTGGTACATGGGAGTGATGTACATGGTTGATGGAACTTTGTTTGTTTCAGCTTTTTGGTTCGAGATGATTGCTTCAATGGTTTTTGTTGGGATGATTTTTGACATGATATCATATGAGTTTATGTCTACTTTTGGGGGGAGGTGAAGCTTTGGTTTAGGGGGATTGTAATCACCAATTAATGCTGATGGGGCTTTGCGTAAGGTAAGGGGAGGGTCAATATCCATTGAGTTGTTCGTTTTGGTTGAGTTTAGGGTTTGATCGGCAGGTTTTGGTATTGTCTCTGGGTTTTTTGGGGATTGTCCGCTATTTTTTTTGTTTGAGTCTTTGTTCTTGTTGGTTCCAGAGGATGTGGGTGCTTGGGTAATGAATTGGGGCATTAGTTGGGTTAGGGAGTGGTTTGACAATTGAGGGGAATGATTATTGTCCACTGTAGTTTTGTACGAGGGATTTGTTGGATTGGTGTAGCATCTAGGGCTTCCTAGGGTTTCAGAGACTTGGTCAATGGTGTAGCAGCTAGGGCTTCCTAGGGTTTCAGTGGGTTGGTCAATGTCTCTTTTTTGATTAAGGGGCTGGGCAGTGACCGTTGTGTTAACCATTGAATTTCTTTTGAAATCTTATTTCTGGTTTTGTCCTAGTGTGGTATCACCAGGTTTTGCTTCATCGGTTTGGGTCCTTGTACTGTCGTTTGAGCCCAGCCTATTTCGTTCTGATGGGTCATTCAGGCTGGCATTAGCCATGGCCTGAGTTTTTTTTTTTATTTTTTCTGGTGTGTTACAATGGTCCAATGATCAATATATTTTGTTAGGGTATCAATTTCCATGGTCTTTCCATTGTTGTTGAAAGTTTTTAGTTCAGTAATAGGCGTTGCATTAGGGCAGTTGTTTGAACTATGTCCCAGTCTTCCACATGATTCGCACAGAAGGTTGAATCCTTCGTAGGCTATTTTTTGATAGTGATTTCCTATGATGTATGTGTTTTTAGGGGCTTCTCTATGGGTGTTAGAATGCATACCCTTGCATATTTTCCTCTAGTGGTTGAGGATGTGCAGGCATCGATCCTAAGAAGTTTGCCTAGTTTGTTTCCTATCTTGTGGAGGATCTCGTAGTCATAGAACTCTGTTGGGAGCTCTGGTAATTTAGCCCAGACAGCTGAGAAGGTTAGTGATGCTGCTGAGGTGATGAACCTGGGTTCCCATTTCCTTACTGTGAGGAATTGGTTTCCGAAGAACCAAGGTCCCCGTGTAGTGCCTTATCGTAATTTTCTGGTCTAGTGAATTTTATGAGATAGTAATCATGCCCAAGGTCAATCACTGTTAGGTGCGCGGTAGGTCTCCATATAGCATGTAGTTTTTGTTGGAGGAATTGGTAAGTTACTCGTCTGCCGAAGATTTTGATTATTAGAGAATTTTCCCAATTTCTGTATATTCTTTCCTTATCCTCTGAAGTAATGGGTTTGAAATTGTCCGAGTCAAAGATGTTCTCAGTTTCGTCCGAAGTGTCAAAACCTAGGATGGATTTCTGCACTGCTATTTGGTTTTTAGTTTGAATGATTTCTATGTTTTCTTGCAGTTTGGTTAAGAAGGAAGCTTTTTGGTCTTGTTTGTTATCACTTTGTTCTGGGAGGTGTTGCTGATCTCCCATTGCTTGGGTGCTCAAGTCTTGGTGTGAGATCTGCAGATTCGTGCTACTATCTCCAACGTGTTCCATTTCAGAGTCATTCGCGTCGGGGCTTGTGTGTTTGTTGCATTGTGTTGTTGTTCTAAATTTGTTTTGTCAAGCATGAGTCTTGAGTAGTGCGGTAGATGGTATGTTACTATAGGTAGGCTGGGAAGGAAAGCTAGGGTTCTTCTTCAATATTTTCTAGAGAGAAGTCAGACATTCTCTCTCCTCGTAGTCCCAACCCCTATTATACGTTCATTGACGATGTTCAGGTTTTACTGCACAATTTATTTAATTATATTAATTAATTATTTGTTTATGGAAACTATTATGACATTTCTTCGAGACAAAAATATCGAAATGGAGTTAAGTCTTATCTACCTAGAGCTTTCAATAACAGAGAGACCAAAACAAATAATCTACGTGGTATGCCTGTTGAAAACACCAGTTAACACTATAAATAATTAAAATATTTATTTATCCTGTATACATACTTTTTAAATTTATAGAATATTGTGTATTTCAAATTAGAATACTATAGCATGTTTATTTTGGATATTGTATTCCAAATTAGAATGCTATAGCATATTTAGTTTGGATACTGATTTCCAAATTAGAATATTATGGATATTCAATTTGAATACTATATTATAAATCATAATACTATGGTATGTCCCGTCTGGATATTATATTCCAAATTAGATTTTAGTGGATGTTTAATTTGAACAATATATTCCAAATTAGAATATTATAGTATGTTTTGTTTGAATATTGTACTCTTTATTAGAATAATGTGATATGTTTGGTTTAGATATTTTACTCTTTGTTAGAATATTGTGGTAAGTTAGGTTTGGATTATATTTCAAAATAGAATATTGTGATATGTTTCAGAATATATGAAGGTATAGCGTGTAATTGTTTTGAAATATTTGATATAATTTCAAAACTTAGGTATATCATGAAAGCGAATTTTACATATGAGTATATTATATAACTTCCCCATAAAATTTTAGGATGGAACGGAAAGTATTTTAATTTCTTATATAAAATAAGAAACAAAAATATTTCTTATAGCAAAAATCATCCAGCTTTAGTGATTTTCCCTTTTAGGCTTGGCCACTTTGCTTAGCATGGACTGCCCACTTCCACACTGTTGACCCAGCTATTCTGCGAATGATTATAGTATACGGGCAAGAAGATCTACGAAAGACTTCTCATTATTAATTAAAGGAGTTTTCCTTTGTTATATCATTTTTTTTTTAAGGGAAAAGATACTTATATTAATATTAATAACATTATCAACGATATGAATCTCACCTTACGGGATTCATGTTCATATTAACACATAAATCATGTAATGATTTAAAATGATAACACGTACATTAACACATGTTACTTTTAAGTATTGTGTTTTAAAAGTTTTACCCGTAACTAATATTAGAAATTATATTTAAGAGATTTAATAAAAAATATAAATATTCAATTATGTAATTATCTTTTATGACATAACCGAATACCCGAACTAGCAAGTAAAAAAAAATCGAATCAAACCAAATTTACAAAAATCTGAATTATTTTAATTTTTTATTCAAAATGTAAATTTAATTTTTAAAAATCTAGAATTTAAAATTTCGAATATTTGAATATTTAGAATTTTTATACCTTATTTTTAGCCCCACAAATTACACATTAGCTCAAATTCCTAATACAAGTCCACTATCATATTAAATCGGTCAATATATCCTATTAGTTCGCTCAATGCTTCCGTTAGTAGGAATTTCAATGATAATGATTGCATTGCACGAGCCCCTTTGTAAGCCAAGTGCTTTTTATCAAACTTTTATTTGGATGAGTTTTACATGAACACTTTATATGAATGACTGTGATAGGAATAAGAAATTAATAAGATAATTTGATATGAATACTTTATTTGAATATTTATTTTTGTAAGAAGAATAAACTTAACTTATAAGCTCAAAATTATAGCGACGAAACATTTGAACCAATTAACTCATAACCAAACTAAATTAGACAATCTAATTATCGAAATTTATTTGGTTCGGATCTGGGTTTTATATATATATATA